>NC_090448.1:703941202-704245577 GCF_031143425.1 Pleurodeles waltl
GATAGTGGCTGATGCCTTCGTGGCTATCGTACACCCACGCAGGAGAGCCTGAGGAAACATTTGTTTTGTTTTAAGGGAACCATTGATCAATGGTTGTATTTGATTATGTGTTGATTAGGTGTAATGTGCCACTATGTTTCATTGCAATGTTTCTTTGAATTATATTTAAAGTAGTGCATCACTACAGTAGAGAAGAAAAACTGTTTATGTGGTGTCTCTCAGTTGTCAACAGCTCTTGATTCTCCCTATGTCTTTCTCCCTATCCACCACTGCATACATCTTTTTTGTAGGATACAACTGTTGTGTTTGTCTTTCAGGGTGTAAAATTGTGAGGGAAGGGCACAATGGGCAGCGGCAAGTCTAAAGGAAATGTAATGGTGGTAAGTCCTCAAATGTAGAAAAAGATGAATAGGTTGTTTAAAAAGATGACAGGAGAGAAAGATTTTAAATTACAACCCGATAGCCCTGCAGCTCAAGTACTAGAAGATATGAATTGTCTGGAATATGTAACACTTTTCTGCACGCTAGTCAGGACTTGGAAGGGTAATAACGGGAGGGGGCCTAGATTTGGTTCTCTTGAGATAGATGATATTAAACACTTGACAGAGACTATAGAATTACGGGGTGGCCCATCATGGGATTCACATTACATAAGTGATTGCTTAAGTTAAGCACGCAGCAGTGCTTTCAATTGCTAAAAAGAAAGCTCTCCTTTCAAAAAAGAAAGGCCAGGAAAATGTCTCCACAGAGCCCAGAGACTGTTCTGCAGTAGCAGTGGTGAACAGAGAGAGCGAAAAACCCTAATAAAAAAAGCTAGAAATAGCAAAGGATTGGCCCACAACATATAGTCAACGTTTATTAGAGTTAAGTAACTGTGCAAACAGAGCAGCATTTTTGTCACTATGTAACCTTAGAGGTGCTTTTGATCTGCTGTGTATTTGGATTCACTGCCAAGTGTATATTGACATAACTAAATTGAAGAAACTGTTTATCGCCTCCAAGCCTCAGGGCCTTTATCTCAAACTAGGGAAAGGAGCAGACAGCAAGCAAATAGCTGGTAGTACTTTGACTGAGACGGAGATCCTGTTGTTAACCGAGGATGAAAGGAAAAGACAGAGATTGGATGTGAATAATGAATTCAATTCCTGGACCACATGTAGAGTAACAATGACATCATTCCCCTGACATTGGAACAAAGCATCTATTCTGCAGGGCCTGTTCTACTTGCATCTCATTTCACAGCCCCTCCTCAAATAACTTCAATTTACCCATCACTTTCAGGCCCCTACATACACTGTAAAAGAAATAAAAAACACAAGCAGGCACTGGGGCCACAACCAGGCTTAACATGTGTGCCTTATTTCCATATATCCTTGGAAGGTGACTTAACTAGGATTTCTGACATGCTAACTAGTCCCAGAGAAGGTGGTGCCACAACACCGGTCCTGCATAGACAACTATCATTTGAAGGGGACATGCCACTTGCTTTTGAAACCCCTGCCCCAACTTTTACTTTTGGTCCAAGGAAGGATTTAGGGCTGACTGCAGAAGATAAAAACAATGAGGAGGAACACGAGCAGTTAGCTCACCTGAGGAGAGAGGCAGATAAGTTCCAGAAGGAGGTGAATACTGAAAGGTAGAAAATACAACGCTCCATTAATAAACTTCAGGATAAGATAGATAACAGAGAAAGGCTGATTTACATGGTCACGCACACAGGCGGTAAAGGGAAAGGGTGAAAACTCATAAACTGATGATGTACTACTAAACACTAAAATGACTGCACCAAAAATAGTGTTGGGTGGACAGCAATGTTAAAACCATTGCCCCCTTTGGAAGCAGCTCAGATGACTAAGGATGCCCCAGGCCCTTTCACAGCCAGTGTGAAATAATATAAATGGCTTCATAAAATATGGATTGCCTATACTTCTCTTCCCAGAGATGTAGAAATGTTACTATAAATAAGATATGCAGCAGATGGTATTTGGTAAAGAGTGCTTTCCAAATTCCACTGGAAAGAGATTGGACAATACTGACTAATAATATGGATGTCACAGAAAATAGATTGACAGATTGGTTAGAGTCTGTCAGGGACACAATTAATGGCTTAGCAGTGAAACATGGTGATTTTTCTCAAGTCATAGATATGTTGCAGAAGTCAGGTGAGTCAGTGGCAGATTACATCCTAAGGTTCAATGAAGCATAGAATAATAGTGCGAGGGTACCGCGCACAACAGAGGCATATAACGTATAGGCTACTCAGAGACTTATATATGGATTATTAACATCTGTGGCCCATAGTTGTAAATGCACCACCCTGATTGGTCAAATAAATGATATCAAGGGTTCTTCACGCTTCTGATAGCTATGGAAAGGGGTGGTATTTTCAAGGTAAAGGACACAGCTGAAAATGATAAAGGGATGATGTTGCAGCAAGTATAAAAAGAGGAAGGACCAGAGGAAGTGTACTATCAGGCTGTGCAGCATAGACAGGATGAAGAACAAGGATACCATAGAAGAGACAAGAGTACAGATCAGTGTTATGTTTGTCGGGTGTACGGGCACTAGAGCCGAAATTATTAAAGTTATAGAGTTAGAAGAGATAGAAATGACAGGTATGCGAGAAATGATAGAAACAACAGGAATGACAGGTTTGACAAGGATGAGCTTCAGCCATCAGCACCACCCATGCCTAGAGACATCAAGCAAACACAGCATTCCCTGAGGAACCCTTTCCAGGAAAAACATGGATCAGCATAGCACCATGCTGAGAGACGACCCAAATGGCAGAAAACCGACGAGCCCGTAGCTTTATAATGAAGGTATCAGACGCACCTGAGGAGAATCCCATGTTCCCAATTAAGGTAGGAGGTAAGGAAAATGATTTCCTAATAGACAGTCGTGCAACCCTATCAGCAGTAAGAATCAAGTTGGGTCCCAGTAGTGGTGAAACAGTTATTACTGTAGATGTAACTGGAATGCTGATGCATGAAGCATTATCGGAACCCCAACCAGTTTCTGTTGAGGACTTCACAATGATCCATCAGTTTCTCCTGTCACCAGATGCACCCATCAATTTGCTGGGAAGAAACCTCCTCCGTAAATTGCATGCAGCATTATATTTTTCACAAAATGGGATTTACTTACAAGTGCCCAAGGATAGATTAGAATTGGCTAACAGAGCACTCACTGCTTGCAAAGTAAGTGAGGATTCTGTGTTATGTACAAACCCTGTCTTGTCTCTCTCCAACATGCTACCAATGGACAGGGACATTTCTACAATGATATGTTTCATGAGCTGTTTAAATACAGCCCTGACATACAGCCTCGCCCTCGCTACAGTCCCCCGCATCCAACTCACCACCTCCGGCGGCAGATCCTTCCCCCACCTCGCCGCCAAAACCTGGAACTCCCTCCCCACCAACCTACGCAAGACCCAGGACCTCCTAACCTTTAGAAAGCACCTCAAAACTAGGCTTTTCGAGCAGTAACCCACCCCCCCAGCGCCTTGAGACCTTACCGGGTGAGTAGTGCACTTAAGAAATTTGTTTGATTGATTTATTGATTGAGAGTGACTTGGTGACTAATTTAGTGCAGATGGCATTAGTACCTGGGCCTCTACACTGTACTAGAGCATTTTTTACAAGGCCAGTGTCTGAATGGTATGCCTACATGGCAGACACATATTTGTACTGGACAATGGAGTTGCACGCGGACACATTGTATGTAGGCAAAGAAGGGTGTGCCATGAACAGTGAGCTAGGACCACATGAGGAGAGGTTATTTCACGTGCCAGCTTCAGAACCACACATGTCTATAGCTGAAGCACCAGGATTCTACACTAAATATTTGGGCCCCATGGTCAAAAGTCTCCAAGACTTACCAAGAACTAAGTATTTTACATTTTCTTTGGGAGTTGTGTCTGTGTTGGGAGATGGAGAAGGATGGTGTTGGACGTTGTGTATGCTCAGAAATGACAGGGCTGCAGTTTTCGATAAGCTTGAAGGGAGTATGGCTATACAACTGACTAAAAAAAAGGTTCTAGAACAAGTGAACTTCGCAAAAAAACAAAAATGAGGCAGGATTGTTGAAATCATGCCCTACCCATAAAGTGATGCTTAAGGAAAATGCAGAACTACCTTATGTGCGTCAGTATAGACTGTCACCTCAAACAGAGGAGGGAATAAATCCTGTGATTGGGTCTCTCTTACAACAGGGTATCATTAAAAAGACCTCTAGCCCTTGTAGCAGTCCATTAATTCCATTGCCCAAGGGCACTACAGGGCAGTATAGATTCATACAGGAATTACACCACATAAACAACATTGTGGTTCCCTCAGCCCCTGTTGTACCTGACAACAATACTATATTATCTTCTATATCTATAGTAGCAGAGTACTTTTCGGTCATAGATCTCACCTCTGCATTTTTCAGTATTAGAGTTCATCCAGAGATGAGTACCTCTCTGCATTCGCAATAAAAGATACCCAGTACACTTTCCCAAGACTCATCCAAAACTTCACAGAGAATCCCACTGTCTATGCACAGGCAGTAAAGAGAGACCTGGACAGCCTACACCTCGAAGGTGGTAGTGTCATCTTGCAGTACACTGATGATCTCCTTGTGTCATCTCCATCACTTGAGGCCTGTGAAAAAGACACTGAGCTCTGCGGAACCACCTCCAGGACAGAGGACACAAAGCCTCATTGTCAAAATTTCAGCGGTGCCAGAAAGAGGTGACTTTTCTGGGTTATGTGATACCCAAAGGTAAACGCCACATATCACTTGACAGAATAAAATTATTCAAAGCATGCAGTCCCCACCCACCAAGAAAGGAATGCTGTCCTTCCTGGGAAGATGAACTACTGCTGCCAGTGGATCCCTGAGTACAGATCCTATGATGCGATCTTGAGAAAATGCACACTACAAGATGCACCCAACAACATTGTATGGACTAATGAACTTGCAGACTGTTTCAAGAAATTGAAAGGGACATTGGCCCTCATTACAAACCGCCAGGGCCGCTGGACGCGGAGGCACCGCCGACAGGCCGGCGGTGCCCCGCAGGGCATTCTGACCGCGGCGGTTTGGCCGCGGTCAGAAAGGGGAAACTGGCGGTCTCCCGCCAGTTTCCCGCTGCCCCTTTGAATCCTCCAAGGCGGCGCAGCTTGCTGCACCGCCGAGGGGATTCTGACACCCCCTACCGCCATCCTGTTCCTGGCGGTTCGCCCGCCAGGAACAGGATGGCGGTAGGGGGTGTCGCGGGGCCCCTGGGGGCCCCTGCAGTGCCCATGCCAATGGCATGGGCACTGCAGGGACCCCTGTAAGAGGGCCCCACTTTGTATTTCACTGTCTGCATTGCAGACAGTGAAATACGCGACGGGTGCCACTGCACCCGTCGCACCTTCCCACTCCGCCGGCTCGATTCCGAGCCGGCGTCCTCGTGGGAAGGCTGTTTCCCGCTGGGCTGGCGGGCGGCCTTAAGGCGGCCGCCCGCCCGCCCAGCGGGAAACTCAGAATGCCGGCCGCGGTCTTCAGACCGCGGTGCGGTATTCCTGCGGCGCAACTTTGGCGGGCGGCCTCCGCCGCCCGTCAAAGTTGTAATGAGGGCCATTATGTACTATGCCAGCATTGGGGCTGCCTGATTACAAAGTGTCTTCCAGCCCTATGTGTCAGAACAAAATGGCATTGCAAATGTTGTGCTGACACAGCAGCATGGCTCTGGAAAAAGACCTGTGGTGTATTACTCTGTTTCTTTGCCTCAAGTAGTGACTGGGCATCAAGTTTGTTTGAGAGCAGTGGCTGCAGCAGATGTGATGGTAGAAAGGACGGCTCCAATTGTGATGGTCTATCCTTGATTTGTTTATGTGCCACATTCGGTACAGTTGTTGTAGTCATCAGTAGCCACACAACATTTTTCGGCCGCCAGGCACACAGGTTATGAGGTAACATTGTTGTCTAACACTAATATCACCATTAAATGATGCCCACCTGTTAATTTGCCAACATTATTGCCGGCAATAGGTGAATCTGATGAGATCCCTGAGCATGACTGTGTTGAGGTTGTAGAAACATGTACCACACCCAGACCAGATTTACAAGAGACACCATTAGAAAAGGCAGACTATGAGTGGTACACTGATGGCTCCCCCAGCAGATTAACAGACACTGATTACAGAGAAAGGTATGCCATTTCAACAGTAGACACAATAATTGAAAGTGCAGCTCTGCCACCTGGCACATCTGCCCAGCTGAGGGGAAAACGGTTATTATTTACATTGACCCACGTTATGCCTTTAGAGTTGTCCATGATTTTGACCAGCTGTGGCAGTATTGTATTTCATAACAACAGCAGGGCGCTCCATTCAAAATGGTCCCTTAGTAAAGAACTTGTTAAAAGTAATACTTCAACTTAACAGCATAGCAGTCATAAAATGCGAGGCCCATACAGGAGCTACACACCTGACACAGCAGCAAGAGACAGCATGTTACAGTCAGTACAGATTGTGCCCCCAATGTCAAAAAGCATTCTAACAAGTCAGTTCAGTCAGAGACAATCATTGCTAGCTGATGTGAAGGAAGTACAAGGGTCTGCAACACCAAATGAGGAGAGAGTGTGGATTGATGCTGGATGTGAGCAGAATGATGAGGGATTGTGGGCCCACTGGGATGGGGGGCCTATGGCTCCACTCAGTATGTTCCTTCCCCATAGAAGGCTTGCTCATGGACCCACTCACGTGGCACAAAGGGGGTGGGGAATGAGCTAATTAGACAGGAATGGTTTGCACCAAGGATGACAGCTTTCACTGCACAATTCTGCTCCCAATATCTTGTCTGTGACCGCTATGCTAAAGGCCTGTTCCCCTGCTACACATGATCACTTGCTAGTACCACAGGAACCCTTTACCAATGTCCAAATAAATGTTGTCTATATGCCCCCAGTGAATGGATTAAAATATTTTCTGGTGTGTGTGGATTAATTTTCAAAATGGGTGGAGGCATTTCCCACCAGGAAGAATGATGTGGAAAATGAAGGGTCCCCCAGGGAATAAATAGCGACAGAGGGCATGAATTCATGGTTGCAGTTGTGTAAAAGATGTGTGACTGTTTGGGAATAGAGTGGAAACTGCATGCCCATTACCACCCCAAAAGTTCAGGACAGGTGGAGAGGATGAACTCTACGATAAAAAATAGATCAGCAAAGACAACTGATGCAACAGGCCTGAAATGGCCTGATTTTCTGCCTTTAGTGCTGCATGCTATAAGGGCAACGCCATCTAGAGCAACTCTTTTGTCCACTCATGAGGTACTGACTGGGCAGCCTATGTCCGTGGGGCCTAGATTGCCTCTCCCAGCATCTCAACCAGCACTGCTGTGGACAGATGAAAACATTTCTGACTACACTATAAAGTTGTCAGCAGTCTTGAGGCATCACTATCTCCAGGGGAAGGAGGTTATGCCCCATCTGTCCTTAGAGCCCACACACCCTTTTAAAGCTGGAGACGTGGTCATGGAGAGAAAAATAAAAGATGTTCCTCTTAGTTCTAGGTGGACTGGACCCCACATCGTGCTCCTGGTGACACGGGCATCGGTGAATGTGCAGAGACGTCCTGAGTGGATTCAGGGCACTAAGTGCAGATCTGCACCAACAATGACTGAGACAGAGGTGCCTATAACTGGTGAGTACCTGACACCCATGGAGCAGCTCATCATACCAGAAAAGAGGGCGACAGACCACCCTGACAGGCCACCCTGAGGGCTCCTCATCAAGTGTCACATCACATGGACGTGACACCAACTGATGCTGTTGAGTGGGGCCCTCCTTAAGACCATGGTGGTAAAAACCACCTACCGCTGTGGCGACGGCCACCAAAAGACTGTAGCCATGGCTACCAGCTGTCTGCCATATTATGACCACAGCGGATTTCTGCCACCAGAAGGGTGGAAATCCAACTGTGGCCATGCTGGCGGATGGCGGTGAGGTGGCGCTGCTACCACCAGCAGCTCCACGCCAGTAGACGGCCGCCAGCCGTATTATGAAAAATAATACGGTCTGGTGGTGTTATGCTGGCGGTAGCAGCGCCCCACTCGGTCTCCTGCTGGAAGACCCCCCCTGGATCCAGGTAAGTCAGATCTCTGACAGGGGAGGGGTTTGGGGGGTGTTGTGTGTGAGGGTGTGTGCATGTATGTGTGAGTGTGTGCCTGAATGCGGGTGTGTGTTTAGTGTTGATTGCTTGCGTGAAAGTATTGAAGTGTGAGTGCGTGAATGTATGGCATTCAGAATGCATGTCTGTGTGTATGTTTTAAAGTGTGTGCGAATGTGTTTGTGAATGGATGAATGCATGCGTGTATGTATGTGTGAATGAGTGTGCTTCTGCGTGTGTGTGTGTGAGAATGGGGGGCGTGGATGTAGGAGAGGGTGGGGGGTGTTTGGAGAGGTAGAGGGGGTGGGGGCCTCCTATCAGTGACAGGGAAGGGATTCCCTGTCCTGATAGGGTCTACCACCATGGTTTTCATGGCATTGCGAATGCCACGAAAACCATGGCGGTAGGCAGGGACATAATCCCACTAGCAGCCCAATAGCAGCCGCCGGGCTGGAGAATGTTATCTCCAGTCTGGCGGCTGGTACCGCCATGGTGGTTGGAGTGGTACATTGGCAGGTTGGCTTCAGCCAACCCTCCAATGTCATAATGTGGCGGTAAATACCACCAGCCTGTTGGCGGTACTACCGCCACATTAACGCTGACTGCCAGTGTCATAATGACCCCCATAGTCTTGAAGAAAGGTGATGGTCGCACCTGCAGAAAAATAGACTGAAGAGGGCGCTGCATGCCGTTGCCTTACTGGCACTTAGAGAAAGTGTCTTAGAACTGAGCACCAGAAAGACACTTCATAACTATATCAATTACTCTTGGGAAAAAATGCATTGCATAGCACAAACAACATTTTTTGTACCTTAATTTTGAGTGTGCTACCTGTATTTAGACACCCAGCTGACCATCCCATCATTGCAATACATGAGAAAGTAGCCCAAGTCTTAGGTCTTCAAAATTGCTGGATTTGTAGGGAATTATCCAGACACCCCAAAGACCCCATTGGCTTACATGAGACACATGTGCGTATACAGGATTACACACCAGAAAAAAGGATCCTTCATATCAAATGTAACTTGGGATTGTGGAGAAGGAAGGATTGGATGGTACCCACGTTGTACCATACTGCCAAATATTCAAGCCGAATACCCAATGTCACCTACGGTGGAAAACAATACAGAGGACAGTGCATTTCCAGGATGTATAAAGAATCAAGTTTCAGAACGTAACCCAGCTTCCCGATAGTTAGGATATCTAGCAAGTAGCAAGTGTCCTAACATATTAGAATTTGATGATACTACTGTTATTTGGAATATAAGGGACAGACAGTTAATAGGTAGGATCTGGACAACTAAGAAACAAGAAAAAAAAGTTAACTACACTTTACATTACTGGAACATCCCTATACACGGAGAGACTCTGCTGATGACACTTGATGGAATTCAATACGATCCATTAATTGGGTAAGAAAATGATTATGCTATTGCACCAAATGTGATATCTAAAATATTAGAATATCTTTTATGGTCGGCTCAGTGCTCCTAATTGGCACAGTGAGCAAATGTTTCTTATAATTTCTGCATGGATTGATTACAAATGGTGTGATCAATTTCAGAAATCTTTCCCTGAGGGGTAAGGCCTTCCACTCAGTAAATATCACACATTAGACACACACTTAAAGGGTGGTATGTATTTTATTTGTGGCACTAAGGCTTACAAGGTGCTTTCCCGGCACTGGGAAGGCATGTGTGCTTTCTTATCTTACACCAAACATTTCAGTTGTGCTGCATATTGCAGCACATGAGACATTAAATTTGGGTGGTTTTGCTCATAGGTATAAAAGAGATAGACATAAACCTATTCTGGAGGCTATAGAATGTTTATTTTTTTAGCTAATGCGTATATTAATTCCTGGACATGGTGTATGTGATTTTGAATTGGCCCTTGTTAACATGTGTTCTGACCTAGCCATAGCATTCAATACCATAAGAGATGCACTTCAAGGGTTGCAGATGGAAATAACTTCAGTGGCTGCCATGACAATTCAATATAGAATTGCCCTTGACCTCCTCACACTACAACAAGGAGGACTGCAAGTTTTATTGAATTCCTCTTGCTGTTATTTTTTTAAATGAAAGTGGAAACATAGCAAGGGATTTGGCACAAATTAAGAATGTGGTTCAAATATTCTGTGGAGCAGTGAAAATGACAGATTCTGATGCTTGGTCCTGGCTGTGGGTGTGGCTACCAACAGGATGGTTAAAAAACTTAATTATAGCACTATTTAGCATCTTTATAGCAATAGTGGTACTTTTGTGTTGTCTTCAGTGTTGTTGTTCCAATCTCCAGCAATTCTTTAGTAAGAACATTCTTTCAGTTTCTGCAGGTAAAGTTCTAAGTCCTACAGAGCAGGAGCTAGCTCGCTGCTATCTTAAAATAAAACAAGATGAGGAACCACATAAAGAAACATTTGATTTAATGGTTATAGATCTATAGCATATGAATGCTTTGGGTATTAGGATATCATTTTGCCTATGTTTGAATAATGATTATCCCATAGGTGTATATCTATGCAACAATATGTGTATTTCATGTAAAAACTGTGTAATGGTGTAATGCCATCCAAAGATTTGTACTTTATTGATACATTGTTAGTTCTATGCTTCCATCATATGGATAGCATTATCTGCGTCCCCTGCTCGAGGAAGCATTTGTAGCATTGTTGTACAAGCTAATATATTCAGAAGTGTTGTTGTTTCTTTTTTGAAGAGGTATGTCCTGTTGTGTGGTGAGAGGGGACCGGGGACTACCCAAGGGACCTTTGGGTCTACTGTGCAGGACCGGCCACATGATACAATTTGATGTTGTCGATGGAGACAAATCTGTTTGCTTTGGGACCTGGCAGAGGTGGTAGAATGACAGTTCTGGTGCCTTGTATTCCCAGGACTGGAACCAGTGCTTTGTAGGATGGCGGAATTACTTCTTCACAGCAATATTCTCACACACCAGATCCCCAACTTTAGGAATCCAGTTTTTGGCAAATCACTTATTCCTAAGGTGCCACCACTGGCAGATAAATTATCATCACGAAATGGCTGAAGCTCCTGTAAGACAGTGAGACGTTCATTTATGTCAAAAGGTGTGTCTGCTGCCACCATACCAGGGCCATCTAGATCTGGGATACATAGGTATTCCAAAGAGGACCTTGTAAGGAATGCGCCCCCCGGACCATTTTGGCAGATTATTCAGTGCTCTCTGGACCCCATATAGGTGATGAAGCCAACTGTGGCTTGAACCTAATACTCTAGCTGTTAAGGACTGCTTTAGGTCACAATTCCTCCTCTCTACAACAAAATTACCCTCTGGATGATACAGAGAAGAGTAATGGAGTTCAACACCCATCGTCCTCATTGTGTACCTGAATAACCTGGAGGCAAAAGCAGGACCCTGTTCCGAGTGGAATGCTGTAGCCGCTTATTTACTGATAAAGTCCAGCAAGTCTTTCATAACAGTTCGAGCGTCAGCTAAATGCTATGACCAAAACCACAGGAATCTAGAACAAGAATCAACAGCAACTAATATGTATTTGTATGCACATCAGGTTGTAAGGGACCACAGTGGTCCTGGTATACACATTGTAGTGGCCCATTGGACTCTAAGAGGGATGTCTGCTGTGGGCGTTTGATTTTTGAACCCTTTATTTGCTGGAAAATGTCACAGCAAAAAACATATTGCTTGGTCTGTTTTCATAGACCCGGCCACCAGAAGCATCTCTGCAAGAGTGTTATTGTGGCCGCGACACCAGCATGAGCAGATGTGACACACTCAAGCACTGTTTTGATGAGATCTAATCTCTGGTCTTGGTTTGGGATCACTCAATCTCCAACCCCAGAAATTGTCGCAAAGGCAACATTCTGTTCACAGATGTGGTAAGAATATTTTGTAGGGTATGCTTTTGGAAGAGGCTTGCCCTCAGCCGAAGCTTTCATGGCAGCCTGAATTTCATTATCCAATCTCATATGAGAACGAGTCACTGCAGCAACAGAAGCTGTAGCTACTGCGGAGTTGGCCGCTTCATCAGCTAAAGTGTTTCTAATAACGTGTACCCCTAAATGTTGGTGGCCCAGTGAATGGACTACATGAACATCTGGAAGCTTATACTTAAGATAAGCCACCCTCCCCCTCAGAGTTCTGTGTTTTATGGTGTTTCCCTTTGAGTCTCTGAACCTGTTCAACCACCAATGATTGAGATAATCATTGTAGGACTAGACACAATAATGTGAATCACACACAATCGATGTGAGCCTGTTCTGGATCCGAATGTTCCAGTGCCAAGATGAGAGCTTTAAGCTCAGCCAACTGTGCTGTGCAGTTCCCCAGGGTCTGCGTGTAGGTATTCTGAGGGTAGAATAGACCATCCTTCATCACTCCACTCAAGGCTGCGCAAGCGGCTGAGTATTGATGTTTTGTACCTGTAGCTGGTTGTGCTGAACCCTCAGTGTAAATGACAGTGTGGTATCTGTCAAGTGGCAAGATGTTAAGTGTTGCGGGTACTCCTGTTTGTATTGGAGAAATTCTTGTGTTTGAAGGTTTGGGTCAAAAATGTAATCCACATTAGTGGCAGTTACGGATGTTGCCCATTGAATCCAGTGTGGATGTATTGCTTTAGCATTAGGAACGCTTGCTTTGGTGACAGCATCTAAGGCTGGCACCAGGGTAACAGCAATAATGCATTTCCCTTGGGCAAGTGGCCTCTCCTTGATGACAGCCATCTGTACAGCAGTCAGAATCTTTTCTGTGGGTGCAAAGCGTTGTTCTGCATTGGACTATAAATGTGATTTATATGCTATGGGCACCGTGTCACCCTCATTAATGGTGATATAAGGGAACCCAATGGCACCAGAATTATTCTGATGACCAAATTTGTTTTGTTGTCACATATATGTAAGTGTTTTGCTTCTAGCAAGTCTTGTTGCAATCCTCTAAGGATGTGTGTATGTTCAACTGTCCAGTGTCTGATTGAGAAATCTGGGGGAGTTAGATCATAGAGTGGCTTGATGTGTTGTGCATAATCTGGAATGTAAGTTCTGACAAGGTTAAAGAAACCAAGTAAAGACTGAAGTTTCTTGATAGTGTTTGGTGGTTAAAGTTGAGCACATTTTTCCAAAATGTGTGTGGCCAGGCTCTTGTTCTCGTTTGATAGTTCATATCCCAGGAACAATACACTGAGAAAGGCTATTTTAGTTTTATTGAAATTGAATTTTCAGCCAAGGGTTGCAAATCCTAAAACGTTCCTATCGACCATGGCAAGATGAATGTGGAGGTCGTCATCTGTGAGATAGATGTCATCCACATAGGACAACACCTCAGGATCACTATCATGCAATATTGATGTTACATGGGCTGAAAGTAACCCTGGGCAGTTCTTATAGCCCTGGGGCAAAAGCAAAACCGTTTTTGTGAGCCAAATGAGAATACAGTCAGGTCCCGACTTTCATGTGCTAAATTTTGGCAGAAAAAAAACATTGGAAATATACAAGCTTGTTTTGTATTTTTTATGCACTGTGTTGTTAGTTAGTGCAGTGCTGTGTGAGTTTTGTATTGCATATGTGCATGTGTAATTGTTTAAGTGTCTGTAATCCAAGACTATTCTATATGAATGGTCTGGTTTTGCAACAAGGAATAACGGGTTATTCATTGCAGAGACACCGGGCCCTATTACTCTCTGGTAATCAGGTTGAGGGATGATTTTTCTCACTGGGGCTTTAGCCTTGTGTTTAACAGGATATTGGGGCTGAGGCTGGGATCTATCCCACCCTACGTGGTTGCGGTATAGCATGGGTGCCTGTGCCAAACCCCAGTCGACAGCGTAGGCTTGTGCTACAAGATCTGAGAAAGAAGGCAAAATTACATCTTCCCCATGTGGGAGCTTATGGACGTGTTTGGGTGGCCAGTCTCTTTCTGCCAATAGGATATCACAATTAAGTTAATTTAAGAAAATTACAGTAATGGTGCTCTCTACGTCTCCCTCAATATGGATGTTTAAATCATAAACCCTGTTGGGTGGGAGAACCCACCCTTACACAGTCATGACTGCAAAAAAGTCATCAGTTGCTGCCACATCCAGATGTTCTTTCAGACTCTGGCGACAAATCATGACTTCTGCCGCACTCTCCAGCAGGGTCACTGCCCACATCTTGTTCTTCAGCAATGTTCTCAAGTTTGCTGGCATGTTTAATTGAAATTGCTGCCATCTTTTTTTTTTTTTTATTGTGGCTTTTGTCATGGGGATTTGTCTTCTTTCTTGTCTGAGGACCACTGAAAGTCTTTCTTCTGTTTCACGTAGTCAGAACTTTGCTCTGACCGGCCCACTCTCTCATTACATCTATCCGGTGTGTCCTGAAAGAAATGAGAGTGACGTGAATCAGTATATCTGTGAGGAGCTTTTATTGTTTCTCTATTTCTGAGATTATATCTCCTTTCGGAGCTGTCCGGATGTGGAGAGTCTGCTCTCTGACTTCGTCTGTCTTTATTTTGTTTTTGTTTATCCCAGCATTTTTTAGAACTCTCTTGTGCTTGTTTAGTACCATTCTTAGTAGTGCTACTCTGAATTTCAGGCTTTTTCGCCTTGACTCCTAAACTATCCTGTCCTATATTAGTATAGGTTTCAGAAATAATTTTTGGTAGTTGACACTCCTGTTCCAATTGTGGAATCCCCCGGAGCCACTGGCGTATAGCCAATGCTACCACTTCCCCTTTAATGTTGCTAAGTATTATTGAGGTAACTGTGTCGAAGTTATGCATCAGTTTAATCCCCAAGTCTAGGGCTAGAGCAGCCCTATGCTCATTTTGAATTTGTTTTAACACTTCTGGTAAATTAGCAAGTGTCGGGGTGCCATGCGTGGTAGTGTGTATTGCAGCAAAGACTGTAACCCATGTGGTGTAGTTGTCCACTGAGGGAACCATACCGAAAGGCAAACACATTGTGACAATTCTATGTTTATCTTGGGGTCCTGTATGGGGAAACACAGCTTCCAGCTGGTTAGTTTTTTGTGCTATCCAGAAGGGCATCTTCTCACACTCTGTGGGCTCTTTGCCCATGATAGAATGTATGATTAGTGGGTTAATCCCAGTAACGGGCAATTGGTGACCAGCTGGTGCAGCCCGTGCTGGGGGGGTGCTCAAAGTCGGCATAGCAAATTGTACTAATCGTCTGTAAAGTTATACTAGCTCATTGTAAAGTGTGCGTATATCACCTATTTGCATAGCCTGTATGCCAGGATGTGGTGTGTATATGACAAACATGGGCCACGTTGGTCTGTCATTACTTAAGGGACTAAGGCGGTCATTACAACATTGGCGGTAAAAGCTGCTTACGGCCGTGCAGAAGACAGCCAACACACCGCCACAGCTGCGGAATTCCGCCACAGCTATTATGACCCACATCTCAGAACCTGCCAAAATTCAGACACCCACACAAGTCTGCATCACCAAAGGTCAGTGATAAACTGGCAAAAACAAAACCGACACCGTCACGCCAACAGAAATACGCCCACACTATCACGACACACGAATCCACGCAGCGGTCTTTCAACCGCGGTATTCCATTGGCGGTAAAGACTGCTGCGTTCAAAATACACACACTCTTACAAAACACAGCCACATTGGACAATTCAAAACACACACACCTGAGACACATACACACACCACTCCCACACACCCAATACAATATAAAATACACACCCACATCACCCACAAACCCCTACGACCAAAAATTGAGAACGAAGCACAGAGAGAGACACCACCAGCAAGTACAACAGCATCCACAGGCACATAACACCATCACACACAACTTCCACGCACCTCACACAACACACCACTACATATCACCACACTTATCACCACACACACCACCCTACACATCACCTACACCACCCCATGGAACGGCAAAGACAGCCCAGGTTCTCGGAGGAGGAGCTCAGGGTCATGGTGGAGGAAATCATCTGGGTAGAGCCATAGCTATTTGGATCACAGATGCAGCACACCTCAATTGCAAGGAAGATGGAGCCATGGCGAAGAATAGTCGACAGGGTCAACGCAGTGGGACAACACCCAAGAAATCGGGAGGACATCAGGAAAAGGTGGACCGACCTACGGGGAAAGGTGAGTTCCGTGGTCTCAAGACACCACCTGGCGGTTCAGCGGACTGGCGGCGGACCCCACCTCCTCACCCACAACTAACAACATGGGAGGAGCAGGTCTTCGCGATTCTGCATCCTGAGGGCCTCGCAGGAGTTGGTGGAGGAATGGACTCTGGTAAGTCAAATCTTAACTATTACATCCCCCACCCTACCTGCAGGCTATCACATACCCCCACCCTCGCCCTCACCCCTATCACTCCAACTCCTCACAAATGTACCAATATCACAAACCACACATCCCAACACCAAGCCCTGCATGCAACAACAAAGCATGGACATCCATCACTAAAGCATGCCCACTGCACATACCCATACACCCCCCTAAACCATCATCACACAAGCTCCCACACAGGAATGCCAGCACTGGGGTACACGGTCACCCACCCATTGCACACCATGCCACACACAGATGCAATAGTCATGCCTTTCCACCCCTGCAGGACCCCTACCCAACGTCACCAGACAGGAGGGTCCAGACATGTCCACTCCACCCACAGAAGAGGCCCACAGTGATGACAGAACACTTCTGTCCAACGGTATTTAGATGATCAGGCCGGACCATCGGGGGCCTCGGGACAGTCGGTTCCCCTCACACAGGCACAGGCCACCACAGACCTTCCCCCCTATGGAAACACCAGCACAGCACCCACCCAGCGGGCCCATACCTCCGTCCCCAGGACACGTCAATCAGCTGTGTGTCCACCACTACAGGGAACCCAGGATATCCCACCACCCCAACAACAACAGGGGCCTGGGGACAGTGGCAGTGGGCACACGGTCCAGGGGACGGAGGCCCAGGAACACAGGGGAACTGGGAGGGCTGCCGTGCGACAGGGGGCGGACAGGCCAAGGGAACCCACTCTCCACGAGGCCCTCTCCTCCATCATGGGAGCATACCACCACTCCCAGGAGACGATGGAAATGGTACTGGCCAAGTTTCAGGAGACCCAGCGCATGCAGGAGGAACAGTATATGGGCTTCAGGGAGGAACTCAGAACCATCAGCTCCACCCTGGGCACCATCGTAGGGGTGCTGAAGGAAGTACTTACCACCAGGAAGGACACTGTGGCACTCCAAGGGGCCCCTGACACTAGCATGGATGATGAACTGCCCACCACCTCCGCCGACGCTAGTGGACAGGACACCCCACCACAGGACCACCGCACCAGCACCCCACCCCCTGCAGAGGGAGAACCACCCTGCAAACGGTCCCTGAGATCCAGGAACAAGACAGAGCACGATGCCAAGACCCTCGCCAAGAAATGAGACCACCCTGATTGTCATCCCACTGTCCCACTTTGTCACCCTGTCCATAATTAAACTGCCCCAGCTCCACTTCCTGTGCACCTGTGGGATTAATAGACTGGACTCTGCCATGGACACTCCTCCGCCATCACCCCTCACCATTTAACTTCCCCTTCCAATATTTTGAATTTAAATAAACACACCTAAAGCACAAAATGATCTGCACTCTGTCTGTGATTTCGAAATAGTGTATTTGCAATTACAGTGACAAAATGTTCTTGAAATAGTAATGTCAACATACCTATGTCACACAGCTCTAGTCCATGAGGAATCTAAGCAGATGACACACGTTGGGACCCACTTCTGTGAAACCGTAAGGGAAAGTGACAACTCAGTGACCATACACTGGGTGAAAACGACAGACAGTAGAGAGGTAGCAGTGTAAAAGTACATGTAGTAGGCAGGAATGTATTCTCATCTGTGTTTCACTGGAAATATTGCTGGATCACTGAGTCCCTGTTCTGCATGTCTTCTTCCTCTGCTTCATCCTCTTCACTGTCCACAGGCTCCACAGCTGCCACAACACCGCCATCTGGACCATCCTCTTGCAGAAAAGGCACCTGTCGTCGCAAAGCCAAGTTGTGAAGCATACAGCAGGCCACGATGATCTGGCACACCTTCTTTGGTGAGTAGAATAGGGAACCACCTGTCCTATGGAGGCACCTGAACCTGGCCTTCAGGAGGTCGAAGGTCCGCTCGATCACCCTCCTAGTTCACCCATGGGCCTCATTGTAGCGTTCCTCTGCCCTGGTATTCCTCACTGGGGTCAGTAGCCATGACAGGTTGGGGTACCCAGAGTCACCTGCAAATGGCGAGGGACAATTGTTAGACACACACTAACCTGTAGGGATAACCCCAGACAACCATTCCCACTGTCTTGCTTCCAGGGGCTCACCTAATAGCCACACACGGTGCCTCTGGAGTTGACCAATCACATAAGGGATGCTGCTATTCCGCAGGATGTAGGCGTCATGCACTGAGCCAGGGAACATGGCATTCACATGGGAGATGTACTGGTCTGCCAAACATACCATCTGTACATTCATCGAATGATAACTCTTCCGGTTTCTGTACACCTGTTGTCTCCTGTGGGGGGGACCAAAGCCACATGGGTCCCATCAATGGCACCTATGATGTTGGGGATATGTCCCAGGGCATAGAAGTCAACTTTCACTGTAGGCAAATCCTCCACCTGAGGGAAAACGATGTAGCTCTGCATGTGTTTAAGCAGGGCAGACAACAGTCTGGACAATACGTTGGAAAACATAGGCTGGGACATCCCTGATGCCATGGCCACAGTTGTTTTAAAATACCCACTTGCAAGGAAATGGAGCACTGATAGAACCTGCACTTGAGGGGGGATTCCTGTGGGATGGCGGATTGCTGACATCAGGTCTGGCTCCAACTGGGTACACAGTTCCTGGATTGTGGCACGGTCAAACCTGCAGGTGATTATCAAATGTCGCTCCTTCATTGTTGACAGGTCCACCAGCGGTCGGTACACCGGAGGATTCTGCCATCTCCTCACATGTCCCAGCGGACAGGGGCCTATGAAGGACAACAGCGACCACAGAGTCAAACAACTCAGAGGTACGTACCCACAGTTTACCCAGAACACCAATCATACACAAAAGGTGGCCTGTATGTGTGTTGAGGCTAGGCCTAGGTATGTGTGACGCAGTTGGAAATTAGGCCATGTGGGCCCCTGAAATGGCGGCTGCCTGACCTCTAAAGTGGGACAATGGGATGTGAGGTAATGGCGCTGGCATGGTACACCGTCGCGGTAGGCGGTCGGAGACCGCGGCGCAATGCTGCATTGGTTAACATTGAACCCTATGGGTCCCAGGAGCCAATGACGATGTACGCCGGCGGTGATGGTACGCACCGCAGCAGACGTGACCGCGGCGGATGTGACCGACATTTTCTATCTGTTCAATCACTCGATACCTGATCTTCGACAGGAGAGGACCTACACTGCAAGTGATGCTGTGACCTCAGTCTGGAAGAGACAATGGCTTGTGCGTCTGGGGAAAGGGCCCCTGCCTTCACATCGGAGGAGTTGGAGAAGCTCGTTGATGGGGTCCTCCCCCAGTACACGCTACTCTACGGTTCTCCAGACAAACAGGTAAGTACACAGGGAGCATGTTGTATAGGCTATGCCTGTGTGGAGAGGGCTGGATGTAAGAAGGAAGGGGGCATAGTTCTGTGTGCATGGAAGACGGTGGGTGCATGTGCCACATGGCAAGGGTAGGGATGGGGGCCACTCACTTTGACGGTGCAGTCGGTAATGACTTCTCTTCTTCCCCTGTACATTTCATGTAGGTCAGCACCCACCAGAAGAAAGATATTTGGCGTGCCATCACCAAGGACGTCCGGACCCTGGGGGTCTACCACAGACGGAGCACCCACTGCCGGAAAAGATTGGAGGACATTCACCGCTGGAGCAAGAAGACGGCGGAGGCTCAGCTGGGTATGGCCTCCCAACGTGGGAGGGGTGCCTGTCGAAGCATGACCCCCCTGATGTTTAGGATCCTGGCGGTGGCCTACCCGGAGTTGGATGGGCGCTTGAGGACATCACAGCAGACACAAGGGGGTGAATACACTCTCATTCAGCTGACTTTGCGTGCAGTAGAGTTGTCTGGGTGGGGGAGGAGGGCTTTGGGTTTCCCTAGGCCAGGGCGAATTCCATAGGCTAGGTCCCTCCGTAAGGCATGGCCATGTAGCCCCCTACCCCACCTCTGTAGAAGTACAGCTATTCATGCCCCTGTGTCATCTATGTGTGCAGATGTCATCCATAGCCTTGTAGGCCATTTCCCAGGAATTGCACTGTAGAGCACAAGAGCGCGGCGTAGTGCAGGGGGCTTCTGTGTCTGTCTTGTCCGCCAACGGTAGCGGTAATCCATGCACTCAACATGTCTTTATTCTGTCCCCCCCCTTTTTGTGGTTTCCCTGTTCTTGTGTGCATTAACATCATCAGGTGGAGGAGCAATGGCACTGGAGCACGAGGGAGCTGCATCCCACATGGCCATGGAGGGCCACACTACGGACTCTGAATTCACCAGTGGGACGGAGGGCGAGGGGAGCTCCACGGCGGGGACAGGAGCTGACACCAGCGACACGGACTCGTCATCTGATGGGAGCTCCCTTGTGGTGTCGGAAACATCTGTGCCCCCGCATCTACAGGTACAGCCGCCACCCCCCCTACCAGCACTGCCCTCCCAGCAGCCCCTCAGCCTTCACCCCGTGCCCGCTCACCCAGGAGGGTGGGCATCACCTTCGCCCCAGGCACCTCAGGCCCTGCCCTAGTCACCCCTGCCGCCCTCAGTGAGGAGGCCATTGACCTCCCCAGGTCCCCCACTGTTGGGCAGTCTACCATTTTGAATGCCATCCAGGGTGTAGAAAGACAGTTGCAACAAACTAATGCATTCCTGGAGGGCATTCATTCTGGTCAGGCGGCCCTTCACCGAGACTTTCAAACTCTGGCTTCAGCACTGATGGCAGCCATTGTCCCTGTGTCTAGCCTCCCCCCTCCAACTTCCTCCACCCAGACTCAATCCCCTGTACCTCTGCCTATCCCAAGCCACACCTTCAGATCAGCCTGCACACACCTCACCACACAATAGAAGCTCAGGCAAACATAAGCACCACACATCCCACAGGCACTCATGCAAGCATCACACACATGCAGACACACCAACATCCACTGCCTCCACTGTTTACACACACACCTGCATGCACTACCTCTACAGCCACTACGTCCCTCACCAGCACACCCACCAGCACACCCCGCTCACGTGCAGTCACCACCCCCACTACCATTCACACGTCCCCTGTGTCCTCTCCCAGTGTGTCTGTGACGCCCCCTCCCAAGATACACAAACACAGGCACACACCCACCCAACAGCCATCCACCTCACGACAGCCTCCAGCGCATGCACTTGCACCCAAAGTCACCAAACGTACACCTCCTGCTACCACCACCTCTTCCTCCACTCCCAAACCCCCTCCAGCTACCCGTCCCAGTGTGTCCAAAAAACTTTTCCTGTCCAGCCTTGACCTTTTTCCCACACCTCCCCCACCCCGTCCATCTCATAGGTCCTGAAGTAGCACCTCAGCCACAACATCTCCGGGACCAGTGGTGCCTGTAGTCACAGGTATGTGGAGTGCACCGGCCACCAGGACAGCCAGTGTGGCACGGAGCCACAGCACAGCCAGTCCCCCCCTGTGAAGCATCAGAAGTTGTCCAGTGCCCGGCGGGAGAGGGGGAAGACTCCAGCCACCAAAGCCGCTCCCAGGGGTCCCAGTGGGAGTGTGGACTCAGCTGTGACACCTCCCAAGGTGGGAAAGGGCCACAAGAAACCTGGCAAGTCTGGGAAGAGCAGCACGGCCGGAGAAGACCGACATCATCCCCACTGCCCAGGAGGCCACCGCCAGCCCCAGCCCAACAGCCCAGGAGGGCCCCGCCAGCCCCATCCCAGCTGCCCAGGAGGGCCCATCCAGCCCCATCGCAGCTGCGCAGGAGGGCCCCCCCAGCCCAGCTGCCCAGGAGGGCCCCGCCAGCACCAGCCCAGCTGGGCCACGAAGGACCGCCAGCATAAGACCAGCTGGGCCATGAAGGACCGCCAGCACAAGACCCGCTGGGCGATGAAGGACCGCCAGCACAAGACCCGCTGGGCTATGAAGGACCGCAAACTCAAGCACCGCTGAACAGGGCAAGCACCGCTGAACAGGGCACCGCCAACTCAAGCACCACTGAACAGGGCACCGCCAAATCAAGCACCGCTAGTCCATGAGCGGTAGGGGCACTGACGCAACTGGGACCATCACGGGGTGAGTGATGCACTCTGGGCACCAGTCCCCCTCCAGAACCAGTGGAGACATGCATCCACTACCTCTGTCCTTCACAGGATGAAGCACTCTGGGCACCAGTCCCCCTCCAGAACCAGTGGAGACTGTTATCCATTTGAGAGACTGTGGCTTTGCACTCCCCAGGATATGGCAGTGGGCAAACCACCCACTGGAGAGACTTGAGAGACTGTGGCTTTGCACTCCCCAGGATATGGCAGTGGGCAAACCACCCACTGGAGAGACTTGAGAGACTGTGGCTTTGCACTCCCCAGGATAATGCAGTGGGCAAAACACCCACTGGAGAGACCTGAGATACTGTGGCTTTGCACTCCCCAGGATAATGCGTTGGGCAAACCACCCAATGTAGAGACTTGAGAGACTGTGGCTTTGCACTCCCCAGGATGCAGCAGAGGGCAAACCACCCACTGTAGAGACTTGAGAGACTGTGGCTTTGCACTCCCCAGGATTGAACAGTGGGCAAGCCACCCACTGTAGAGACTTGAGAGACTATGGCTTTGCACTCCCAAGGATTGAACAGTGGGCATTGAGCCCCCTCGTGGATCTGGCGTCGTGCACTCATCCGGCTGAGGTGCCCCCCCTTCCCTTCCCCCTGAGGTGCCTGTTGTATTTCTATCTGATGCCCCTGCAGTGTTCTCTCTGTTTTGAACTGGTATCGAGTGTGGGCCTCACCTATGCATTTTGGGCCCAGTGGTCCACGGACTATAAATGGTGCAATACCTGGACTACTATTCTTGGTGTATATTTTGTTAATAGTGTTTTTATGTATATTTTTGCGTACTGCATTTTAATATATTACAATGGTTACACTAATTTCCTTTTGTCTTTGCATTCTTTCGGGGGGGTTGGGGGGTGTAACTATAATGTATAGATATGTATTAGTGTGTGTGTTGCAGTGGGTGAGGGTGGGGGTGTTGCATGTGTGTGTCCCTGTATTTTGCCTCCCCCTCCCCTCTGTCATAGGTGCAGTACTCACCGTGGTCTTCGCCGCCAGCGTTCGTGCTCCTGGTACAGGAGCAGGAAGACTATCGCAGGTAGGATTTGGAGTGCCAGGTCCATGGTGTCCTCGTTCCTCGTGGAGTGTGTAGAGGTGAGCGTTTTCCCTTCGAAATTCCTGTTTCCGCCATGTGGACTCAGCTCTGACACCTCCCAAGGTGGGAAAGGGCCACAAGAAACCTGGCAAGTCTGGGAAGAGCAGCACGGCGGAGAACACCAACATCATCCCCACTGCCCAGGAGGGCCCCGCCAGCCCCATCGCAGCTGCTCAGGAGGGCCCCATCAGCCCCAGCCCAGCTGCTCAGGAGGGCCCCCCCAGCCCAGCTGCCCAGAAGGGCCCGCCAGCACCAGCCCAGCTGGGCCATGAAGGACCGCCAGCAGAAGACCAGCTGGGCCATGAAGGACCGCCAGCACAAGACCCGCTGGGCGATGAAGGACCGGCAGCACAAGACCCGCTGGGCTATGAAGGACTGCCAACTCAAGCACCGCTGAACAGGGCAAGCACCGCTGAACAGGGCACCGCCAACTCAAGCACCACTGAACAGGGCACCGCCAAATCAAGCACCGCTAGTCCATGAGCGGCAGGGGCACTGACGCAACTGGGACCATCACGGGGTGAGTGATGCACTCTGGGCACCAGTCCCCCTCCAGAACCAGTGGAGACATGCATCCACTACCTCTATCCTTCACAGGATGAAGCACTCTGGGCACCAGTCCCCCTCCAGAACCAGTGGAGACATGCATCCACTACCTCTGTCCTTCACAGGATGAAGCACTCTGGGCACCAGTCCCCCTCCAGAAACAGTGGAGACTGTTATCCATTTGAGAGACTGTGGCTTTGCACTCCCCAGGATATGGCAGTGGGCAAACCACCCACTGGAGAGACTTGAGCGACTGTGGCTTTGCACTCCCCAGGATATGGCAGTGGGCAAACCACCCACTGGAGAGACTTGAGAGACTGTGGCTTTGCACTCCCCAGGATAATGCAGTGGGCAAAACACCCACTGGAGAGACCTGAGATACTGTGGCTTTGCACTCCCCAGGATGATGCAGTGGGCAAACCACCCAATGTAGAGACTTGAGAGACTGTGGCTTTGCACTCCCCAGGATGCAGCAGAGGGCAAACCACCCACTGTAGAGACTTGAGAGACTGTGGCTTTGCACTCCCCAGGATTGAACAGTGGGCAAGCCACCCACTGTAGAGACTTGAGAGACTATGGCTTTGCACTCCCAAGGATTGAACAGTGGGCATTGAGCCCCCTCGTGGATCTGGCGTCGTGCACTCATCCGGCTGAGGTGCCCCCCCATCCCTTCCCCCTGAGGTGCCTGTTGTATTTCGATCTGATGCCCCTGCAGTGTTCTCTCTGTTTTGATCTGGTATCGAGTGTGGGCCTCACCTATGCATTTTGGGCCCAGTGGTCCACGGACTATAAATGGTGCAATACCTGGACTACTATTCTTGGTGTATATTTTGTTAATAGTGTAGATATGTATATTTTTGCGTACTGCATTTTAATATATTACAATGGTTACACTAATTTCCTTTTGTCTTTGCATTCTTTCGGGGGGATTGGGGGGTGTAACTATAATGTATAGATATGTATTAATGTGTGTGTTGCAGTGGGTGAGGGTGGGGGTGTTGCATGTGTGTGTTCCTGTATTTTGCCTCCCCCTCCCCTCTGTCATAGGTGCAGTACTCACCGTGGTCTTCGCCGCCGGCGTTCGTGCTCCTGGTACAGGAGCAGGAAGACTATCGCAGGTAGGATTTGGAGTGCCAGGTCCATGGTGTCCTCGTTCCTCGTGGAGTGTGTAGAGGTGAGCGTTTTCCCTTCAAAATTCCTGTTTCCGCCATGTGGACTCAGCTCTGACACCTCCCAAGGTGGGAAAGGGCCACAAGAAACCTGGCAAGTCTGGGAAGAGCAGCACGGCGGAGAAGACCAACATCATCCCCACTGCCCAGGAGGCCACCGCCAGCCCCAGCCCAGCTGCTCAGGAGGGCCCTGCCAGCCCCATCCCAGCTGCCCAGGAGGGCCCCGCCAGCCCCATTGCAGCTGCCCAGGAGGGCCCCACCAGCCCCAGACCAGCTGCCCAGGAGGGCCCTGCCAGCCCCATCCCAGCTGCCCAGGAGGGCCCCGCCAGCCCCAGCCCAGCTGCCCAGGAGGGCCCCGCCAGCCCCATCGCAGCTGCCCAGGAGGGCCCCCCAGCCCAGCTGCCCAGGAGGGCCCTGCCAGCCCCAGCCCAGCTGGGCCATGAAGGATCGCGAGCACAAGACCCGCTGGGCCATGAAGGACCACCAGCACAAGACCCGCTGGGCTATGAAGGAACGCCGCGGTGAATCCGCCCCGGAAAAGGTGGCAGATTGGCCTGTCATAATAGTGTGGGCGGTACATTGTCTTCCGCCTGTCTGTTGGCGGTAACCACCGCGCTGTTTGTTTGTACCGCCGTGGCGGTCGGAGTGTTAAAGTGGCTGTCTTTGTTGGCGGTTTCCGGTACGGTCGTAATTGCAAATTTTTTACCGCCGGCCTGTTGGCGCTCTTACCGCCACTTTAACACCATCCGCCAGGGTTGTAATGAGGGCCTAAATCTCACAGGTTGTATTACATGTGGTAGGGCGCCATTTAATCAATTTTGATGTTCTTGATAATAAAGCGGTATCTCTAAATACCGGTAAGCTTGGTACCATTGCGGTACGTTGCAGTACGTTCACTACTTTGTACATGTGAAATGTGTGTTCTGTCATCTTTTTCAGTATAGGTGACCTAGGAACAGAGGTGGTCGTTACAACCCTGGCGGACGGTGAAAAAGCGGCGGTAAGACCGCCAACATGCCGGCGGAAAAAATTTGCTATTACGACTGTGGCGGAAAAGGCCAACAAAGACAGACACTTTAACACTCCAACCGCCACGGCGGTACAAATAAACAGCATGGCGGTCACCGCCAACAGACAGACGGAGGACAATGTACCGCCCACACTATTATGACAGGCCAATCCGCCACCTTTTCCGGGGCGGATTCACAGCGGATAAAAACACGGCGGAAACAGGAATTCCGAAGGAAAAACACTCACCTCTACACACCCCACGAGGAACGAGGACACCATGGATCCGGAACTCCAAATTCTACCTGCAATAGTCTTCCTGCTCCTCTACCAGGAGCATGAACGCCGGCTGCGAAGACCACGGTGAGTACTGCACCTACGACACAGGGGAGGGGGTAGGGAAAAGAGAGTGACACTCACACGCAGCACACAACACCCCCACCCTCACCCACTACTACACACACACTAATGCGTATCAATACATCACAGTTACACCCCCCAAACCCTCCGGAAGAATGCAAAGACAATAGAAAATGAGTGTAACCATTGTAATATATTAAAAGCAAGTAGGCAGAAATATATATATATACACCATGTACAAAATATGTTCCAAGCATAGTAGTCCAGGTAGTGCTCTAATTAAGTCAGTGGAACACTGGGACCACACAGTATGGGCGACGCCCACACAAGATCCCCGACCATGACGGAGAGAACACTGCAGGGGCATCAGAGAGCAAGTTAACAGGCACCTCAGGGGGAGGGAAAGGGGGGCACCTCAGCCGGTTGAGTGCACGACGCCAAATCCACGATGGGGCCACATGCCCACTGTTCCACCCTGGGGAGTGCAAAGCCACAGTCTCTCAAGCCTCTACAGTGGGTGGGTTGCCGATTGTTCCATCCTGGGGAGTACAAAGCCACAGTCTCTCAAGTCTCTACAGTGGGTGGTTTGCCCATTGTTCCATCCTGGGGAGTGCAAAGCCACAGTCTCTCAAGTGTCTACAGTGGGTGGGTTGCCCACTGTTCCATCCTGGGGAGTGCAAAGCCACAGTCTCTCAAGTCTCTACAGTGGGTGGTTTGCCCACTGTTCCATCCTGGGGAGTGCAAAGCCACAGTCTCTCAAGTCTCTACAGTGGGTGTGTTGCCCACTGTTCCATCCTGGGGAGTGCAAAGCCACAGTCTCTCAAGTCTCTACAGTGGCTGGTTTGCCCACTGTTCCATCCTGGGGAGCGCAAAGCCACAGTCTCTCAAGCCACAGTCTCCCAAGTCTCTACAGTGGGTGCTTTGCCCACTGTTCCATCCTGGGGAGTGCAAAGCCACAGTCTCTCAAGTCTCTACAGTGGGTGCTTTGCCCACTGTTCCATCCTGGGGAGTGCAAATCCACAGTCTCTCAAGTCTCTACAGTGGGTGTTCCATCCAAGGGAGTGCAAAGCCACAGTCTTTCAAGTCTCTGCAGTGGGTACTTTGCCCACTGTTCCATCCTGGGGAGTGCAAAGCCACAGTCTATCAAGTGGATGACAGTCTCCACTGGTTCTGGAGGGGGCCCTGTGCCCAGAGTGCTTCATCCTGCTAAGGACAGAGGTAGTGGATGGATCTCTCCACTGGTCCTGTAGGGGGCATGGTGCCTAGAGTGCTTCATTCACCCCTGACGGACTCAGTAGCATCAGTGCCCTTACGGCTCATGGGCCAGCGGTGCTTGAGACGGCGGTGCCCTGTTCAGCGGTGCTTGAGACAGCGGTGCCCTGTTCAGCGGTGCTTGAGACAGTGGTGCCCTGTTCAGCGTTGCTTAAGACAGGGGGTGCCCCGTTCAGCGATGCTTGAGTCAGTGGTGCCCTGTTCAGATGTGCTTGAGGCGGCGGTCTCCATTGCAGGGACTCAGGTACTGGCGGTCCTTCATCGCCCAGTGGGGCTTTTGCTGGCGGTCCTTCATGGCCCAGCGGGGCTTGTGCTGGTGGTCCTGTCCTGGGCAGGTGGGCTTGTGCTGGCGGTCCTGTCCTGGGCAGCTGGGCTGGTGCTGGCGGTGGCCTCCTGGGCAGCTGGGCTTGTGCTGGCGGTGGCCTCCTGGGCAGCTGGGCTTGTGCTGGCGGTCCTGTCCTGGGCAGCTGGGCTGGTGCTGGCCTCCTGGGCAGCTGGGCTGGTGCTGGCGGTCCTGTCCGGTGCAGCTGGGCTTATGCTGGCGGGGCCCTCTGGGCAGCTGGGCATGTGCTGGCGGTGGCCTCCTGGGCAGCTGGGCTTGTGCTGGCGGTCCTGTCCTGGGCATCTGGGTTGGTGCTGGCAGTCCTGTCCTGGGCAGCTGGGCTGGTGCTGGCGGTGGCCTCCTGGGCAGCTGGGCTGGTGCTGGCGGTCATGTCCTGGGCAGCTGGGCTGATGCTGGAGGTGGCCTCCTGGGCAGCGGGGATGATGGCGGTGGCCTCCTGGGCAGCGGGGATGATGGCAGTCTTCTCTGCCGTGCTGCTCTTCCCAGACTTGCCGGGTTTCTTGTGGCCCTTCCCCACCTTGGAAGGTGTCACATATGACTGCACACCCTTGGGAGCGGCTTTGGTGTCTGGAGTCTTCCCCCTCTCCCGCCGGGCACTGGCCAACTTCTGATGCTTCACAGGTGGGGGACTGTCTGTGCTGTGGCTCCATGCCACACTGGCTGCCCTGGTGGCTGCTGCACTCCAGATTCTGGTGACTACAGGCACCACTGGTCCCGGAGATGTTGTGGCTGAGGTGCTAGTTCGGGACCTAGGAGACGGACGGGGTTGGGGAGATGTGGGAAAGAGGTCAAGGTTGGACAGGAAACGTTTTTTGACATACTGGGACGGGTAGCTATAAGGGGTTTGGGAGTGGAGGAAGAGGTGGTGGTTGTAGGAGGTGTTAGTTTGCTGACTTTGGGTGAAGGTGCATGTGTTGAGGCTGTCGTGAGGTGGATGGCTGTTGGGTGGGTGTGTGCCTGCGTTTGTGTAACTTGGGAGGGGGCGTCACAGACACACTGGGAGAGGACACAGGGGACGTGTTAATGGTGGTGGGGTGGTGACTGCACGTGAGCGGGGTGTGGCGGTGGGTGTGCTGGAGAGGGACGTAGTGGCTGTAGAGGTAGTGCATGCAGGTGTGAGTGTAGACGAGACAGGGAGGGAGGAGGGAGATGAGTAGGAGGAGGACACAGTGGAGGCAGTGGATGTTGGTGTGTCTGCATGTGTTTGATGCTTGCGTGAGTGCCTGTGGGATGTGTGGTGCTTATGTTTGCCTGAGCTTCCCTTGTGTGTTCACGTGTGTGCATGCTGGTCTATAGGTGTGCTTGGGATAGGCTGAGGTAGTGGGGATTGGGTCTGGGTGGAGGAAGTTGGAGGGGGGAGGCTAGAGACAGGGACAATGGCTGCCATCAGTGCTGAGGCCAGAGTCTGAAAAGCTCACTGAAGGGCCGCCTGACCATAATGAATGCCCTCCAGGAATGCATTTGTTTGTTGCAACTGCCTTTCTACACCCTGGATGGCATTCAAAATGGTAGACTGTCCAACAGTTAGGGACCTGAGGAGGTCAATGGCCTCCTCACTGAGGGCAGCAGGGGTGACTGGGGCAGGGACTGAGGTGCCTCGGACGAAGGTGATGCCCACCCTCCTGGGTGAGTGGGCACGGGGCGAAGGCTGAGGGGCTGCTGGGAGGGCGGCGCTAGAAGGAGGATGGCGGCTGTACCTGTAGATGGGGGTGGCACAGATGTTGCCGCCACCACAAGGGAGCTCCCATCAGAGGACGAGTCCGTGTCACTGGCCTCAGCTCCTGTCCCTGCCCTGGAGCTCCCCTCGCCCTCTGTCCCACTGGTGAAGTCCGAGTCCGTAGTGTGGCCCTCCATGGCCATGTGGGATGCAGCCCCCTGGTGCTCTGGTGCCACTGCTCCTCCGCCTGATGATGCTAATGCACAAAAGAACAGGGAGACCACAAAAAGGGGGGGACGATAGAAGAAAGACATGTTGAGTGCATGCATTTCCGCTACCGTTGGCAGACACGACAGACACAGAAGCCCCCTGCACTACGCCGCACTCTTGGGCTCCACTGTTAAATTCCTGGGAAATGGCCTACAAGGCTATGAACGACATCTGCACACATAGATGACACAGGGGCATGACTAGGTGTACTTGGCACTCTACAGAGGTGGGGTGGGGTGCCACATGGCCTGCCTTACTGAGGGATCTTGCCTACGGAACCTGTCCTGGCCTAGGGAAACCCACAGCCCACCTCCCCACCCAGACCCCTCCACTGCACGCAAAGTCAGCAGAATGAGAGTGTACTCACCCCCTTGTTGCTGCTGTGATGCCCTCAAGCGCCCATCCAACTCTGGGTAGGCCACCGCCAGGATCCTAAACATCAGGGGGGTCATGGTGCGACGGGCACCCCTCCCACGTTGGGAGGCCATCCCCAGCTGAGCCTCCCACATCTTCTTGCTCCAGCGACGAATGTCCTCCCATCTTTTCCGGCAGTGGGTGCTCAGTCTGTGGTAGACCCCCAGGGTCTGGACGTCCTTGGCTATGGCACGCCAAATATGTTTTTTCTGGAGGGCGCTGACCTACATGAATTGTACAGGGGGAAGAGAAAGTTATTACCAACTGCACCGTCAAAGTGATTGGCCCCCATCCCTATCCTTGCCATGTGGCACATACATTCACCGTCGTTTCATGCACGCCGCACTCTCCCCCCTTCCTTCTTACATCCAGCCCTCCCCACACAGGCATAGCCCATACATCATGCTCCCAGTGTACTTACCTGTTTGTCTGGAGGACTGTAGAGTAGCGTGTACTGGGGGAGGACCCCATCCACGAGTTTCTCCAACTCCTCCGATGTGAAGGCAGGGGCCCTTTCCCCAGACACTCGAGCCATTGTCTCTTCCAGACCGAGGTCACAGCAGGACTTGCAGTGTAGGTCCTCTCCTGTTGAAGATCAGGTATCGAGTGATTGAACAGATAGAAAATGGCGGTCACGTCCGCGGCAGTGCGTACCGTCACCACCGGCATACATCGTCATTGGCTCCTGGGACCCATAGGCTCCAATGTTAACCAATGCAGCATTGCGCCGCGGTCTTCGACCACCTACCGCAACGGTGTAGAACGCCAGCGCAGTTACCTCACATCCCATTGTCCCACTTTAGAGGTCAGGCAGACGCAATTTCAGGGGCCCACATGGCTTCATTTTCAACTGCGTCACACATACCTAGGCCTAGACTCAACATACATACAGGCCACTTTCTGTGTATGAATGGTGTTTTCTGTAAACTGTGTGTACGTACCTCTGAGTTGTTTGACTCTGTGCTCGCTGTTGTCCTTCATAGGCACCGTCCGCTGGGACATGTGAGGAGATGGCGGCATCCTCCGGTGTACCGACCGTTAGTGGACCTGTCGACAATGGAGGAAAGACATGTGATTATCACATACAGGTTTGACCGTGCCACAATCCAGGAACTGTGTACCCAGTTGGAGCCAGACCTGATGTCAGCTATCCGCCATCCCACAGGAATCCCCTCAAGTGCAGGTGCTGTCAGTGCTCCATTTCCTTGCAAGTGGGTCATTTCAAACAACAGTGGCCATAGCATCAGGGATGTCCCAGCCTATGTTTTCCAACGTGTTGTCCAGAGTGTTGTGTGCCCTTCTGAAACACATGCAGAGCTACATCGTTTTCCCTCAGGTGGAGGATTTGCCTACAGTGAAAGGTGATTTCTATGCCCTGGGACATATCCCCAACATCATAGGTGCCACTGATGGGACCCATGTGGCTTTGGTCCCCCCCCCACAGGAGTGAACAGGTGTACAGAAACCGGAAGAGTTATCATTCAATGAATGTATAGATGGTATGTTTGGCAGACCAGTACATCTCCCATGTGAATGCCATGTTCCCAGGCTCAGTGCATGACGCCTACATCCTGCGGAATAGCAGCATCCCTTATGTGATAGGTCAACTCTAGAGGCACCGTGTGTGGCTATTAGATGAGCACCTGGAAGCTAGTCGGTGGGAATGGTTGTCTGGGTCTGGGGATATCCCTACAGGTTAGTGCGTGTCTAACAGTTGTCCCTCGCCATTTGCAGGTGACTCTGGCTACCCTAACCTGTCATGGCTTCTGACCCCAGTGAGGAATCCCAGGACAAGGTCAGAGGAACGCTACAATGAGGCCCATGGGCGAACTAGGAGGGTGATCGAGCGGACCTTCAGCCTCCTGAAGGCCAGGTTTTGGTGCCTCCATATGACAGGCGGATTCCTATTCTACTCACCAAAGAAGGTGTGCCAGATCATCGTGGCCTGCTGTATGCTTCACAACTTGGCTTTGCGACGACAGGTGCATTTTCTGCAGGAGGATGGTCCAGATGGCGGTGTTGTGGCAGCTGCGGAGCCTGTGGACAGTGAAGACGAGGAAGCAGAGGAAGAAGACATGAACAACAGGGACTCAGTGATCCAGCAATATTTCCAATGAGACACAGGTAAGAGTACAGACCTGCCTACTACATGTACTTAAACACTACTGCCTCTCTACTGTCTGTCGTTTTCACCCAGTGTATGGTCACTGAGTTGTCACTTTCCCTTACGATTTAACAGATGTGGGTCCCACTGTGTGACATCTGCTTTGATTCCTCATGGACTAGAGCTGTGTGACATAGGTATGTTGACATTACATTTGAATGAAAATTTTGCCACTGTAATTGCTAATACACTATTTCAAAATCACAGATTGTTTTGTGCTTTAAGGGTGTTTATTTAAGTGCTCAACATTGGAGGGGGTAGTAAAATCGTGAGGGGTGATGGTGGAGGAATGTCCATGGCAGAGTCCAGTTCATTAATCTCACAGGTGCATTGTCCAAAGGGGCATAGGAAGTGAAGCTGGGGCAGTTTAAGTATGGACATGGTGACACAGTGGGACAGTAGGATGACAATCAGGGTGGTCTCATTTCTTGGCGGGGATCTTGGCATCGTGCTCTGTCTTGTTCCTGGATATCAGGGACCGTTTGTAAGGTGGTTCTCCCTCTGCAGGGGGTGGGGTGCTGGTATGGTGCCTCCTGTCCACTAGCGCCGGCGGAGGTGGTGGGCAGTTCATCGTCCATGCTAGTGTCAGGGGCCCCTTGTAGTGCCACAGTGTCACTCCTGGTGTTGAGTACTTCCTTCAGCACCCCCACGATGGTGCCCAGGGTGGAGTTGATGGTTCTGAGTTCCTCCCTGAAGCCCATATACTGTTCCTCCTGCAGACACTGGGTCTCCTGAAACTTGGCCAGTACTTTTGCCATTGTCTCCTGGGAGTGGTGGTAGGCTCCCATGATGGAGGAGAGGGCCTCGTGGAGAGTGGGTTCCCTTGGCCTGTCCGCCCCCTGTCGCACAGCAGCCCTCCCAGTTCCCCTGTGTTCCTGGGCCTCCGTCCCCTGGACCGTGTGCCCACTACCACTGCCCCTAGTTCCCTGTTGTTGTTGGTGTGGTGGGTTAGCCTGGGTTCCCTGTAGTGGTGGACACACAGCTGATTGACGTGTCCTGGGGACGGAAGTATGGGCCCTCTGGGTGGGTGCTGTGCTGGTGTTTCCAGAGGGGGGAAGCTCTGTAGTGGCCTGTGACTGTGTGAGGGGAACCAACTGTCCAGAGGTCCCCGATGGGCCGGGCTGGTCATCTAGATCCAGTTGGACAGAGGTGCTGTCATCACTGTGGGCCTCTTCTGTTGGTGGTATGGACATGTGTGGACCCTCCTATCCGGTGACATTGGGTAGGGGTCCTGCAGGGGTATAAAAGGATGTTTATTACATCTATGTGTGTCATGGTGTGCAATGGGTGGGTGACCGTGTACCCCAGTGCTTGCATTCCTGTGTGGGACATCGTGTGATGATGGTTTAGGGGGGTGTATGGGTATGTGCTGTGGGCATGCTTTACTGATGTGTGTCCATGCGATGTCGTTGCATGCAGGGCTTGGTGTTGGGATGGGTGGGTTGTGATGTTGGGACATTTGTGAGGAGTTAGAGTGATGGTGGTGAGGGTGGGGGTATGTGCTGGCATGCACGTAGGGTGGGGGATGTAATAGTTAAGATTTGTCTTACCAGAGTCCATTCCTCCAGCTACTCCTGCTAGGCCCTCAGGATGCAGAATCGCCAAGACCTGCTCCTCCCATGTTGTTAGTTGTGGGGGAGGAGGTGGGGGTCCGCCGCCAGTCCGCTGAACCGCCAGATGGTGTCTTGAGACCACGAAACGCACCTACCCCCGTACGTCGTTCTACCTCTTCCTGATGTCCTCCCGATTTCTTGGGTGCTGTCCACTGCGTTGACCCTGTCCACTATTCTTCGCCATTGCTCCATCTTCCTTGCAATGGAGGTGTGCTGCACCTGTGATCTGAATAGGTGTGGCTCTACCCGGACGATTTCCTCTACCATGACCCTGAGCTCCTCCTCCGAGAACCTGGGGTGTCTTTGCCATGCCATGGGGTGGTGTAGGTGATGTGTGGGGTGGAGTGTGCGGTGATAAGTGTGCTGATATGTAGTGGGGTGTTGTGTGAGGTGCGTGGAAGGTCTGTGGGTGACGGTGTTGTGTGCCTGTGGATGCTGTTGTTCTTGCTGGTGCTGTCTCTCTCTGGCTTTCGTTTGTGAATTGTTGTCGTAAGGGTTTGGGGGTGATGTGGGTGTGTGTTTTATATTGTATTGGGTGTGTGGGAGTGGTGTGTGTATGTGTATCAAGTGTGTGTATTTTGAATAGTCCAATGTGGTTGTGTTTTGTAAATGTGTGTGTATTTTGAGCGCGGCGGTGTGTACCGCCAATGGAATACCGCCATTGAAAGACCACCTCGTGGATTCGTGTGTCGTGATAGTGTGGGTGTATTTCTGTTGGCGTGACGGTGGAGGTTTGGTTTTCGCCAGTCTATCACTGGCCTTTGATGTGGCGGACTTGTGTGGGTGTCTAGATTTTGGCGGATTCAGAACTGTGGATCATAATTGCTGTGGCGGAATTCCGCGGCCGCAGTGGTGTGTTGGCGGTTTTCTGCGCGGCGGTAAGCGGGATTTACCGCCGATGTTGTAATGAGAGCCAGAATGTTTTTGTTTGGTAAGCTTCATGGGCTTCCACTATAAATGTGACTTCCCCACCCTCCTCTGTTAAGCCATGGGCTTCTAGATGTTGTGTTAATGCGTGTCTGACATTTTCTGAAATGTCTAAGGCGTTAGCCATATTGAATAATGGGTGCAGAGATGGAACACCAAGTGGGGAAAAGTCCTTTTATGAGTTAAGCGTGAACAACCACCAGCCTAGTTATGTGCTCCCTTTTTAGCTGAGGGGGATCGTCCTCAAGACCAAGGACGCCTCCGTATAATGGTACACAGGGTACCTGTTGTGTGTGAGACAGAAATACTCAGGATATCCATAAATTAGTGGCAAAACACCATAGTTGTTAGTGCCATGTCCTAGTTGGACTCTTGCTCCTAGGCGAATCTGCTGGTTTAGGGATGACACCACTTTTGTTTGTAGACGACTAAGTCACTCCTACAACAAGTCACAACTGTCGACCCAACCCTCCCGGCTCACAAGCGGTCCCTCACCAAAAACCCAAACTGTAAAAGTTGATTTCTGGCAGCCTTATGCATGGACTATAAATTGCGAAATCTCAGGGGAGTCGTAGCGGAACGGAAGTTACTGGGGACGCGTTAGAGACTTGCTGTTGAAGACAGCTCGGGTGGGACTTCATCCCCCAGGCTCCTCCACTTCCCCTTGGAGCTTTTAAACAACGGGATCCTCCCGCTGCACGGGACTTGTTAGAGACTTGCTGTTGAAGACAGCCCGGGGTGGGACTTCATCCCCCAGACTCCTCCACTTCCCCTTGGGGCTTCTAAACAACGCATTCCCCCCGCTGCACGGGACGTGTTAGAGACTTGCCGTTAAAGACAGCCCAGGGTGGGTCTTCCGTCACTTCCCCTTGGGGCTTCTAAACAACGTGTTCCTCCCGCTGCGCGGGATGCGTTAGAGACTTGCTGTTGAAGACAGCCCGGGATGGGACTTCATCCCCCAGGCTCCTCCACTTCCCCTTGGGGCTTCTAAACAACGCATACCTCCCACTGAACAGGGCGCGTTACAGACTTGCTGTTGAAAACAGCTCGGTGGGACTTCATCCCCAAGGCTCCTCCACTTCCCCTTGGGGCTTCTAAACAACGCATTCCCCCGCTGCACGGGACGCATTTGAGGCTTGCTGTTGAAGACAGCCCGGGGTGGGAGTTCATCTCCCAGGCTCCTCCACTTCCCCTTGGGGCTTCTAAACAGTACGTTCCTTCCGCTGCGTGGGACTTCTGGGCGCATGCCCGGGCCAAGACGAGCCTGTCTTCGCCCGTCCTCACCCGATTGAGGCCGGGCAGGGCACCTTTTATTTTACTTTTGCCTGCAAGAAGTAAGTGTATTGGGGAAATTTAATCTTGGAGCTACGGGGTTATTCTCACTCCCTGATTGTTATCATTTAATGATGGGGAAACGTAAAGCTGTAGATGCCCCAGCCTCACTGAGTGGTATTAAAAAATCAAAAAAACGCTCTAGTAATTATGGGCCAGATGTAGGAAAGTCCGAGTTTGCGACTTGCAAATTGCGAGTCTGAGCAACTCGCAATTTGCAATTCGCAAACCCAGATGCAGGATGGTGTCCCTGACACCATCTGCAAATTGCGAGGGGGTCACAAAAACCCACCTCATTAATATTAATGAGGTGGGTTCCAATTTGCGACCCCCTTGTGATTCGCAGCACTCACAGGGATGGTGGCCTGCTGGAGACAGCAGACCACCATGTCTGTGACTGCTTTTTAATAAAGCTGTTTTTTTTTTTTGTATTGCAGCCCGTGTTCCTTAAAGGAAAACGATTTGCAATACACATGAAAAAATGTTTTCAGAGCCATTCACAAAGGGGAAGGGGTCCCATGGGGACCCCTTCACTTTTGCGAATGGGTTAGCACCCATTTGAAATGGGTGCTAACTGCGAATTGCTTTGCGACCGCGACCGCGTTCGCGGTCACAAAGCACTTCCACATCATGATGTGAATCGCAAATAGGAAGGGGAACACCCCTTCCTATTTGCGAGTCGCATTCCCATTTTGCGAGTCGGTAACCAGGTTACCGACTCACAAAATGGGAATGAGCATCGCGATGTGCGTTTTGCATGGCGCAAACAGCGAAATTCGCTATTTGCACCATGCAAAACGCTTGCTACATCTGGCCCCAAGTGAGCTCTGCAACCAACAAAGGAATTAACTCCTTGGATGAAATTGATTTGCTATTTCAAGAGGTTGACACAATTTTTAAAAGTAACTCTTATGTATCACCAATTAAGAGTGGAACTTCTGGGGAGGGGAAAATCCTGGAAATATTCACAAGGAGGAAGAGGGCACAATTAACTTACACCCCTGTGGAGACCACTACAAGTGCGGATTGTCTTGTTTCTGGGGAAAATCCCCTGTATCCATCATCAGCAATATCCTGTAGTGCTTTGGGTGTTTCGTCAAGTCAGAGGGATGTGTCTTCTACGGGCATTGTGGCCTTCCCCCCTCCGTTAAGACTAGTGGTTAGGGTGGGTCCCAACATTCCATGTACAAACTGGTTTGCGCTACTGGCGGAAGAAGGAGATCCACCTGGTTGTACGACAAATATTGTACCTAGAGCTGTTAATAATGATAATACCCCGACTGATATTCCTTCTACTTCTGATGGTCTGCAACCGCTTGACAAGGGTGTTAATTTAGCCCTTATCCTTCAGAAGGTGGATGAAATTAAGTCTTTGGTCTTATTATTAACGGGGATAATGAAGTGTGTGTCATGGTGTGCAATGGGTGGGTGACCGTGTACCCCAGTGCTTGCATTCCTGTGTGGGACATCGTGTGATGATGGTTTAGGGGGGTGTATGGGTATGTGCAGTGGGCATGCTTTACTGATGTGTGTCCATGCGTTGTTGTTGCATGCAGGGCTTGGTGTTGGGATGGGTGGGTTGTGATGTTGGGACATTTGTGAGGAGTTAGAGTGATGGTGGTGAGGGTGAGGGGGGGGGTTTGTGCTGGCATGCACGTAGGGTGGGGGATGTAATAGTTAAGATTTGTCTTACCAGAGTCCATTCCTCCAGCTACTCCTGCTAGGCCCTCAGGATGCAGAATCGCCAAGACCTGCTCCTCCTATGTTGTTAGTTGTGGGGGAGGAGGTGGAGGTCCGCCGCCAGTCCGCTGAACCGCCAGGTGGTGTCTGGAGACCACGGAACGCACCTTCCCCCGTAGGTCGTTCCACCTCTTCCTGATGTCCTCCCGATTTCTTGGGTGCTGTCCCACTGCGTTGACCCTGTCCACTATTCTTCGCCATTGCTCCATCTTCCTTGCAATGGAGGTGTGCTGCACCTGTGATCCGAATAGGTGTGGCTCTACCCGGACGATTTCCTCCACCATGACCCTGAGCTCCTCCTCCGAGAACCTGGGGTGTCTTTGCCGTGCCATGGGGTGGTGTAGGTGATGTGTGGGGTGGAGTGTGCGGTGATAAGTGTGCTGATATGTAGTGGGGTGTTGTGTGAGGTGCGTGGAAGGTCTGTGGGTGACAGTGTTGTGTGCCTGTGGATGCTGTTGTTCTTGCTGGTGCTGTCTCTCTCTGGCTTTCGTTCGTGAATTGTTGTCGTAAGGGTTTGGGGGTGATGTGGGTGTGTGTTTTATATTGTATTGGGTGTGTGGGAGTGGTGTGTATATGTGTATCAGGTGTGTGTATTTTGAATAGTCCAATGTGGTTGTGTTTTGTAAATGTGTGTGTATTTTGAGCGCGGCGGTGTGTACCGCCAATGGAATACCGCGATTGAAAGACCGCCTCGTGGATTCATGTGTCGTGATAGTGTGGGTGTATTTCTGTTGGCGTGACGGTGGAGGTTTGGTTTTCGCCAGTATATCACTGGCCTTTGGTGTGGCAGACTTGTGTGGGTGTCTAGATTTTGGCGGATTCAGAACTGTGGATCATAATTGCTGTGGTGGAATTCCGCGGCCGCAGTGGTGTGTTGGCGGTCTTCTGCACGGCGGTAAGTGGGATTTACCGCCGATGTTGTAATGAGGGCCAGAATGTTTTTGTTTGGTAAGCTTCATGGGCTTCCACTATAAATGTGACTTCCCCACCCTCCTCTGTTAAGCCATGGGCTTCTAGATGTTATGTTAATGCGTGTCTGACATGTTCTGAAATGTCTAAGGCGTTAGCCATATTGAATAATGGGTGCAGAGATGGAACACCAAGTGGGGAAAAGTCCTTTTATGAGTTAAGCGTGAACAACCACCAGCCTAGTTATGTGCTCCCTATTTAGCTGAGGAGGATCGTCCTCAAGACCATGGACGCCTCTGTATAATGGTACACAGGGTACCTGTTATGTGTGAGACAGAGATACTCAGGATATCCATAAATTAGTGCCAAAACACCATAGTTGTTAGTGCCATGTCCTAGTTGGACTCTTGCTCCTAGGCGAATCTGCTGGTTTAGGGATGACACCACTTTTGTTTGTAGACGACTAAGTCACTCCTACAACAAGTCACAACTGTCGACCCAACCCTCCCGGCTCACAAGCGGTCCCTCACCAAAAACCCAAACAGTAAAAGTTGATGTCGGGCAGCCTTATGCATGGACTATAAATTGCGAAATCTCAGGGGAGTCGTGGTGGAACGGAAGTTACTGGGGACGCGTTAGAGACTTGCTGTTGAAGACAGCTCGGGTGGGACTTCATCCCCCAGGCTCCTCCACTTCCCCTTGGAGCTTTTAAACAACGGGATCCTCCAGCTGCACGGGACTTGTTAGAGACCTGCTGTTGAAGACAGCCCGGGGTGGGACTTCATCCACCAGGCTCCTCCACTTCCCCTTGGGGCTTCTAAACAACGCATTCTCCCCGCTGCACGAGACGCGTTAGAGACTTGCTGTTAAAGACAGCCCAGGGTGGGTCTTCCTTCACTTCCCCTTGGGGCTTCTAAACAACGTGTTCCTCCCGCTGCGCGGGATGCGTTAGAGACTTGCTGTTGAAGACAGCCCGGGATGGGACTTCATCCCCCAGGCTCCTCCACTTCCCCTTGGGGCTTCTAAACAACACATACCTCCCACTGAACGGGGCGCGTTACATACTTGCTGTTGAAAACAGCTCGGTGGGACTTCATCCCAAGGCTCCTCCACTTCCCCTTGGGGCTTCTAAACAACGCATTTCCCCCGCTGCACGGGACGCGTTTGAGACTTGCTGTTGAAGACAGCCCGGGGTGGGAGTTCATCTCCCAGGCTCCTCCACTTCCCCTTGGGGCTTCTAAACAGTACGTTCCTTCCGCTGCGTGGGACGTGCTCGGGCGCATGCCCGGGCCAAGACGGGCCTGTCTTCACCCGTCCTCACCCAATTGAGGCCGGGCAGCGCACCTTTTATTTTACTTTGCCTGCAAGAAGTAAGTGTATTGGGGAACTTTAATCTTGGAGCTACGGGTTATTCTCACTCCCCGATTGTTATCATTTAATGATGGGGAAACGTAAAGCTGTAGATGCCCCAGCCTCACTGAGTGGTATTAAAAAATCAAAAAAACGCTCTAGTAATTATGGGCCAGATGTAGGTAAGTCCGAGTTTGCGACTTGCAAATTGCGAGTCTGAGCAACTCGCAATTTGCAATTCGCAAACCCAGATGCAGGATGGTGTCCCTGACACCATCTGCAAATTGCGAGGGGGTCACAAAAACCCACCTCATTAATATTAATGAGGTGGGTTCCAATTTGCGACCCCCTTGTGATTCGCAGCACTCACAGGGATGGTGGCCTGCTGGAGACAGCAGACCACCATGTCTGTGACTGCTTTTTAATAAAGCCGTTTTTTTTTTGTATTGCAGCCCGTTTTCCTTAAAGGAAAACGAGTTGCAATACACACGAAAAAATGTTTTCAGAGCCATTCACAAAGAGGAAGGGGTCCCATGGGGACCCCTTCACTTTTGCGAATGGGTTAGCACCCATTTGAAATGGGTGCTAACCTAGAATTGCTTTGCGACCGCGTTCGCGGTCACAAAGCACTTCCACATCACGATGTGAATCGCAAATAGGAAGGGGAACACCCCTTCCTATTTGCGAATCGCATTCCCATTTTGCGAGTCGGTAACCAGGTTACCGACTCACAAAATGGGAATGAGCATCGCGTTGTGCGTTTTGCATGGTGCAAACAGCGAAATTCGCTGTTTGCACCATGCAAAACGCTTGCTACATCTGGCCCCAAGTGAGCTCTGCAACCAACAAAGGAATTAACTCCTTGGATGAAATTGATTTGCTATTTCAAGAGGTTGACACAATTTTAAAAAGTAACTCTTATGTATCACCAATTAAGAGTGGAACTTCTGGGGAGGGGAAAATCCTGGAAATATTCACAAGGAGGAAGAGGGCACAATTAACTTACACCCCTGTGGAGACCACTACAAGTGCGGATTGTCTTGTTTCTGGGGAAAATCCCCTGTATCCATCATCAGCAATATCCTGTAGTGCTTTGGGTGTTTCGTCAAGTCAGAGGGATGTGTCTTCTACGGGCATTGTGGCCTTCCCCCCTCCGTTAAGCCTAGTGGTTAGGGTGGGTCCCAACATTCCATGTACAAACTGGTTTGCGCTACTGGCGGAAGAAGGAGATCCACCTGGTTGTACGACAAATATTGTACCTAGAGCTGTTAATAATGATAATACCCCGACTGATATTCCTTCTACTTCTGATGGTCTGCAACCGCTTGACAAGGGTGTTAATTTAGCCCTTATCCTTCAGAAGGTGGATGAAATTAAGTCTTTGGTCTTATTATTAACGGGGATAATGAAGTGTGTGTCATGGTGTGCAATGGGTGGGTGACCGTGTACCCCAGTGCTTGCATTCCTGTGTGGGACATCGTGTGATGATGGTTTAGGGGGGTGTATGGGTATGTGCAGTGGGCATGCTTTACTGATGTGTGTCCATGCGTTGTTGTTGCATGCAGGGCTTGGTGTTGGGATGGGTGGGTTGTGATGTTGGGACATTTGTGAGGAGTTAGAGTGATGGTGGTGAGGGTGAGGGGGGGGTTTGTGCTGGCATGCACGTAGGGTGGGGGATGTAATAGTTAAGATTTGTCTTACCAGAGTCCATTCCTCCAGCTACTCCTGCTAGGCCCTCAGGATTCAGAATCGCCAAGACCTGCTCCTCCTATGTTGTTAGTTGTGGGGGAGGAGGTGGAGGTCCGCCGCCAGTCCGCTGAACCGCCAGGTGGTGTCTGGAGACCACGGAACGCACCTTCCCCCGTAGGTCGTTCCACCTCTTCCTGATGTCCTCCCGATTTCTTGGGTGCTGTCCCACTGCGTTGACCCTGTCCACTATTCTTCGCCATTGCTCCATCTTCCTTGCAATGGAGGTGTGCTGCACCTGTGATCCGAATAGGTGTGGCTCTACCCGGACGATTTCCTCCACCATGACCCTGAGCTCCTCCTCCGAGAACCTGGGGTGTCTTTGCCGTGCCATGGGGTGGTGTAGGTGATGTGTGGGGTGGAGTGTGCGGTGATAAGTGTGCTGATATGTAGTGGGGTGTTGTGTGAGGTGCGTGGAAGGTCTGTGGGTGACAGTGTTGTGTGCCTGTGGATGCTGTTGTTCTTGCTGGTGCTGTCTCTCTCTGGCTTTCGTTCGTGAATTGTTGTCGTAAGGGTTTGGGGGTGATGTGGGTGTGTGTTTTATATTGTATTGGGTGTGTGGGAGTGGTGTGTATATGTGTATCAGGTGTGTGTATTTTGAATAGTCCAATGTGGTTGTGTTTTGTAAATGTGTGTGTATTTTGAGCGCGGCGGTGTGTACCGCCAATGGAATACCGCGATTGAAAGACCGCCTCGTGGATTCATGTGTCGTGATAGTGTGGGTGTATTTCTGTTGGCGTGACGGTGGAGGTTTGGTTTTCGCCAGTCTATCACTGGCCTTTGGTGTGGCAGACTTGTGTGGGTGTCTAGATTTTGGCGGATTCAGAACTGTGGATCATAATTGCTGTGGTGGAATTCCGCGGCCGCAGTGGTGTGTTGGCGGTCTTCTGCACGGCGGTAAGTGGGATTTACCACCGATGTTGTAATGAGGGCCAGAATGTTTTTGTTTGGTAAGCTTCATGGGCTTCCACTATAAATGTGACTTCCCCACCCTCCTCTGTTAAGCCATGGGCTTCTAGATGTTGTGTTAATGCGTGTCTGACATGATCTGAAATGTCTAAGGCGTTAGCCATATTGAATAATGGGTGCAGAGATGGAACACCAAGTGGGGAAAAGTCCTTTTATGAGTTAAGCGTGAACAACCACCAGCCTAGTTATGTGCTCCCTATTTAGCTGAGGAGGATCGTCCTCAAGACCATGGACGCCTCTGTATAATGGTACACAGGGTACCTGTTATGTGTGAGACAGAGATACTCAGGATATCCATAAATTAGTGCCAAAACACCATAGTTGTTAGTGCCATGTCCTAGTTGGACTCTTGCTCCTAGGCGAATCTGCTGGTTTAGGGATGACACCACTTTTGTTTGTAGACGACTAAGTCACTCCTACAACAAGTCACAACTGTCGACCCAACCCTCCCGGCTCACAAGCGGTCCCTCACCAAAAACCCAAACAGTAAAAGTTGATGTCGGGCAGCCTTATGCATGGACTATAAATTGCGAAATCTCAGGGGAGTCGTGGTGGAACGGAAGTTACTGGGGACGCGTTAGAGACTTGCTGTTGAAGACAGCTCGGGTGGGACTTCATCCCCCAGGCTCCTCCACTTCCCCTTGGAGCTTTTAAACAACGGGATCCTCCAGCTGCACGGGACTTGTTAGAGACCTGCTGTTGAAGACAGCCCGGGGTGGGACTTCATCCACCAGGCTCCTCCACTTCCCCTTGGGGCTTCTAAACAACGCATTCTCCCCGCTGCACGAGACGCGTTAGAGACTTGCTGTTAAAGACAGCCCAGGGTGGGTCTTCCTTCACTTCCCCTTGGGGCTTCTAAACAACGTGTTCCTCCCGCTGCGCGGGATGCGTTAGAGACTTGCTGTTGAAGACAGCCCGGGATGGGACTTCATCCCCCAGGCTCCTCCACTTCCCCTTGGGGCTTCTAAACAACGCATACCTCCCACTGAACGGGGCGCGTTACATACTTGCTGTTGAAAACAGCTCGGTGGGACTTCATCCCAAGGCTCCTCCACTTCCCCTTGGGGCTTCTAAACAACGCATTTCCCCCGCTGCACGGGACGCGTTTGAGACTTGCTGTTGAAGACAGCCCGGGGTGGGAGTTCATCTCCCAGGCTCCTCCACTTCCCCTTGGGGCTTCTAAACAGTACGTTCCTTCCGCTGCGTGGGACGTGCTCGGGCGCATGCCCGGGCCAAGACGGGCCTGTCTTCACCCGTCCTCACCCAATTGAGGCCGGGCAGCGCACCTTTTATTTTACTTTGCCTGCAAGAAGTAAGTGTATTGGGGAACTTTAATCTTGGAGCTACGGGTTATTCTCACTCCCCGATTGTTATCATTTAATGATGGGGAAACGTAAAGCTGTAGATGCCCCAGCCTCACTGAGTGGTATTAAAAAATCAAAAAAACGCTCTAGTAATTATGGGCCAGATGTAGGTAAGTCCGAGTTTGCGACTTGCAAATTGCGAGTCTGAGCAACTCGCAATTTGCAATTCGCAAACCCAGATGCAGGATGGTGTCCCTGACACCATCTGCAAATTGCGAGGGGGTCACAAAAACCCACCTCATTAATATTAATGAGGTGGGTTCCAATTTGCGACCCCCTTGTGATTCGCAGCACTCACAGGGATGGTGGCCTGCTGGAGACAGCAGACCACCATGTCTGTGACTGCTTTTTAATAAAGCCGTTTTTTTTTTGTATTGCAGCCAGTTTTCCTTAAAGGAAAACGAGTTGCAATACACACGAAAAAATGTTTTCAGAGCCATTCACAAAGAGGAAGGGGTCCCATGGGGACCCCTTCACTTTTGCGAATGGGTTAGCACCCATTTGAAATGGGTGCTAACCTAGAATTGCTTTGCGACCGCGTTCGCGGTCACAAAGCACTTCCACATCACGATGTGAATCGCAAATAGGAAGGGGAACACCCCTTCCTATTTGCGAATCGCATTCCCATTTTGCGAGTCGGTAACCAGGTTACCGACTCACAAAATGGGAATGAGCATCGCGTTGTGCGTTTTGCATGGTGCAAACAGCGAAATTCGCTGTTTGCACCATGCAAAACGCTTGCTACATCTGGCCCCAAGTGAGCTCTGCAACCAACAAAGGAATTAACTCCTTGGATGAAATTGATTTGCTATTTCAAGAGGTTGACACAATTTTAAAAAGTAACTCTTATGTATCACCAATTAAGAGTGGAACTTCTGGGGAGGGGAAAATCCTGGAAATATTCACAAGGAGGAAGAGGGCACAATTAACTTACACCCCTGTGGAGACCACTACAAGTGCGGATTGTCTTGTTTCTGGGGAAAATCCCCTGTATCCATCATCAGCAATATCCTGTAGTGCTTTGGGTGTTTCGTCAAGTCAGAGGGATGTGTCTTCCACGGGCATTGTGGCCTTCCCCCCTCCGTTAAGCCCAGTGGTTAGGTTGGGTCCCAACATTCCATGTACAAACTGGTTTGGGCTACTGGCGGAGGAAGGAGATCCACCTGGTTGTACAACAAATATTGTACCTAGAGCTGTTAATAATGTTAATACCCGACTGATATTCCTTCTACTTCTGATGGTCTGCAACCGCTTGACAAGGGTGTTAATTTAGCCCTTATCCTTCAGAAGGTGGATGAAATTAAGTCTTTGGTCTTATTATTAACGGGGATAATGAAGGATAAACTGAGACAGAAGTGTGGCTGCAGGTGTCAGTTGTCTAAGGGGGATGTAAGAGGCGGTGGGAGTATAGTTGTGCCCAAGTCAAGAGCAAAAGCAGATATCTCTCCCTCAGAGACAGTTATGAACCCCCATTTAGGTAATCAATTTATTTTTTGTGCAGAGGGTAATCAGATTAAACCCGTAAGGGTATGGCAGAATTATGATAGAGCTCCCAATACCAGGAGTCTCCCGGGGGACTCTGATGTTGCTGCTCGGCCAGATGCTTTGGTTGGTGGGTACAGGGGGAGGTGCCACCCCCCAAGTTTTGAGCTGAGTGGTTAGCTCCCTTGGACCGCCACCAAATCTCCTAAGCCCAATATTGTTGTTCCACAGCACAATCAGTACCCAGGCTTTAGAAGCAAAGATAGTTCTATCTGTATGGTTGATGTGCCAAAGTTCCCGTGTGGCTCCTTTGAGAACCATGAGTCTTTGACCAATAAAGTAATCCACTGGCTACATACGTAACTGTCTTTCGGTCATTCGCTCTGATATTCACAAGGTGGCCAGATGTAGCCTCTTTGGGTCAAATTTTGATTTTATCTCTGTCTGTCTTGCTGGTAGGTTACTGGCAGACCAATTCATGGATTTTGCAACATGCACACAACATTTTTGGAATAAGAGAGGGGTTGGCATTAGTCTTGCTTCTAATTCTCCTTGTATCTGCCCAACCATGTTCTCCAATGAGTCAGTTTCTGTTCCAGAATGTGAACCACTTGTCGTATCCAAAATCTCTCTTACACTGCCAGTAAATGATTGACTACATACCGACCAGGAAGTGTGCCCAGGTGCTAGCAATGGGGACAAACACTTGAAGGGGGGGTTTGCCCTATCCCTGGAGTCGATAGAGTCAATCCTGTGATTTCAATAATGCAATGGAATTTAGCTGGCCTTGATAGGAAGCTGGGGGACCAAGAGTGTCTTACTTATATTAGCACCTTGGATATTTGTCTCTTTCAGGAGACTTGGGCTGAAGAGGACATTTACATAGATGGGTTCCTTTCCTATAGCACCCCAGCCCAACCACCGGAGAAGGGTCTAGGTCGTGCTAAAGGGGGCTTATTGGTGCTTTTAAACAAGAATCTGCAATGTGATCATCTGCTTTTAAAAATAGACTCCTAATGGGAGTACAATTTACATTTCATCGGGATCTTAAGATCATCTTAATTAATGTTTATGCCCGATTTGTCTCTCGGGGGTCTGAGTCTCAGACTTTAATCCAACTGTCAGAATTTCTAGATTCTTTGCATCCCTCAATCCTTTTGATAATAGCAGGTGATTTGAATTGCACCTTTGAACCTTCCTTTTTAAATGATGGATTAACAGATGAAGAAGACGAAATCTGGGGAATCCCACAGTTAATGAATAATTTCCAGTGTACTCGCTCTTTTGTGGCATCCTAGTTGACCTCTTTATGTCTAAAGTATGGACTCAGGGCCTGTAATGGTCGTACGCCCTCTGACCTAAATACAGCACCTACATTTAAATGAGGTATGTCCACTAGTGTGATTGATTACTTCCAAGTGAATTTTAGGTTGTGGCCTTCACTAAAAGATATGAAGGTGGAATCCCGGTGTGAGAGTGATCATAATCCCTTGCTTCTTACTTTGAATGGGGATGTATTTAGGAGATCACTGAATTTACAACGCACAGTGGTTCCTACCCCACTGTTGAATAATAATTACACAAGGGTTTGCTGGCCTAAGGTCTTGTCCAATCCTCATTTGATAAATGGGATCTATAAATTGTTTATTGATGAGATGGTAGTTTACGGGGAATATGAAGCTGACAATATTCCCATTCTTAGTATCTGCGAAGAGATGTCGAAGAAATTGCAAAGGTTCTTCTATAAAAAGTCTAGCCTTAAACCTTTTGATGTCATTACAAACAATAACGAATGGTTTAATGAGGACTGTGCTAAGGCCAAGTATGCATTAAAAACTGCTATCATGTCTGGCTCCCAAGTGGAGATTTAATCAGCTAGATGTATTTATAAGAAGGTTCTAATGCAAGCAAAAAAGTTATGGTAAGATTCTATTTGGCAGGGCCTGCTGGCCGCAACTAAAATTAATAACAATATGATGTTTTGGGAGCTATTGTCCAAAGGACAAAGAGGGGGCAAGAGGTGTACTAGGCATCATATACAACCTGAGAGCTGGGTGGATCACTTCACCCAACTCTATGTTGCTCCCTGCAATTTTCCAATCTGTAACTCTCAAACTTGTGATTAATTTTTTCCATTGTTGGCCAGTTCAAGTGATCACTCAGATTAATTTTTTACAGGACATTTGTACTCCTGAAGACCCTATATTTTTCTCTTTAGAGGAAATTATAGCTGCAATTAATTCCTTGAAATCAGGCAAAGCACCTGGCCTGACAAGGCCCCAGGAGATTTATATAAATCTGAATTAACTATTTGGTCCTGGTATATAAATGTGATTTCCAATAAAATTGCTGCTGGCGGTGTAATTCCAAGCACTTGGAAAGGAGCTGAAATTCTTCCCATTTACAAAAAAGGGTAATGCAAACTCTCCAGCCAACTATAGACCTATTATTCTTACTGACAATTTTCAGAAAATCTTTGCTAAACAGTTGCTGGAGAGGCTGACAAGTTAGATGCAAGATCATCAGATCTTTTCCTCGCTACAAGCTGGTTTCCGCCATAAAACTAGCTCGACAGATCAGGTCTTTAGGCCTGTGCTTTTATATTGGAAATATGTGGTCCTCGCTAAGCAAAATCTATATGTTGTATCTGTGGATCTTAGATCTGCCTTTGACTTGGTTCAAAGGGAAAAAGTTATGGGAAGTATTACATAGGTTGGGTGTTCCAACTAATATGGTCCTCCTTTTGCAACGGCTGCATGAAAATACATATGCGCAAGTGAGATGGGGTGATCAAGGAGAGCTGACAGAAAAAATTCCCATTCAGAGGGGAGTTCGTCAGGGTTGTGTCTTGGCCGCTATGTTATTCACTCTATTTATTAATGAGGTGGTACGAACCCTGGCTTCTTGACTAAATGATGCTCCCACATTGAATGCACAGAAGATTCCTATACTACTCTTTGCTGATGATTCCCTCCTTATTTCCCTTTGGGCCTTCAAGTCCTTGTTGATAGATTTAAATCTTTCTGCACAGATTATGGTTTGGCGTTGAATGTTAACAAAACAAAAGTAATGGTGTTTAGCCTTGGTCCCTGTAGGAGATGTACCATTAATTTGGATGGGACCCTCTTAAATAGGGTTAGAACTATAGATTACCTGGGTGTGAGGATATCAAGTAATCTACATTGGGAGGACTAGATTAGTAAAAGTGTGGAGCTCCTTCAGCATAGAGCGTCCGCTATCCTGCGTTTTAATAAAAGTTCTATATCTAAAGCTGTATCTCCAGCTATTAAAATCTATTTGGCAAGGGCACAGGGTGCAGCCTTTTACGGTGTTGAATTATGGGGGTTTTCTGAGAGTAAACGATTATCTGTGGGAGAAAATAATTTTGCTAGGGCTTTAATAGCGTGCCCCCGTAGAAAACCCTTGATCCCAATGTTTTTGGATCTTGGATTCAATCGTATAGCCGATTTGATAGCCTTAAGACCTTTGTTTTTCTGGGTGAGGATCTGGACCGTCCCGGAACTTAATGTATACAGAGATGCCCTCCTTGATTTATTAAGGAGGCTGAATGTGGCTACTATCCCCTGGGTTAAATATGTATCAAAGTGGTTTCGTACCTTGGGATTGGGAAGCTTCTGGGAGAACCCACACAATTTGGAAAAATCTCAAAACAGCCTATTGGTCCTTTGTAAGGAACAATTCTATCTGTTGTAAATCTTATGGTCGGTTGACCAATTTATTTATTGATTTTTAGTGGTACCCCCAGTTTGAATCGTATTTAGATCTTATACCTGATTTACTGGGGAGGGGCCTTTATGCACGTTTTCGTTTTGGGAGCCTCCTGTTGCTGTCCCTATCAAAAAGCTGGGGATCTACTTTACTTTCCAATCTTTGTCCAGTTTCTCATGGTAGCCCAGAAACTGTAGAACATTTTATGTTTTTTTGTCCTGCATATTCCTTGCCACGGTCTAAATGGATTTGTGTAATCTGCTGAGATTTGGGTCTGAGCCAGTGTCGTACAGCTATAAGAATTTTAAAAAGTGATAACTCCAATTTTTTTATTCTTGCAGTTAGCAAGTTTCTTGTGGCCGCTTGGATATACGAAGCCGTCTTTTAAATAATCCTCTATGAATTAATATTAGGTGTATAAGTATTTTTAAGTTATGAAGTTTAAGATTGCATTTTATCAGTTTTATGTTTTTTAAATTTTGTATAAATTTTAATCTCAAATTAATTGTATTTGATGCTTTGATGGTTATGATGACCGATTAAAGCTTGTTGTTAAATCTACCCTTTTCTCATGTTAGTAATAAGTCTCAATTACACATAGGCAGTAAAGGAGATACAGGAAAGTTTTCAATAGGTTTATTGAAAAGACTGCAATCTACAGTAAAATGTATGAGCTGCAATGATTAGGATAACAAGCAATAAAAGAAGCATAATTGTAAAGATGAGAGTCGTGAATACAAAGCCCCTACTATCTTGCAATAATCATAAATGTAAATTCCCTATCAAAGAGAGCCTAATCTCTAACCTAAAAAGAGCTATGTGTGATAAACCTAATCTGCCAGTACCAGGTCCATGAGGAGCGCCCCCCCAATCCTTGTTACCTTGAAATGAATCTCTAGGTCATGCTCCGTGGTGACAAGAAGGCTGATTTCTGCAGAGAGGTGACATGCAGCATAGATGGCGTAGATGGCATCTAGTAGGTAGCCCTCTGATAACCTTGTCTGTGTGAGGTGTATTTAACCCCTTCGCTGCCAGGCCTTTTCCCCCTCCTGTGCCAGGCCTTTTTTTGCCTATTTGGGGCAGTTCGCGCTTAGGCCCTCATAACTTTTTGTTCACATAAGCTAACCAAGCCAAATTTGCGTCCTTTTTTTCCAACATCCTAGGGATTCTAGAGGTACCCAGACTTTGTGGGTTCCCTTGAAGGAGGCCAAGAAATTGGCCAAAATACAGTGAAAATTTCGTTTTTTTTTTTTAAAAATGGAAAAAGTGGCTGCAGAAGAAGGCTTGTGGATTTCCCCCCGAAAATGGCATCAACAAAGGGTTTGTAGTGCTAAACTCAGCAGCTTCCTAGCTTTCAGGAACAGGCAGACTTGAATCAGAAAACCCAATTTTTCAACACAATTTTGGCATTTTACTGGGGCATACCCCATTTTTGCAATTTTTTGTGCTTTCAGCCTCCTTCCAGTCAGTGACAGGAATGGGCATGAAACCAATGCTGGATCCCAGAAACCTAACCATTTCTGAAAAGTAGACAAAATTCTGAATTCAGCAAGGGGTCATTTGTGTAGATCCTACAAGGGTTTCCTACAGAAAATAACAGCTGAAAAAGAAAAATATTGAAATTGAGGTGAAAAACACATACATTTTTCTCTATGTTTTACTCTGTAACTTTTCCCTGCAATGTCAGATTATGGAAAGCAATATACCGTTACGTCTGCTGGACTCCTCTGGTTGTGGGGATATATAGGGCTTGTAGGTTCATCAAGAACCCGAGGAACCCAGAGCCAATAAATGAGCTGCACCCTGCAGTGCGTTTTCATTCTATACCGGGTATACAGCAATTCATTTGCTGAAATATAAAGAGTAAAAAATTGCTATCAAGAAAACCTTTGCATTTCCAAAAAGGGCACAAGATAAGGTGCTGAGGAGCAGTGGTTATTTGCACATCTCTGAATTCCGGGGTGACCATACAAGCATGTGAATTATAGGGAATTTCTCAAATAGATGTCTTTTTTACACACTCTCCTATATTTGGAAGGAAAAAATGTAGAGAAAGACAAGGGGCAATAGCACTTGTTTTGCTAATCTATGTTCCCCCAAGTCTCCCGATAAAAATGATACCTCACTTGCGTGGGTAGGCCTAGCGCCCGCGACAGGAAACGCCCCAAAGCGCAACGTGGACACATCGACAATTTTGGGAGAAAACAGAGGTGTTTTTTGCGAAGTGCCTACCTGTAGATTTTGGCCTCTAGCTCAGCCGGCACCTAGGGAAACCTACCAAACCTGTGCATTTCTGAAAACTAGAGACCTAGGGGAATCCAAGGAGGGGTGACTTGCGGGGCTGGGACCAGGTTCTGTTACCCAGAATCCTTTGCAAACCTCAACATTTGGCTAAAAAAACACATGTCCCTCACATTTCTGTGGCAGAAAGTTCTGGAATCTGAGAGGAGCTACAAATTTCCTTCCACCCAGCGTTCCCCCAAGTCTCCCGATAAAAATGATACCTCACTTGCGTGGGTAGGCCTAGCGCCGGCGACAGGAAACACCCCAAAGCGCAACGTGGACACATCCTAAATTTTGGAAAAAAACAGAGGTGTTTTTTGCGAAGTGCCTACCTGTAGATTTTGGCCTCTAGCTCAGCCGGCACCTAGGGAAACCTACCAAACCTGTGCATTTCTGAAAACTAGAGACCTAGGGGAATCCAAGGAGGGGTGACTTGTGGGGCTCGGACCAGGTTCTGTTACCCAGAATCCTTTGCAAACCTCAAAATTTGGCTAAAAAAACACATGTTCCTCACATTTCTGTGGCAGAAAGTTCTGGAATCTGAGAGGAGCTACAAATTTCCTTCCACCCAGCGTTCCCCCAAGTCTCCCGATAAAAATGATACCTCACTTGCGTGGGTAGGCCTAGCGCCGGCGACAGGAAACACCCCAAAGCGCAACGTGGACACATCCTAAATTTTTGAAAAAAACAGAGGTGTTTTTTGCGAAGTGCCTACCTGTAGATTTTGGAAAACAAATCCCCGGTGCCTAGTGATTTCTGCCCCCTTGGGGGCAGATTGACCTAAAATTGGCCAATCTGCCCCCAGGGGGGCAGAAATGGTCTAAATACAATTTGCCCCCCCAGGGGAGCGACCCTTGCCTGATGGGTCGCTCCCCATCTCTAAAAAAAGAAACAACAAAAAAAAAAAAAACACAACAAAAAATTGCCCTGGCGCCTAGAGTGTTCTGCCCCCCCCCCCCCCCCCGGGGGCAGTTCGGCCTAATAATAGGCCGATCTGTCCCCCGGGGGGGCAGAAATGGCCTAAAATAAATTTGCCCCCCCAACCCCCCCCCCCCCCCCCCCCCGGGAGCGACCCTTGCCTACGGGGTCGCTCCCCCTGCGTGACATTGGCGCCAAAAAACAAATCCCCGGTGCCTAGTGGTTTCTGCCCCCTTGGGGGCAGGTTGACCTAAAATTGGCCAATCTGCCCCCAGGGGGGCAGAAATGGTCTAAATACAATTTGCCCCCCCAGGGGAGCGACCCTTGCCTGATGGGTCGCTCCCCATCTCTAAAAAAAGAAACAACAAAAAAAAAAATACACAAAAAAAAATTGCCCTGGCGCCTAGAGTGTTCTGCCCCCCCTGGGGGCAGATCGGCCTAATAATAGGCCGAACTGCCCCCAGGGGGGGCAGAAATGGCCTAAAATAAATTGCCCTCCCCCCCAGGGAGCGACCCTTGCCTAAGGGGTCGCTCCCTTTGCGTGAAATTCACGCAAAGAAAAAACTCCCTGGTGTCTAGTGGTTTCTACCCCCCTTGGGGGCAGATTGGCCTCATCAAAATAGGCCAATCTGCCCCCAAGGGGGGCAGAAATGGGCAAAATATAATTTTCCCCCAAGGGGAGCGACCCTTGCCTAAGGGGTCGCTCCCCACCAAAAAAAAAAAAATGAAAAAAAAATGGTCCCTGGTGCCTAGAGGTTTCTGCCCCCCCTGGGGGCAGATCAGCCTAATAGTAGGCCGATCTGCCCCCAGGGGGGGCAGAAAAGGCCTTCCCGAAAATATGCCCCCCCTGGGAGCGACCCTTGCCCAAGGGGTCGCTCCCTTTTGTCAATAACAATAAAAAATAAAAAAAATCCCTGGTGTCTAGTGGTTTCTACCCCCCTTGGGGGCAGATTGGCCTCATCAAAATAGGCCAATCTGCCCCCAAGGGGGGCAGAAATGGCCAAAATATAATTTTCTCCCAAGGGGAGCGACCCTTGCCTAAGGGGTCGCTCCCCACCTCAATAAAAAAAAAAGAAAAAAAAAAAATGGTCCCTGGTGCCTAGAGGTTTCTGCCCCCAGGGGGGGCAGAAAAGGCCTTTTCAAAAAAATGCCCCCCCTGGGAGCGACCCTTGCCCAAGGGGACGCTCCCTTTTGTCAATTTCAAAGAAAAAAAAAAAAATCCCTGGTGTCTAGTGGGGTTTCAAAAGCCGGATTGCAAGCAATCCGGCTTTTGAAACCCTCGGAGGGACTTCAAAGGGAAGGAAATACTTTTCCTTCCCTTTGAAGCCCCTCCGGGCCTCCCAAGTGATTGAAAAAGAAATGCTTTTGCATTTCTTTTTCAATGGCGCTGGAAGCAGAGTTTCCAGCGCGACGAGGGAGGCCCCTGTGACACATCAGCGCGCGCGCGCTGACGTCACAGGGGGGGGTGGGGGGGGTCGGGGGTGGAAGGGGAAGGTCTTCCCCTTCCATCCCCGACTTGGGGGGGAAAGGGGGGTGCACGGGGGGCGCGCTAGCGCGCCCCCAAGTTCCCCTGTGCCATGGACGAGATGATCTCGTCCAAGGCACAGGGGAACTGTAGCCTTGGACGAGATCATCTCGTCCAAGGCACCCAAGAGGTTAAACAGATCATGTAGGACTCCTGACACAGGTGTGTTCCCAAACAATTGATAAGGAGGCAGAGTTGTGGCGGCAGTTATGAAAACAATCCCCAAGTGTACAGTATGTTCCTGTCACAAGTGAGAAAGGACATCACTTGATTATGGCACTGATAGTGATGCCTTCACAGAGTGGCAATGACAACGCAAATCAAAACATTTCCCTAACTATAAATAATAGCAGCCGTCTTAAAAGAAATAATAAAATAAATGGGCTATAACAGAGCACACAGAGTAGGTTAAAGGCCACTATGTGACAGGGGCACCTGCACGCCAAAGCTAATCTACTGAGTCTCCATAAAAGCTAATATGGATTCACTATAGGTGCATGAGTGTGTGTGTGAGTGGGCGCCTGTGCCTCTGAGTGCATGTATGAGTGAATGAATTAGAGTATGAATGAGTGTGTGGTTTTCTTTCAGATTTTGCCATAATCGTGAATATTTTGCGAATAATTCACAGAAATCGTGAAAATTTGTGGATTTTTGTGAATATCGCACACCGTGATGCATAATTGTATGAAACGTATACTTTGCCCTTAAAATACCTCTATATCACACCCCTTCGGTCAGGGTACCTTCACCCTGACCCCATATGCCACTTTCAATTTGCATTTTCACTTCCTTGGAAATTCAGCAGTTATAGTTACAGTTCTTTCAAGTAACTAAAACTTGCACCCTAAGGTAACTATAAGTCGCGCCTTCACCATGAACAACTAATTACTCCGCATATTATATCATTGATGACATATTCTATGCCATGTTTCATATTCTCACTGCAGCATTTGCAATCAAATTATTGATGAGATAACTGTGCATGGGGAAGGCACAAGTTATAGTTACCTTAGGGTGCGAGTTTTAGTTACTTGAAAGAACTGTAACTAAAACTGCTAAATTTCTATGGCTTTCTATGAGTAAATTCAGAAACTAACTACGATGTCCCTGTTTGATTTTTTCAGTAAAAAAAAAAATATATATATATATTTTTTTTTCACAAACACAAGCTGGCTTCTTAGGGGGCCACCGACCCTGCAAGGCAGCCTAAGCTCTTAGGCGAAGCATGCAGTTTAACATCAAACAGCACAGAATGCTGAGGCACAAGTTCAGAGAACATCCAAGCATTTATTCACAATGTAAAAAGCAGCTCCCACAGAATCTTCCTGACGGGTTTCGACTGGATTGCCTTAATCATAGGTAAGTAGTTGCAGGTGTCCATAAAGCCAGTGCTTTTAACTTGTGACCCATGTGACTTGATAATCACCAACTACATTTCCCACAGTGCACCATGTTGTTATATCCTTTACACTGCAGTACTTAATCTTAATTTATACTGGTGTGGTGTAAAAGATACCACAGTTACCATCAAAATTCGTAATGGTGCACTATTGTAGAGCTGTTGTCCTTTTTTGTAATCGTTTACAACTGCCAAGACGTTTTTAAAACTGCTAGAAGAGAGGTAAAATACATCTCCTCCTTGCCTTGCTCACCTCCATTCAATGTCTTGGTTAAATGCCATGTAGCAAGGATGCAAGCGGGTCATGCCCCGCAAATGAATTCACAAACACAAGCTGGCTTCGTAGGGGGCCACCGACCCTGCAGGGCAGCCTCAGCTGTTAGGCGAAGCATCCAGTTTAACATCAAACAGCACAGAATGCTGAGGCCCCAGTTCAGAGAACATCCAAGCATTTATTCACAATGTAAAAAGCAGCTCCCACAGAATCTTCCTGACCCGTTTCGGCTGGAATGCCTTAATCATAGGTAAGTAGTTGCATGTGTCCATAAAGCCAGTGCTTTTAACTTGTGATCCCATGTGACTTGATAATCACGAAATTACATTTCCCATAGTGCACCATCTTGTTAAATCCTTTACACTACTGTACTTAATCTTAATTTCTGCTGGCATGGCGTAAAAGATACCACAGTTACAGTCAAAATTCGTAATAGTGCACTATTGTAGAGCTGTTGTCCTTTTATATATATATATATATATATATATATATATATATATATACACAAATATATATCTCCTTGCAATGGAAAGCACGGCTGGTGAATGATTACGATCTTGAAAGTATGTTGAACATTGCAATTAGAACTAAAACAAATGTACATTTAAACAAAAGGAGCCGTGTTAATTAATTAATTATGTCACAGTGCGAGTAAGAAGCCCCAGGTGGGCTATATTGACAACTACGGATCCCATAAGGCCTCAACACATATAAAAGCTATGTTGATGGAAATAACGCGAGAACACAGATTTAAATCCACTTGATAAAGACGGACAGTCGAAACGCGTTGTGGTGCTGTGGTACTTGTTTGATGCTGTTATCAGTCAAATAAAACTGCAAGGAGAAAGCTTCCAGGAGTGCAGCGCCCCCTTTTTTGTTAGATAATTAATGAGGGACTCCGGTCTTGTCCCTAACGATGGCACCAGCAGTCGGAGTGCTCTGCCTGAGAGACCGATTTGTTGTTGGAAATTAATATGGCTGCAGCACCCGGTATTGGTGAAATGAACGTAACTTCATAAGGCAAGTGAGGAGGCAAGGGGATACTATGCCCTTGCGTTTGTACTATACAATGGAAGATGAAAAGACTAAATACGTCGGAACTTCTAATGCGCCTTGCGCCTCCTTGCAATGGATAGGACAGCCTCGCCAAGGAATTGGGTGAGCATATGTCCTTTAAATATTCACAATACCGATGCGGCCCTGCTAATGGGTAAAAGGGCCTAGAGGCAGAGAGCAATGTTTTATTGTATTTCAAGCAGTTTGGGATCCAGAAATACGTGAAGAATTAGATAACTGCTGTGAAAAGGTTATTGGGTTAAAACAACAAAGCACGGCTTGTGAATGATTACGATCTTGAATGTATGTTGAACATTGCAATTAGAACTAAAACAAATGTACATTTAAACAAAAGGAGCTTTGTTAAATAATTAATTATGTCACAGTGCGAGTAAGAAGCCCCAGGTGGGCTATATTGACAACTACGGATCACATAAGGCCTCAACACATATAAAAGCTATGTTGCTGGAAATAACGCGAGAACACAGATTTAAATCCACTTGATAAAGACGGACAGTCGAAACGCGTTGTGGTGCTCTGGTGCTTGTTTGATGCTGTTATCAGTCAAATAAAACTGCAAGAAGAAAGCTTCCAGGAGTGCAGCGCCCCCTTTTTTGTTAGATAATTAAAGAGGGACTCCAGTCTTGTCCCTAACTGGCACCAGCAGTCAGAGTGTTCTGCTTGAGAGACCGATTTGTTGTTGGAAATTAATATGGCTGAAGCACCCGGTATTGGTGAAATGAACGTAACTTCATAAGGCAAGTGAGGAGGCGAGGGGAAACTATGCCCTTGCGTTTGTACTGTACAATGGAAGATGAAAAGACTAAATACGTCGGAACTTCTAATGCGCCTTGCGCCTCCTTGCAATGAATAGGACAGCCTCGCCAAGGAATTGGGTGAGCATATGTCCTTTAAATATTCACAATACTGATGCGTCCCTGCTAATGGGTAAAAGGGCCTGGAGGCACAGAGCAATGTTTTATTGTATTCCAAGCAGTTTGGGATCGAGAAATACGTGCAGAATTAGATAACTGCTGTGAAAAGGTTATTGGGTTAAAACAACAAAGCACGGCTGGTGAATGATTACGATCTTGAAAGTATGTTGAACATTGCAATTAGAACTAAAAACAAATGTACATTGTGTTAATTAATTAATTATGTCACAGTGCGAGTAAGAAGCCCCATGTGGGCTATATTGCCAACTATGGATCCCATAAGGCCTCAACACATATAAAAGCTATGTTGATGGAAATAACGCAAGAACACAGATTTAAATCCACTTGATAAAGACGGACAGTCGAAACGCGTTGTGGTGCTGTGGTGCTTGTTTGATGCTGTTATCAGTCAAATAAAACTGCAAGGAGAAAGCTTCCAGGAGTGCAGCGCCCCCTTTTTTTTTAGATGATAATATATATATATATATACATATATATATATATATATATGTATATGTATATATATATATATATATATATATATTTATTTCTATTTTTTCCCCAATGCTGTGTGATATTAATATCAAAGAGAGGGGATTGCTGAGAAAAAAAAAATATATCCGTATGTATGTACCACATAGATACCATACTTAAGTTCCAATACTCTCCCGCATTATCTGAATCCCCCTAAGCTATCTAATCCTGTCCCTAATCAAGCTGCTTACTCGTGTGCTCCGTGCTCCCCTCTCCTTCACAGAGTGGTTTCCCCTCCTTCACATTACTATTTCAGCTCTGCACCAAGGCTTCCCCGCTGACCTCTCTGACACCTACGCCTACTGTGCAAACAAACCTCTCCAATCCATGTTAAGTTTAGCTCTGTCTCACACATTAAGGTGGTCATTAACCCTGGCGGTCGGTGTTAAAGCGGCGGTAAAACTGTGAACAGGCCGGCGGTAAAAAAAATGGAATCACGACCGTGGCGGAAACCGCCAACATAGACAGCCACTTAAACACTCCGACCGCCACGGCGGTACAAACAAACACCGCAGAGCTAACCGCCAATGGACAGACGGAGGACAATGTACCCCCCATAGTATAACAACAGGCCAATCCGCCACCTTTTCCGGGGCGGATTCACCACAAACAAAAACATGGTGGAAACTGGACATGGAAGGGAAAACGCTCACCTCTACACACCCCACAAGGAACCAGGACGCCATGGAACCGGAAATCCATATACTCCCTGCCTTTGTCTTCCTGCTCCTCTACCAGGAGCAAGAACGCTGGCGGCGAAGACCACAGTGAGTACTACATATACGACACAGGGGAGGGGGGAGGGAAAAGAGAGTGATACACACACGCAACACCCCACCCCCACCCTCACCCACTACAACACACACAATAAAACATCATGATACATTACAGTTACACCCCCCAACCCCTCCAGAAGAATGCAAAGGCAAAAGGAAATGATTTGAATGTTTGTAATCTATTAAAATCCAGTACTCAAAAATATATATACACTATAAACAAATATATACACCAAGAATACAAGTCCAGGTATTGCACCATTAAAGTCCATTGACCACTGGGCCCAAAATGCATGGGCGAGGCCCATACTCAATACCCAATCAAAACAGAGAGAACACTGCAGGGGCATCAGATCGAAATAAAACAGGCACCTCAGGGGGAAGGGAAGAGGGAGCACCTCAGCCGGATGAGTGCAAGATGCCAGATTCACGAGAGGGCTCCATGCCCACTGCTGTATACTGTGGAGTGAAAAGCCACTGTCTCACAAGTTTCTCCAGTGGGTGGTTTGCCCACTGCTTTATCCTTGGGAGTGCAAAGCCACAGTCTCTCAAGTCTTTTCAGTGGGTGGTTTGCCCACTGCTTTATCCTGGGGAGTGCAAAGCCACAGTCTCACAAGTCTCTCCAGTGGGTGGTTTGCCCACTGCATTATCCTGGGGAGTGCAAAGCCACAGTATCACAAATCTCTCCAGTGGGTGGTTTGCCCACTGCTGTATCCTGGGGAGTGCAAAGCCACAGTCTCTCAAGTGGATAACAGTCTCCACTGGTTCTGGAGGGGTATTTGTGCCCAGAGTGCTTCATCCTGCCAAGGACTGAGGTAGTGGATGTATCTCTCCACTGGTGTTCAGGAGGGGGCTTGGTGCCCAGAGTGATTCATCCTGCTCGTGGCGGCCTCAGTAGCTTCGAAGCGTTCGGCGCTCATTGGCCTGCGGTGCTTGTGGCGGCGGTGTCCTCTGAAGCGGTGCTTGTGGCGGCTGTGTCCTTGGCAGTGGTGCTTGTGGCGGAGGTGTCCTTGGCAGCGGTGCTTGTGGCGGAGGTGTCCTTGGCAGCGGTGCTTGTGGCGGCAGTGTCCTTGGCAGCGGTGCGTGTGGCGGCGGTGTCCTTGGCAGCGGTGGTGACCTCTGAAGCGGTGCTTGTGGCGGCGGTGTCCTTGGCAGCGGTGCTGGTGGCGGCGGTGTCCTCTGAAGCAGTGCTTGTGGCGGTGGTGTCCTTGGTAGCGGTGCTGGTGGCGGTCTTGTCCGGTGCAGGTTTGCAGCGACTTGCCTTTCTTTCTGTGCCTCTTCCCCACCTTGGATGGTGGCGCAGCTGACTTCCCACTCCCAACTGTACTCCTGGGAGAGCTTTTGGTGACAGAGGTTTTGCCTTTCTCCTGCCGGGCAGTGGCCAAGTTTTTATGCTTCTGAGGTGGGGGACTGTCTGTGGTCTGGCTCCTTGGCACACTAGCTGACTGTAGGAAAGTACCATCTTGCCTGGCATGTTACCCCCATTTTTCACTGTATATATGTTGTTTTAGTTGTATGTGTCACTGGGACCCTGGTAACCCAGGGCCCCAGTGCTCATAAGTGTGCCTGAATGTGTTACCTGTGTAGTGACTAACTGTCTCACTGAGGCTCTGCTAATCAGAACCTCAGTGGTTATGCTCTCTCATTTCTTTCCAAATTGTCACTGACAGGCTAGTGACCATTTTTACCAATTTACATTGGCTTACTGGAACACCCTTATAATTCCCTAGTATATGGTACTGAGGTACCCAGGGTATTGGGGTTCCAGGAGATCCCTATGGGCTGCAGCATTTCTTTTGCCACCCATAGGGAGCTCTGACAATTCTTACACAGGCCTGCCACTGCAGCCTGAGTGAAATAACGTCCACGTTATTTCACAGCCATTTTACACTGCACTTAAGTAACTTATAAGTCACCTATATGTCTAACCTTTACCTGGTAAAGGTTAGGTGCAAAGTTACTTAGTGTGAGGGCACCCTGGCACTAGCCAAGGTGCCCCCACATTGTTCAGAGCCAATTCCCTGAACTTTGTGAGTGCGGGGACACCATTACACGCGTGCACTACATATAGGTCACTACCTATATGTAGCTTCACCATGGTAACTCCGAATATGGCCATGTAACATGTCTATGATCATGGAATTGCCCCCTCTATACCATCCTGGCATAGTTGGCACAATCCCATGATCCCAGGGGTCTGTAGCACAGACCCTGGTCCTGCCAAACTGCCCTTCCTGGGGTTTCACTGCAGCTGCTGCTGCTGCCAACCCCTCAGACAGGCAGCTGCCCTCCTGGGGTCCAGCCAGGCCTGGCCCAGGATGGCAGAACAAAGAACTTCCTCTGAGAGAGGGTGTGACACCCTCTCCCTTTGGAAAATGGTGTGAAGGCAGGGGAGGAGTAGCCTCCCCCAGCCTCTGGAAATGCTTTGTTGGGCACAGATGTGCCCAATTCTGCATAAGCCAGTCTACACCGGTTCAGGGACCCCTTAGCCCCTGCTCTGGCGCGAAACTGGACAAAGGAAAGGGGAGTGACCACTCCCCTGACCTGCACCTCCCCGGGAGGTGTCCAGAGCTCCTCCAGTGTGCTCCAGACCTCTGCCATCTTGGAAACAGAGGTGCTGCTGGCACACTGGACTGCTCTGAGTGGCCAGTGCCACCAGGTGACGTCAGAGACTCCTGCTGATAGGCTCCTTCAGGTGTTAGTAGCCTATCCTCTCTCCTAGGTAGCCAAACCCTCTTTTCTGGCTATTTAGGGTCTCTGTCTCTGGGGAAACTTTAGATAACGAATGCAAGAGCTCATCCGAGTTCCTCTGCATCTCCCTCTTCACCTTCTGATAAGGAAACGACTGCTGACCGTGCTGGAAGCCTGCAAACCTGCAACATAGTAGCAAAGACGACTACTGCAACTCTGTAACGCTGATCCTGCCGCCTTCTCGACTGTTTTCCTGCATGTGCATGCTGTGGGGGTAGTCTGCCTCCTCTCTGCACCAGAAGCTCCGAAGAAATCTCCCGTGGGTCGACGGAATCTTCCCCCTGCAACCGCAGGCACCAAAAAGCTGCATTACCGGTCCCTTGGGTCTCCTCTCAGCACGACGAGCGAGGTCCCTCAAATCCAGCGACTCTGTCCAAGTGACCCCCACAGTCCAGTGACTCTTCAGCCCAAGTTTGGTGGAGGTAAGTCCTTGCCTCACCTCGCTGGGCTGCATTGCTGGGAACCGCGACTTTGCAGCTACTCCGGCCCCTGTGCACTTCCGGCGGAAATCCTTTGTGCACAGCCAAGCCTGGGTCCACGGCACTCTAACCTGCATTGCACGACTTTCTATGTTGGTCTCCGGCGACGTGGGACTCCTTTGTGCAACTTCGGTGAGCACTGTTTCATGCATCCTTGTAGTGCCTGTTTCTGGCACTTTTCCGGGTGCTATCTGCTTCAGTGAGGGCTCTTTGTCTTGCTCGACGTCCCCTCTCTCTTCAGGTCCAATTTGCGACCTCCTGGTCCCTCCTGGGCCCCAGCAGCGTCCAAAAACGCTAAACGCACGATTTGCAACTAGCAAGGCTTGTTAGCATCCTTCCGGCGGGAAAACACTTCTGCACGACTCTCCAAGGCGAGAGGGATCCGTCCACTAAAGGGGAAGTCTCTAGCCCTTTTCGTTCCTGCAGAAACCTCAGCTTCTTCTGTCCAGTCGAAGCTTCTTTGCACCCGCAGCTGGCATTTCCTGGGCATCTGCCCATCTCCAACTTGCTTGTGACTTTTGGACTTGGTTCCCTTGTTCCACAGGTACCCTAGATTGGAAATCCACAGTTGTTGCATTGCTGGTTTGTGTCTTTCCTGCATTATTCCTCTAACACGACTACTTTGTCCTTAGGGGAACTTTAGTGCACTTTGCACTCACTTTTCAGGGTCTTGGGGAGGGTTATTTTGCTAACTCTCACTATTTTCTAATAGTCCCAGCGACCCTCTACAAGGCCACATAGGTTTGGGGTCCATTCGTGGTTCGCATTCCACTTTTGGAGTATATGGTTTGTGTTGCCCCTATCCCTATGTTTCCCCATTGCATCCTATTGTAACTATACATTGTTTGCACTGTTTTCTAAGACTATACTGCATATTTTTGCTATTGTGTATATATATCTTGTGTATATTTCCTATCCTCTCACTGAGGGTACACTCTAAGATACTTTGGCATATTGTCATAAAAATAAAGTACCTTTATTTTTAGTATAACTGAGTATTGTGTTTTCTTATGATATTGTGCATATGACACTAAGTGGTTTGTAGTAGCTTCACACGTCTCCTAGTTCAGCCTAAGCTGCTCTGCTAAGCTACCATTATCTATCAGCCTAAGCTGCTAGACACCCTATACACTAATAAGGGATAACTGGGCCTGGTGCAAGGTGCAAGTACCCCTTGGTACTCACTACAAGCCAGTCCAGCCTCCTACATTGGTTGTGCAGTGGTGGGATAAGTGCTTGAGACTACTTACCACTCTTGTCATTGTACTTTTCATAAGAGAAAAATATACAAAACAAGGTCAGCGTATATACACATAGCCAAAAAGTTTTGCATTTCCTCTTTTCACTCTTTTCTAAGTGCTGAAAAGTACCTCTAAACTTTCAAAAAGTTCTTAAAAGTTTTAAAAGTTTTTTTTCTGTCTTTCCAAAAAGTTCTGAAAACTTTTTTCTCTTTTTCTATCACTTTAACTCTCTCTAAAAATGTCTGGCACAGGCCAAAATGTTGATCTGTCCAAACTTGCATATGACAACCTTAGCTGGAAAAGAGCAAGGAGTCTCTGTATAGAGAGAGGTTTTAGTGTAGGGAAGAATCCTTCCTTGGAACTGTTACTTAACATGCTTAGAGAACAGGATGAGGCCATAGGTGCCCCATCTGTTGAAAAAGTACCTAATAGTTCCCAATCTGATTCAGGGACTCCCCCAGGAAAAGATTCAGGAAAGAAACTTCCTAGCCTGCCCATTACTAGACAATCTAGCATAGATGGTAATGATGATGAGCCACACCATAGAAATAGTGTTGTCTCACATCATAGCAAAAGCATTTATTCTCACCATACTGGTAGTAATGTTTCTGTAAACCAAGCTGTTAGGGTGGCTTCTGTAAGGGACAGGTCTCCTTCTGTTCATTCCCATCATAGCTCTGTTTCTAGAAATGTCCCTCCCACCAACCCTGATGACAGAATGTTAGAGAGGGAACTCAATAAGTTGAGGGTGGAACAAACCAGACTGAAGCTGAAAAAGCAACAGCTGGATTTGGATAGACAGTCTTTTGAATTAGAGAAAGAAAGACAGAAGTTGGGTTTAGATACCCATGGTGACAGCAGCAGTATTCCCCATAGTCATCCTGCAAAAGAGCATGATTCCAGGAATCTGCACAAGATAGTTCCCCCTTATAAGGAGGGGGATGACATTAACAAGTGGTTTGCTGCACTTGAGAGGGCCTGTGTTGTACAGGATGTCCCTCAAAGGCAGTGGGCTGCTATCCTATGGCTATCATTTAGTGGAAAAGGTAGGGATAGGCTCCTTACTGTGAAAGAAAATGATGCTAATAATTTCCAAGTTCTTAAGAATGCACTCCTGGATGGTTATGGCTTAACCACTGAACAGTACAGTATAAAGTTCAGAGAGACCAAAAAGGAGTCTTCACAAGACTGGGTTGATTTCATTGACCATTCAGTGAAGGCCTTGGAGGGGTGGTTACATGGCAGTAAAGTTACTGATTATGACAGCCTGTATAACTTAATCCTGAGAGAGCATATTCTTAATAATTGTGTGTCTGATTTGTTGCACCAGTACTTGGTGGACTCTGATCTGACCTCTCCCCAAGAATTGGGAAAGAAGGCAGACAAATGGGTCAGAACAAGAGTGAACAGAAAAGTTCATACAGGGGGTGACAAAGATGGCAACAAAAAGAAGGATGGTAAGTCTTCTGACAAAGGTGGGGACAAAGCTAAAAATGAGTCTTCATCAGGCCCACAAAAACACTCTGGTGGGGGTGGTGGGTCCAAATCCTCCTTTAATCAGAACAAGGAAAAGAAACCATGGTGCTATTTATGTAAAATAAAAGGCCATTGGACAACAGATCCCAGTTGTCCAAAGAAAGGCACCACTGCTCCTACCACTACAACCCCTACTGCTACACCTAGTGTCCCTACTAATAGCAGTGGTGGTGGGAGCAAACCTACTAATAGCCAATCCAAGGGAGTAGCTGGGCTCACTTTTGGTAACTTAGTTGGGGTTGGTCTGATTAGGGAGACCACAGAGGCTACTTTAGTCTCTGAAGGGACTATTGATTTAGCCACTTTGGTTGCTTGCCCCCATAACTTGGAGAAGTACAAGCAACTAACCCTAATAAATGGTGTTGAGGTCCAGGCCTACAGGGACACTGGTGCCAGTGTCACAATGGTGATTGAGAAACTGGTGCACCCTGAACAACACATACTTGGACACCAGTACCAAGTAACCGATGCTCACAACATAACACAAAGCCACCCCATGGCTGTTGTAAATCTCAACTGGGGGGGGGTAACTGGTCCAAAGAAAGTTGTGGTAGCTTCAGATTTACCTGTAGACTGTCTATTAGGGAATGATTTGGAGACATCAGCTTGGTCAGATGTGGAGTTGGAGGCCCATGCAGCAATGCTGGGCATCCCAGGGCATATTTTTGCTTTGACAAGGGCTCAGGCCAAAAAGCAAAAAGGACAGGGAAGCTTGGATCCTGGAACAATGGACCAAGTGCTCCCTAAAGCTAGGGCTAGTAGAAGCAAACCACTTCCTACTATCCCTCCCTCTACAGTGGATTCAACTTCTGAGGAAGAAGAATTCCCTCCCTGTGCAGAACCTACACCAGAGGAGCTGGAAGCAGACACTGCTGAGCTTTTGGGTGAAGGGGGGCCTGCCAGAGAGGAGCTGAGTGTGGCACAGCAAACCTGTCCCACATTAGAGGGTCTCAGACAGCAAGCTGTCAAACAGGCTAATGGGGATGTCAGTGACTCTCACAGAGTTTACTGGGAGGACAACCTCTTGTACACTAACCATAGGGATCCTAAACCTGGAGCTGCCAGGAGATTAGTGATTCCTCAGGAGTACAGAAAGTTCCTCCTAACACTGGCACATGACATTCCCCTAGCTGGGCACCTGGGTCAAATGAAAACTTGGGACAGATTGGTTCCATTGTTTCATTGGCCTAGGATGTCTGAGGACACAAAAGAATTTTGTAAGTCCTGTGAAACCTGTCAAGCCAGTGGCAAGACAGGTGGCACCCCAAAGGCACCCCTTATCCCACTGCCTGTGGTTGGGGTTCCCTTTGAGAGGGTAGGGGTTGACATAGTTGGCCCCCTTGACCCTCCTACTGCTTCAGGCAATAGGTTTATCTTGGTGGTAGTGGACCATGCCACAAGATATCCTGAAGCTATTCCTTTAAGGACCACTACAGCTCCTGCAGTGGCAAAGGCCCTCCTGGGAATATTTTCCAGGGTGGGCTTCCCAAAGGAAGTAGTATCAGACAGGGGAAGCAATTTCATGTCTGCATACTTAAAGGCCATGTGGAAGGAGTGTGGTGTAACGTACAAGTTCACAACACCCTATCATCCACAAACAAATGGACTGGTGGAGAGATTTAATAAAACTCTCAAAGGCATGATTATGGGTCTCCCTGAAAAACTCCGCAGGAGATGGGATATCCTTCTACCATGCCTCCTTTTTGCCTACAGGGAGGTACCCCAGAAAGGAGTGGGCTTCAGCCCCTTTGAACTTCTTTTTGGACACCCTGTTAGGGGTCCACTCACACTTGTAAAGGAGGGTTGGGAACAACCTTTAAAAGCTCCTAAGCAGGATATTGTGGATTATGTACTTGGCCTCAGATCAAGGATGGCTGAGTACATGAAAAAGGCCAGTAAAAACCTTCAGGCCAGCCAAGAGCTTCAGAAGCAATGGCATGATCAGAAGGCTGTTTTGGTTCAGTACCAACCAGGGCAGAAAGTGTGGGTCTTGGAGCCTGTGGCCCCAAGAGCACTCCAAGATAAATGGAGTGGTCCCCACACAATTGTTGAAAAGAAGGGAGAAGTCACCTATTTAGTTGACTTAGGCACTGCCAGGAGTCCCCTTAGGGTGCTCCATGTCAACCGCCTGAAACCCTACTATGACAGGGCTGATCTCACCCTGCTCATGGCAACAGATGAGGGACAGGAAGAAGACAGTGATCCTCTACCTGATCTCTTCTCTTCCACAGATCAAGATGCTCTTGTGGAAGGTGTAGTTTTGGCTGATTGTCTTACTGCTGAGCAGAAAGACAATTGCATAAATCTCCTAGGACAATTTTCAGAACTCTTCTCTACTGTGCCAGGCACCACTTCTTGGTGTGAGCACACTATAGATACTGGAGACAGTTTACCTGTCAAAAGTAAGATCTATAGGCAGCCTGACCATGTCAGGGACTGCATAAAGCATGAAGTTCAGAAAATGTTGGAACTAGGAGTGGTTGAGCACTCTGACAGTCCATGGGCTTCTCCTGTGGTACTGGTACCAAAACCCAATTCCAAAGATGGAAAGAAGGAAATGCGGTTTTGTGTAGACTATAGAGGTCTCAACTTGGTAACCAAAACTGATGCTCACCCTATACCCAGGGCAGATGAGCTTATAGATACACTGGCATCTGCCAAGTATCTAAGCACTTTTGATTTGACTGCAGGGTATTGGCAGATCAAATTATCAGAAGATGCTAAACCTAAGACTGCATTTTCTACCATTGGAGGACATTACCAGTTTACTGTAATGCCTTTTGGTTTGAAAAATGCACCTGACACTTTTCAGAGGTTGGTGAACACAGTCCTGCAAGGGCTGGAAGCTTTCAGTGCAGCATATCTGGACGATATAGCTGTCTTTAGCTCCAGCTGGGATGATCACCTGGTCCACCTATGGAAAGTTTTGGAGGCCCTGCAAAAGGCAGGCCTCACTATCAAGGCTTCAAAGTGCCAGATAGGGCAGGGTAAGGTGGTTTATCTGGGACACCTTGTTGGTGGGGAACAGATTGCACCACTTCAGGGGAAAATCCAAACTATTATTGATTGGGTTCCCCCTACCACTCAGACTCAGGTGAGAGCCTTCCTAGGCCTCACTGGGTATTACAGGAGGTTCATTAAGAACTATGGCTCCATTGCAGCCCCTCTTAATGACCTCACATCAAAGAAAATACCTAAAAAGGTATTATGGACAGCAAACTGTCAGAAAGCTTTTGAGGAGCTGAAGCAGGCCATGTGCTCTGCACCTGTCCTGAAAAGCCCTTGTTACTCTAAAAAATTCTATGTCCAAACTGATGCATCTGCATTAGGAGTAGGGGCAGTCCTATCACAACTTAATTCTGAGGGCCAGGATCAACCTGTTGCTTTTATTAGTAGGAGGTTGACCCCTAGAGAAAAGCGTTGGTCTGCCATTGAGAGGGAGGCCTTTGCTGTGGTCTGGGCTCTGAAGAAGTTGAGGCCATACCTGTTTGGCACTCACTTCATTGTTCAGACAGACCACAAACCTCTACTTTGGCTAAAACAAATGAAAGGTGAAAATCCTAAATTGTTGAGGTGGTGCATATCCCTACAGGGAATGGACTATACAGTGGAACATAGACCTGGGAGTAGCCACTCCAATGCAGATGGACTCTCCAGATATTTCCACTTAGACAATGAAGACTCATCAGGTCATGGCTAGTCTTATTGTCCTTCGTTTGGGGGGGGGTTGTGTAGGAAAGTACCATCTTGCCTGGCATGTTACCCCCATTTTTCACTGTATATATGTTGTTTTAGTTGTATGTGTCACTAGGACCCTGGTAACCCAGGGCCCCAGTGCTCATAAGTGTGCCTGAATGTGTTACCTGTGTAGTGACTAACTGTCTCACTGAGGCTCTGCTAATCAGAACCTCAGTGGTTATGCTCTCTCATTTCTTTCCAAATTGTCACTGACAGGCTAGTGACCATTTTTACCAATTTACATTGGCTTACTGGAACACCCTTATAATTCCCTAGTATATGGTACTGAGGTACCCAGGGTATTGGGGTTCCAGGAGATCCCTATGGGCTGCAGCATTTCTTTTGCCACCCATAGGGAGCTCTGACAATTCTTACACAGGCCTGCCACGGCAGCCTGAGTGAAATAACGTCCACGTTATTTCACAGCCATTTTACACTGCACTTAAGTAACTTATAAGTCACCTATATGTCTAACCTTTACCTGGTAAAGGTTAGGTGCAAAGTTACTTAGTGTGAGGGCACCCTGGCACTAGCCAAGGTGCCCCCACATTGTTCAGAGCCAATTCCCTGAACTTTGTGAGTGCGGGGACACCATTACACGCGTGCACTACATATAGGTCACTACCTATATGTAGCTTCACCATGGTAACTCCGAATATGGCCATGTAACATGTCTATGATCATGGAATTGCCCCCTCTATACCATCCTGGCATAGTTGGCACAATCCCATGATCCCAGGGGTCTGTAGCACAGACCCTGGTCCTGCCAAACTGCCCTTCCTGGGGTTTCACTGCAGCTGCTGCTGCTGCCAACCCCTCAGACAGGCAGCTGCCCTCCTGGGGTCCAGCCAGGCCTGGCCCAGGATGGCAGAACAAAGAACTTCCTCTGAGAGAGGGTGTGACACCCTCTCCTTTTGGAAAATGGTGTGAAGGCAGGGGAGGAGTAGCCTCCCCCAGCCTCTGGAAATGCTTTGTTGGGCACAGATGTGCCCAATTCTGCATAAGCCAGTCTACACCGGTTCAGGGACCCCTTAGCCCCTGCTCTGGCGCGAAACTGGACAAAGGAAAGGGGAGTGACCACTCCCCTGACCTGCACCTCCCCTGGGAGGTGTCCAGAGCTCCTACAGTGTGCTCCAGACCTCTGCCATCTTGGAAACAGAGGTGCTGCTGGCACACTGGACTGCTCTGAGTGGCCAGTGCCACCAGGTGACGTCAGAGACTCCTGCTGATAGGCTCCTTCAGGTGTTAGTAGCCTATCCTCTCTCCTAGGTAGCCAAACCCTCTTTTCTGGCTATTTAGGGTCTCTGTCTCTGGGGAAACTTTAGATAACGAATGCAAGAGCTCATCCGAGTTCCTCTGCATCTCCCTCTTCACCTTCTGATAAGGAAACGACTGCTGACCGCGCTGGAAGCCTGCAAACCTGCAACATAGTAGCAAAGACGACTACTGCAACTCTGTAACGCTGATCCTGCCGCCTTCTCGACTGTTTTCCTGCTTGTGCATGCTGTGGGGGTAGTCTGCCTCCTCTCTGCACCAGAAGCTCCGAAGAAATCTCCCGTGGGTCGACGGAATCTTCCCCCTGCAACCGCAGGCACCAAAAAGCTGCATTACCGGTCCCTTGGGTCTCCTCTCAGCACGACGAGCGAGGTCCCTCGAATCCAGCGACTCTGTCCAAGTGACCCCCACAGTCCAGTGACTCTTCAGCCCAAGTTTGGTGGAGGTAAGTCCTTGCCTCACCTCGCTGGGCTGCATTGCTGGGAACCGCGACTTTGCAGCTACTCCGGCCCCTGTGCACTTCCGGCGGAAATCCTTTGTGCACAGCCAAGCCAGCGTCCACGGCACTCTAACCTGCATTGCACAACTTTCTAAGTTGGTCTCCGGCGACGTGGGACTCCTTTGTGCAACTTCGGTGAGCACCATTTCACGCATCCTTGTAGTGCCTGTTTCTGGCACTTCTCCGGGTGCTACCTGCTTCAGTGAGGGCTCTTTGTCTTGCTCGACGTCCCCTCTCTCTTCAGGTCCAATTTGCCACCTCCTGGTCCCTCCTGGGCCCCAGCAACGTCCAAAAACGTCAAACGCACAATTTGCGACTAGCAAGGCCTGTTGGCGTCCTTCTGGCGGGAAAACAATTCTGCACGACTCTCCAAGGCGAGAGGGATCCGTCCACCAAAGGGGAAGTCTCTAGCCTTTTTTGTTCCTGCAGAAACCTCAGCTTCTTCTGTCCAGTCGAAGCTTCTTTGCACCCGCAGCTGGCATTTCCTGGGCATCTGCCCATCTCCGACTTGCTTGTGACTTTTGGACTTGGTCCCCTTGTTCCACAGGTACCCTAGATTGGAAATCCACAGTTGTTGCATTGCTGGTTTGTGTCTTTCCTGCATTATTCCTCTAACACGACTACTTTGTCCTTAGGGGAACTTTAGTGCACTTTGCACTCACTTTTCAGGGTCTTGGGGAGGGTTATTTTGCTAACTCTCACTATTTTCTAATAGTCCCAGCGACCCTCTACAAGGTCACATAGGTTTGGGGTCCATTCGTGGTTCGCATTCCACTTTTGGAGTATATGGTTTGTGTTGCCCCTATTCCTATGTTTCCCCATTGCATCCTATTGTAACTATACATTGTTTGCACTGTTTTCTAAGACTATACTGCATATTTTTGCTATTGTGTATATATATCTTGTGTATATTTCCTATCCTCTCACTGAGGGTACACTCTAAGATACTTTGGCATATTGTCATAAACCTTTATTTTTAGTATAACTGAGTATTGTGTTTTCTTATGATATTGTGCATATGACACTAAGTGGTTTGTAGTAGCTTCACACGTCTCCTAGTTCAGCCTAAGCTGCTCTGCTAAGCTACCATTATCTATCAGCCTATGCTGCTAGACACCCTATACACTAATAAGGGATAACTGGGCCTGGTGCAAGGTGCAAGTACCCCTTGGTACTCACTACAAGCCAGTCCAGCCTCCTACACTGACCTGCTGCTTGGCGCACTCCAGAAGCCGGTTACTGCTGGCACCACTGTTCCCGCTGATGTGGTGGCTGAGGTGGGGGTTGGGACCTGGAAAGGCGGGCCCTAGGGGACTGAAGGGGTGGGGGAGGTGAGGGGAAGAGGTCAAGGTTGGACAGAAAACGTTTTTTGGACACACTGGGATGGGTAGATGGAGGGGGTTTGGGAGTGGAGGAAGAGGTAGTAGTTGTAGGAGTTGTACGTTTGCTGACTTTGGGTGAAGGTGCATGGGCTGGAGGCTGTTGTGAGGTGGATGGCTATTGGGTGGGTGTCTGCCTGCGTTTGTGTACCTTGGGAGGTGGGCTCACAGACACACTGAGAGAGGACACAGGGGATGTGTGAATGGTAGTGGGGTGGTGAGTGCACGTGAGCGGGGTGTGGTGATGGGTGTGCTGGTGATGGAGAAGTGGCTTTAGATGTAGTGCATGCAGGTGCGAGTGGAGATGAGACAAGGAGGGAGGAGGGAGACGAGGAGGAGGGGGACACAGTGGAGGCAGTGGATGTTGGTGTGTCTGCATGTGTGTGATGCTTGCGTGAGTGCCTGTGGGATGTGTGGTGCTTATGTTTTGCCAGAGCTTCCCTTGTGTGTTGAGGTGTGTGCATGCTGGTCTGAGGGTGTGCTTGGGATAGGCTGAGGTACAGGTGTTTGGGTCTGGGTGGAGGAAGTTGGAGTGGGGAGGCTGGACACAGGGACAATGTCTGCCATCAATGCTGTGGCCAGAGTCTGAAAGCTCGCTGTTGGGCTGCCTGACCAGAATGAATGCCCTCCAGGTATGAATTTGTCTGTTGCAACTGCCTCTCTACACCCTGGATGGCATTCAAAATGGTAGACTGCCCAACAGTGAGGGATCTGAGGACGTCAATGGCCTCCTCACTGAGGGCAGCAGGGCTGACAGGGGCAGGGGCTGAGATGCCTGGGGCAAAGGAGATGCCCACCCTCCTGGGTGAGCGGCCACGGGGCACACGCTGAGGGGCTGCTGGGAGGGCGGTGCTGGTAGGGGGGGTGGCGGCTGTACCTGTAGATGCGGGGGGCACAGAGGGGCGCACCACCGCAAGGGAGCTCCCATCAGAGGAGGAGTTTGTGTCGCTGGTCTCAGCTCCTGTCCCCGTCGTGGAGCTCCCCTCGCCCTCCGTCCCACTGGTGGCTTCAGACTCCGTTGTGTTGCCCTCCAGGGCAATGAGGGATGCAGCTCCCTCCTGCTCCGTTGCCACTGCTCCTCCGCCTGATGATGCTAATGCACCCAAGAACAGGGATACCACAAAAAAGGGGGGAAGAAATAAGAAAGACATGTTGAGTGCATGCAATACCGCTACCGTTGGCGGACACTACAGACACAGAAGCCCCCTGCACTACGCCGTGCACTTTGAGTTCCTAATTAATCACAGGGACATAGGTTACAAGGCCTATGCCTGATTGCTGCACACATGGAAGTCACAGGAGTCTGACTAGGTGTAGTTGGCTCTGAACACAGGTTGGGTGGGGTGCCACATGGCCTGCCTTACAAAGGTACATTGCCTACTAAACTCGCCCTGGCCTAGGGGAACCTACAGCTCACCTCCCCCACCCAGTCACCTCCAATGCGTGCAGAATCAGCTAAATGAGAGTGTACTCACCCCCTTGTGGCTGCTGTGATGCCCTCAAGCGCCCATCCAACTCCGGATACGCCACCGCCAGGATCCGGAACAGAAGGGGGGTCATGGTGTGACAGGCACCCCTCCCACGTTGGGAGGCCATCCCCAGCTGGGCCTCCACCGTCTTCTTGCATCAGCAGCGAATGTCCTCCCATCTTTTATGGCAGTGGGTGCTCCGTCTGTGATGGACCCCCAGGGTCCGGACTTCCTTGGCGATGGCACGCCAAATATCCTTCTTCTGGTATGCGCTGACCTACAGGAATAGTACAGGGGAAAAGGGGAAGATATAACCATCCGCACCGTCACAGTAATTGGCCCGCATACCTACCCTTGCCATGATGCACATGCACTCACTGTCGTTTAATGCACACCTCATTCTCTCCCCCCCCATCTTCCATCCACACCACTCCACACAGGCATTGCCCATTCAGCATGCTCACAGTGTACTTACCTGTTTGTCTGGAGGACTGTAGAGTACCGTGTACTGGGGAAGGACCCCATCCACTAGTTTCTCCAACTCCTCTGTGCTGAAGGCAGGGGCCCTTTCCCCAGACACATGAGCCATTGTCTCTCCCAGACTGAGGTCACTGCGTTACTTGAAGTGTGGGTCCTCTCCTGTCGAAGATCAGGTATCAAGTAAGTGAACAGATAGAAAATGGCGGTCACTTCTGCGGCAGTGCGTACCGTCACCACCGGCTTACGTACCGTCACCGCCAGCGTACATCGTCAATGGCTCCTGGGACCCATAGGGTCCAATGTTAACCAATGCAGGATTGCGCAGCGGCCTTCGACCGCCTACTGCGACGGTGTACAATGGCAGCGCAGTTACCTCAGATCCCCTTGTCCCACATTACAGGTCAGGCAGCCGCCATTTCAGGGGGCAACATGGCATTTATTTTAAATGCGTCACACATATCTAGGCTTGCATACACACTAATACAGGCACATAGCGGATTAAAAAAAACGTTTAATTAGGTTGTGTTTGCGTACCTCATTGTTGGCTGACTCTCTGCTTGCTGTTCTCCTCCATAGAGCACGTCCGCTGGGGCAGGTGAGGAGATGGCGGCATCCTCCGGTGTACAGACCGCTGGTGGACCTGTCGACAATGGAGGAGTGACATGTAATTGTCACATACAGACTGGACCGTGCCACAATCCATGAACTGTGTGCCCAGTTGGAGCCAGAACTGATCTCAGCTATCCGCCATCCCACAGGAATCCCCCCTCTAGTGCAGGTGCTGTCAGTACCCCATTTCCTGGCAAGTGGGTCTTTTCAAACTACAGTGGCCATAGCATCAGGGATGTCCCAGCCTATGTTCTCCAACGTGTTGTCCAGAGTGTTGTCTGCCCTGCTGAAACACATGCGCAGCTACATCGTTTTCCCTCAGGTGGAGGATTTGCCTACAGTGAAAGGTGACTTCTATGCCCTGGGACATTTCCCCAACATCATAGGTGCCACTGATGGGACACATGTGGCCTTGGTCCCCCCCGCAGGAGTGAACAGGTGTACAGAAACCGGAAGAGTTACCATTCGATGAATGTGCAGATGGTGTGTTTGGCCGACCAGTACATCTCCCATGTGAATGCCAAGTTTCCTGGCTCTGTGCATGACGCTTACATTCTGAGGAATAGCAGCATCCCTTATGTGATGGGGCAACTCCAGAGGCACTGTGTGTGGCTATTAGGTGAGGACATGGACCCTGTACAGTGTGACTAGGTGTCTGGGTCTGGGGATATCCCTCAGAGTTAGTGTGTGTCTAGCAGTTGTCCCTCGACATTTGCAGGTGACTCTGGTTACCCCAACCTGTCATGGCTACTTACCGCAGTGAGGAATCCCAGGACAAGGGCAGAGGAACGCTACATTGAGGCCCATGGGTGAACTAGGAGGGTTATAGAGAGGACCTTCGGCCTCCTGAAGGCCAGGTTCCGGTGCCTCCATATGACAGGTGGTTCCCTATTCTACTCACCAAAGAAGGTGTGCCAGATCATCGCGGCCTGCTGTATGCTTCACAACTTGGCTTTGCGATGACAGGTGCCTTTTCTGCAGGAGGATGGTCCGGATGAAGGTGTTGTGGCAGCTGTGGAGCCTGTGGACAGTGAAGAAGAGGAGCCAGAAGAAGAGGATATCGACAACAGAAACACAGTGATTCATCAATACTTCCAGTGGGATACAGGTAAGAAGACATCACTGCATGCTACATCTGATACCCTTGTTCTACCTCTCATCTGTCTGTCACTTTCACCCAGTGTATGGACACTGACTTGTCACTTTCCCTTTCCATTTCACAGATGTGGGTCCCACTGTGTTACATCTGCTTTGTTTCCTCATGGACTAGAGCTGTGTGACATAGGTATGTTGACAATACAATGGATATAGCAGTTTTCCACAGTTATTGCAAATACTCATTTTCGAAAGCACAGACTGACTCCAGATTGTTTTGTTATTTAAGGGTGTTTATTTAAGTGCAAAATATTGGAGGGGGTTTTAAAATAGTCAGGGGTGATGGTGGAGGAATGTCTATTTGTTTCACAGGTGCATTGTCCAAAGGGGCATGGGAAGGGGAGCTGGGGCAGTTGATGTATGGACAGGGTGACAAAGTGGGACAAAAGGATGACAATCAGGGTGGTCTCATTTCTTGGCTGGGGTCTTGGCATTGTTCTCTGTCTTTGTCCTGGATCTCAGGGACCGTTTGCAGGGTGGTTCTCCATCTGCAGGGGGTGGGGTGCTGGTGTTGTGGTCCTGTGGCGGTGCCTCCTGTCCACTAGCGCCAGCGGAGGTGGTGGGTAGTTCATCGTCCAGGCTAGTGTCAGGGGCCCCTTGTTGTGCCACAGTGTCCCTCCTGGTGTTGACGAGTTCCTTCAGCACCCCTACAATGGTGCCCAGGGTGTATTGATGTTTTTGAGGTCCTCCCTGAACCCCAAATACTGTTCCTCCTGCAGCCGTTGGGTCTCCTGAAACATGGCCAGTACCGTTGCCATCGTCTTCTGGGAATGGTGGTAGGCTCCCATGATGTTGGAGAGGGCCTCGTGGAGAGTGGATTCCCTGGGCCTGTCCTCCCCCTGTCACACAGCAGCCCTCCCAGTTCCCATGTGTTCCTGTGCCTCTGTCCCCTGAACCATGTGCCCACTGCCCCCAGGTCCCTGGTGTTGTTGGGGTGGTGGGTTAGCCTGGGTTCCCTGTAGTGGTGGACACACTGCTGCGTGACTTATCCTGGGCACAGATGTATGGGCCCACAGGGAGGGTGCTGTGCTGGTGTTTCCAGAGGGGGGAGGCTCTGTTGTGACTTGTGCCAGTGTGAGGGGAACCGACTGTCCCGAGGTCCCAGATGGGCCGGGCTGGTCATCTAGATCTAGTTGGACAGAGCTGCTGTTATCACTGTGAGCCTCTTCTGTGGGTGGAGTGGACATGTCTGGACCCTCCTGTCAGGTGACGTTGGGTAGAGATCCTGCAGGGATGTAAAGGCATGATTCTAGCATCTGTGTGTGCCATGGTGTGCAATGGGAGGGTGACCCTGTACCCTAGTGCTTGCATTCTTGTTTAGGACCTTGTGTGGTAAATGTTTAGGGGTGTGTGTGGGTATGTGCAGTGGCCTTGCACTGGTGATGGGTGTCCATGCTCTGTTGTTGCATGCAGGGCTTGGTGTTGGGATGTGTGGTTTGTGATGGGGAACATATGTGAGGAGTTGGAGTGATGGGGGTGAGGGCGAGGATGGGGGTATGTGATAGCATGCAGGTAGGCTGGGGGATGAAGTAGTGAAAGCTTTGCCTTACCAGAGTCCATTCCTCCAGCTACTCCTGCGAACACCTCAGGATGCAGTATAGCCAAGACCTGCTCCTCCCATGTTGTTAGTTGTGGGGGAGGAGGTGGGGGTCCGCCGCCAGTCCTCTAAACTGCAATCTGGTGTCTTAAGACCACGGAACGTACCTTCCCCCGTAGGTCGTTCCACATCCTCCTGATGTCATCCCGTCTCCTTGGGGGCTCTCCCACTGCGTTGAACCTGTCCACGATTCTGCGCCATAGCTCCATCTTCCTAGCTATTGTGGTGTGCTGCACCTGTGCTCCAAATAGCTGTGGCTCTACCCGGATGATTTCCTCCACCATGACCCTGAGCTCCTCCTCAGAAAACCTGGGGTATCTTTGCGGTGCCATGGGGTGGTATAGATGATGTGTGTTATGATGTGTGGGGTGATGCTTAGGGCTGTGTGGTGTTTTTTGCGTGGATGTTGTTTGAGTGATGGTGTTGAGTGCCTGTGGATGCTAGTTTGTAGATGGTGATGTCTCTCTCTGGCCTTCAGTTGCAATTGTGGTAGTAAGGGTTTGTGGGTAATGTGGGTGTGTGTTTTATATTGTATTGGGTGTGTGGGGGTGGTGTGTGTATGTGTATCAGGTGTGTGTATTTCGATTTGTCCAATGTGGTTGTGTTTTGTAAATATGTGTGTATTTTGAGCGCGGCGGTGTGTACTGCCAATGGAATACCGCGGTTAAAAGACCTACGCGTGGATTCGTGGGTCGTGATAGTGTGGGCGTATTGTTATTGGCGTGACGGTGGAGGTTTTGTTATCTACAGTTTATCACTGACCTTTGGTATGGCGGAATTGTGTGGGTGTCTAGATTTTGGCGGATTCTGAGCTGTGGGTCGTAATAGCTGTGGCGGAATTCCGCGGCCGCGGCAGTGTGTTGGCGGTCTTCTGCACAGCGATAAGCAGCATTTACCGCCAATGTTGTAATGAGGGCCTAAGTTCTGCCCATCATGCCAAACCACAAGCAAGGTCATGGCTTCCTTTTGCCTACAAACAGTCCACCTGTTATCTGTTCTCTTGTTTTTGCCCACACTGCATTATTGTCTGCCTTCTGCCTTGGCCCGCCGAAAAACATTGGTACTGCAACAAACATTTAGACCCTGGCGGTCGGTGATAAAGTGACGATAATACCACCAACAGGCTGGCAGTACCTACCGCCAAATTATGACTGTAGGAGGCTGGCCTGGCTTGTAGTGGGTACCAGAGGTTCTTACACCGCGTGCCAGGTCCAGTTATCCCTTATTAGTGTAGAAGAGGTGTTTTTAGCAGCTTAGGCTGATAGAAGGTAGCTATGGCAAAGCAGCTTAGGCTGAACTAGGAGACATGTAAAGCTCCTACTATACCACTGGTGTCATATGCACAATATAATAAGAAAACACAATACACAGAGTTACTAAAAATAGAGGTACTTTATTTTTATGACAATATGCCAAAAGTATCTCAGTGAGTACCCTCAGTATGAGGATAAGAAATATACACAAGATATATGTACACAAACCAAAATTAGGTAAGTAATAGCAAGAAAAGTAATGCAAACGTTGTAGAATTACAATAGATTGCAATAGGAGCACATAGGTATAGGGGCAACACAAACCATATACTCCAAAAGTAGAATGCGAACCACGAATGGACCCCAAACCTATGTGAGATTGTAGAGGGTCGCTGGGACTGTAAGAACACAGTGAGGGTTAGAAAAATAGCCCACCCCAAGACCCTGAAAGATAGGTGTAAAGTGCACCTACTACCCACAGAGAGCACAGAAGTCGTGATAGGGGGATTCTGCTGGAAGACCAAACACCAGCAATGTAACAACAGTGGATTTCCAGACCTGAGTACCTGTAAGACAAGGAGACCAAGTCCAATAGTCGCGACAGTGTCGAGAGTGGGCAGGAGCCCAGGAAATGCCAGCTAAGGGTGCAAGGAAGCTGCCTCCTGTTGGAAGAAGCTTGGAGTTCTGCAAGAAAGAAGAGGACTAGGAAATTATCCTTTGGAGGATGGATGTCCCACGTCGCGATAAAGCCTGCTGAGGTGTTCCCCCGCAGAAAGACGGCAAACAAGCCTTGCTAGCTGCAAGGGTTGTGGTAGAGATTTTTGGGTGCTGCTGTGGCCCAGGAGGGACCAGGATGTCGTCACTTGGAGGAGGAGACAGAGAGGGTGCCCAACAACTCAGGGAGCCCTCACAGAAACAGGCAGCACCCGCAAAAGTACCTGAACAGGCACTTGGAAGGAAAGTGAACTGGAGTCCATGCAAAGTCACAAAAGGGGGTCCCACGACGCCAGGGGACAACTCAGAAGGTTGTGCACTGTAGGAAGGAGTGCTGGGGACCCAGGCTTGGGTGTGCACAAAGGAAATCCTGGAAGAGTGCACAGGAGCTGGAGCAGCTGCAAATAACGCAGTACCCAGCAATGCAGTCTAGCGTGGGGAGGCAAGGACTCACCTCCACCAAACTTGGACTGAAGAGTCACTGGACTGGGGGAGTCACTGGGACAGAGTTGCTGAGATCCAGGGACCACGCTCGTCAGGATGAGAGGGGACCCAGAGGACCAGTGATGCAGTCTTTTGGTGCCTGCGTTAGCAGGGGGAAGATTCCGTCGACCAACAGGAGACATCTTCGGAGCTTCTGGTGCAGGGTGAAGGCAGGCTACCCCCAGAGCATGCACCACCTGGAAACAGTTGAGAAAGCCGGCAGGATGAGGCGCTACAATGTTGCTAGTAGTCGTCTTGCTACTTTGTTGCGGTTTTGCAGGCGTCCTGAGCAGTCAGCAGTCGATCCTTTAGTAGAAGGTGAAGAGGGAGATGCAGAGGAACTCTGGTGAGCTCTTGCAGTCGTTATCTGAAGAATTCCCCAAAGCAGAGACCCTAAATAGCCAGAAAAGGAGGTTTGGCTACCAAGGAAGGAGGATTGGCTACCAAGAGAGGTAAGAGCCTATCAGAAGGAGCCTCTGATGTCCCCTGCTGGCACTGGCCACTCAGAGCAGTCCAGTGTGCCCCCAACACCTCTGTTTCCAAGATGGCAGAGGCCTGGGACACACTGGAGGAGCTCTGGTCACCTCCCCTGGGAGGTGCAGGTCAGGGGAGTGGTCACTCCCCTTTCCTTTGTCCAGTTTTGCGCCAGAGCAGGGCTGGGGGATCTCTGAACCGGTGTAGACTGGCTTATGCAGAGATGGGCACCATCTGTGCCCATCAAAGCATTTCCAGAGGCTGGGGGAGGCTACTCCTCCCCAGCCTTCACACCTATTTCCAAAGGGAGAGGGTATAACACCCTCTCTCAGAGGAAATCCTTTGTTCTGCCTTCCTGGGCCAGGGCTGCCTGGACCCCAGGAGGGCAAAACCCTGTCTGAGGGGTTGGCAGCAGCAGCAGCTGCAGTAAGACCCTGGAAAGGCAGTTTGGCAGTACCCGGGTACTGTGCTAGAGACCTGGGGGATCATGGAATTGTCCCCCCAATACCAGAATGGTATTGGGGGGACAATTCCATGATCTTAGACATGTTACATGGCCATGTTCGGAGTTACCATTGTGACGCTATACATAGCTAGTGACCTATGTATAGTGCACGCGTGTACTGGTGTCCCCGCACTCACAAAGTCCGGGGAATTTGCCCTGAACGATGTGGGGGCACCTTGGCTAGTGCCAGGGTGCCCACACACTAAGTAACTTTGCACCCAACCTTCACCAGGTGAAGGTTAGACATATAGGTGACTTATAAGTTACTTAAGTGCAGTGGTAAATGGCTGTGAAATAACATGGACGGTATTTCACTCAGGCTGCACTGGCAGGCCTGTGTAAGAATTGTCAGAGCTGCCTATGGGTGGCAAAAGAAATGCTGCAGCCCATAGGGATCTCCTGGAACCCCAATACCCTGGGTACCTCAGTACCATATACTAGGGAATTATATGGGTGTACCAGTATGCCAATGTGAATTGGTAAATTTAGTCACTAGCCTGTTAGTGACAAATTTGGAAAGCAGAGAGAGCATAACCACTGAGGTTCTGGTTAGCAGGGCCTCAGTGAGACAGTTAGGCATCACACAGGGAACACATATAGGGCACATACTTATGAGCACTGGGGCCCTGCCTGGCAGGGTCCCAGTGACACATAGACTAAAACAACATATATACAGTGAAATATGGGGGTAACATGCCAGGCAAGATGGTACTTTCCTACAATGACCATGGCGGAAAGATCTCTGAAAGACAGCCAATGTACCACACCGACCGCTAGGGCGAAAATAACAGGCACCACAGCGGTAGCCGCCTACAGCCAGGTGGAAGTCAAAGTACCGCCCACCATATTATGACTACACAATCCGCCACCTTTTCTGGGGTGGTACCAACAACATCAAAAGCCTGGCGGAAACACTGCACAGAAGTCAAAGGACTCACCATTGGAGACACAGGGAAGAACCACGCCTCCATGGAACCAGACCAGCAAGTGTTCCCGATGATAGTCTACGTTCTGCTCCACCACGAACACCAACGCCGGTGAAGACGATGTCGGTGAGTACAGCCGTGTAGCACACAAGGTGCGACAGTGACACATACGCACCATACACATCCCAGACACACACACCATACACACAACCAGCTGCCCAAGAAAACAAGTTAATCTCCGTAAGTCTGCTGAGTAATGCAAGGACAACAGGAATTTACTAAAGTGATTGTAATAAGATCAACACAGTATAAATAATAATTTTGCCAATGCTACAGATATGTACAAATGTACAAAACAGGGACACTGCCCAGTTATCGGTTTGCATGGGCCACATGGCCACAGGGCAAAGTCCAAGGCCCCACTGGTTACCTGCATTAATACGGAGAGAACACTGCATGGGCATCAGTTGGCATATAGGCAGGCACCTCAGGGGGAGGGGGGCACCTCAGCTGGATGCAGAAATAAGACCACTGGTCCTTGAGGTGGCAACCTGCCCTGTGCTTGTTCCTGGAGATTGATAGGCCACAGTCTCTCGAGTGGGTGTCTTCCCCACTGGTTCTGGAGGGGGCAACATGCCCTGTGCTTGGTCCTGGGGATTGATAGGCCACAGTCTCTCGAGTGGGTGTCTTCCCCACTGGTTCTGGAGGGGGCAACATGCCCTGTGCTTTGTCCTGGGGATTGATAGGCCACAGTCTCTTGAGTGGGTGTCTTCCCCACTGGTTCTGGAGGGGGCAACATGCCCTGTGCTTGGTCCTGGGGATTGATAGGCCACAGTCTCTCGAGTGGGTGACTTCCCCACTGGTTCTGGAGGGGGCAACATGCCCTGTGCTTTGTCCTGGGGATTGATAGGCCACAGTCTCTCGATTGGATGTCTTCCCCACTGTTTCTGGAGGGGACAGACCGCACAGCAGCCCATGGAGGCAGGATCACATTGCGTCCACCACTGGTGACGGCTGCACTTTGGTGGTGGTAGTGGGAGCGCCTGCTCAGCCCCTGCACCCTCCGATGGTTGCACTGTGGTGGTGGTGGTAGTGGGAGGCTCCTGCTCAGCCCCTGCACCCCCTGATGGCTGCACTGTGGTGGTGGTGGTAGTGGGAGGCTCCTGCACAGCCCCTGCACCCTCTGATGGCTGCACTGTGGTGGTGGTGGTAGTGGGAGGCTTCTGCACAGCCCCTGCACCCTCCAATGGCTGCACTGTGGTGGTGGTGGTAATGGGAGGCTCCTCCTCAGCCCCTGCACCCTCTGATGGCTGCGCTGTGGTGGTGGTGGTAGTGAGAGGCTCCTGCTCAGCCCCTGCGCCCCCAACGTCTGCACAACCAAGGTTGGTGGTGGGGTCTCTGTGACAGCTGCTGGTGCAGGCTCCTTCCCCTTTTGGATGACAGGTGTAGGCTCCTTCCCCTTCTTGCCTGCTGGTACAGACTCCGTCCCCTTTCGGCTGGCTGGTGCAGGCTCATTCACCTTCAGTATTTGTGGCCTGGAATCCTTTCCACCACAAGTAGGTACAAATGGAACTGGGCCCGTGGACTGCGTGGCTGAGGCGCTTTGCTGGGTTCTTGATACATTGGCCATATGTGCAGGACGGGGGAGGGGTAGGGAAGAGGTCAGTGGTGGAAAGGAAAAGTTTTTTATGGACATTGGGGTGGGAAGAGGGAGACGTAATGGGAGTGGAGGATGAGGGAGTGGTTGTTGGAGGTGTTAGTCTGCTGGATTTGGGTGCAGTTGCATGGGCTGTATGCTGTTGTGAGGTGGATGGCTGTTGGGTTTCTGAGTGCTTGCGTTTGTATACTTTAGGAGGGGGACAGACACAGTGGGAGAGGACACAGGGGACGTGTGCATGGATGTTGTGGAGGTGCCTGCCAGTGAGGTGTGTGTTCTGCTTGGTGTGGTGATGATGCAGGTAGTGGATGATGATGTAGTGCATCCAGGTGTGAGTGTGGACGTAACTAGGTGGAAGGTGGAGGACGAGGAAGGGGAGAGACAGTGGAAATAGTGGATGCTGTTGTGTCTGCAAGTGGATGGTATTTGTGTGAGTGCCTGTGGGATGAAGTATGGTGCTTGTGTTTGCCTGTGACACTCCTGGGTGTTGTCCTATGTGCATGCTCGTCTGGCTGTGTGCTTGGGATGGGTTGGGATTGCAGAGAATGGGACTGGGAAGTGGAAGTTGGAGGGGGGACGGTAGAAACAGGGACAATGGCTGTCATCAGAGAGGAGACCAGAGCCTGGATCGATCTCTGTTGAACTGCCAATCAAGTGTGAATGCCCTCCAGGAATGCATTAGATCAGTGGTTCTCAACCTTTTGACTTCGGTGGACCCCCACTTTATCATTACTGGAAACCAGGGACCCCCAATAAATCATTATTAGAATCCGGGACCCCCCACTAAGTCATTTCTGAAAGCTGGTGACCTAATCGGTTCAAATAATGTCATTTTCTAAGCAGTCATGGACCCCCTGAGGAGGCTTCGCAGACCCCCAGGGGTCCCCAGACCACAGGTTGGGAACCTCTGCATTAGATTGTTGCATCTGGGCTGCCAGCCCCTGGATGGCATTTACAATGGTTGCCTGCTCTACAGAGATTGATCTCAGGAAGTCAATAGCCTCCTCAATCAGGGCAGCAGGGCTCACTGGGGCAGGGCCTGAGGTGCCTGGGGCGAAGGAGATGCCCACCCTCCTCGGTGTGCAGGCACGGGAAACTTGCTGAGGGGCTGCTGGGAGGGCAATTCTGGTATGGGGGTGGCGGCTGTACCTGTAGCTGGGGTGGTCACAGAAGTGTCCGCCACCACCAGGGAGCTTCCATCATAGGAGGTATCTGAGTCTGTATTGTCCCATCAAGTCTCATCGGTGGTGCTCCCCTCACCCTCTGTCCCACTGGTGCCCTCAGCATCAGTGGACTCTGCCTCCAGGGTCCTGTGGGATGCAGCTCCCTCTGTTGCCTGTGCCTCTGCTCCTCCGCCAGATGATGCTAATGCACATAAGGACAGGATGACAAAACAAGAAAGGGAGGTAGAGAGACAAAGGATACACTGGGTCAACGACTGTACCAACACCACCGTTGGCGTACACAGCACCCTCACACACAGGGAACAGGCCTACGCACTATACATTGTACTACCACTGATACTGCTAGCCAGCCAAGGCATGAGGAGGGGCACACACCGCCAACTGCAGCACACCTGGGACCCACGCAGCCCTGACCAGTTGTTGATGCTAACAAGCTAGGTAGGCAGTATTATCCCTTCAGACCCTTAGCCACCAGAGGACCTACGCTGCTATGTCTGGCCTGGCCTAGGGGCACACAAGGACACACAACCACCACCCGGATACCACCCCACCAGGCGTAAGTTGTAATGATAGCCACTGTACTCACCCCATTGTGGCTGCTGTGATGCCCTCAAGCGCCCATCCAGCTCTGGATAAGCCACCGCCAGTATGCAGGCCATCAGGGGGGTCACGGTTTGACGGGCACCCCTTCCTCGTTGGGAGGCCGTGCCCAGCGTCTCAGGTCCTCCCACCATTTGCGACAGTGGGTGCTCTGCCTGCCATAGACCCCCAGGGTCCGCACGTCCTTGCCGATGGCACCCCACATACCCTTCTTTTGAAGGGAGCTGACCTGCAGAGGCAATACACACAGGAAAGCACCATTAGACAAACAGTCCAGCCAGTTACACATATGGCCCACCATACCGGATTATAGCACTATTGGAACACACATAGCCCAGCACTCAACGTGTACCCATCCAGGAGAACATCCCTCCCACCTTACACAGAGCAGTCAGACACACCTTCATACATGCATGCCACATGCATTGTGCCCACAGTGTACTCACCTGTTGTTCTGGAGGCCCATACAGCAGTCCGTACTGGGGTAGGACCCCATCCGCCAGTCTCTCCAACTCCTCTGCAGTGAAGTCTGGGGCCCTTTCCCCGGTCACACGGGCCATGGTAGGTTCCAGACACAGGTCACAGCAGCACATGTAGTGTAGGTCCTCTCCTAGAAAGGTCAGGTAACAAGTGAGGAATCAGATAGAAAATGGCGGTCACGTCCGCAGCAGTGCATACCGTCACCGCTGGCGTAGATCACCATTGGCCATCGTACCCAATAGAGCCCAATTTTAACCAATGAGGAATTGCACAGCGGTTCCCAACCGCCTACCGCCATGGCGCACAACGTCAGCGGAATTACCTCACTTCCACCTGTCCCTCCACACAGGACAGGCGGACGCCATTTCGGGGGGAGTGCAGCCCTATGGAATAATGCTGTGTCACAGGAGAAATAGGCACATACTGGACAAATCACAATGACCCATTACATGTTTACAAAATGCAAACTACTGTTGTGGCTCCATTGTTCAGTTTGTGACAGGTTCCTCACTCTTTTGTCCCAGAGATTCCTGCCGCTGTGGATGAATAGGAGATGGAGACATACTCCCATGTACAGACCCCTGGTGGACATGGCTACACTGGAGGACAGGCACATTATCCTCACCTATAGACTTGACAGGGCCACAATCACAGAGCTGTGTGCTCAATTGAAACCTGACCTGATATCTGCTATCCGTCAGCCCAATGGGATCCCCCCTCTTGTGCAAGTGCTATATGTACTCCATTTCCTGGCAACCAGTTCTTTCCAAGTGACAGTGGGCTTGGAAGCACGAATGTCACAGCCAATGTTCTCAAGAGTTTTGTCTGCCCTGATAAAACACGTGTGCATTTACATTGCTTTCCCCCAGGTTGAGGATTTAGCCACAGTGAAGGCCAAAATTTATGCAATGGGACATATCCCCAATATAATTGGGGCAATTGATTGAACACATATTGCATTTGTCCCCCCAACAGAATGAACAGGTGTTCAGAAATTGTAAGAGTTTCCACTCCATGAATGTGCAGATTGTGTGCTTGGCGGACCAGTACATCTCCCACATCAGTGCTAAGTATCCTGGGTCGGTGCATGATGCCTTTGTCCTAAGGAATAGCAGCATCCCAATTGTGATGGGCCAACTACAGAGACACAGGGTGTGGCTAATAGGTGAGCACTGGTTCCCACCCAGTAGATGTAGGTGTATGCCTATGCTGTTGGCCATATAGGATAGTGTGTGGCTAAATGTTGTCCCTCAATATTTGCAGGTGACTCTGGTTACCCAAACCTATCATGGCTGTTGACCCCTGTGAGGAATGCCAGGACAAGGGCAGAAAATTTTTATAATGAGGCACATGGGCAAACCAGAAGGATAATTGAGAGAACCTTTGGCCTCCTGAAGGCTAGGTTCTGGTGCCTCCATCTAACAGGTGGATCCCTGTGCTACTCACCCAAGAAGGTCTGCCAGATAGTAGTGGCATGCTGCATGTTTCACAACCTGGCCCTCCGATGACATGTACCTTTTCCGCAGGAGGAGGAGACTGGAGATGTCCCTGTGGCAGCAGTAGATCCTGTGGACAGTGAGGATGAGGAGGCAGAGGAGGAGGATGAGGACAACAGAACATCTGTGATCCATCAATACTTCCAATGACACACATGTAAGACAGTGTAGCTTTACATTTCAATGACTTTGGTTGTAATCTGTGTGGCAATGGCATGCTGATATTTCCTACTTCTATGCCCACTTACTGTTCCCTCTGGCAATTCATTTTGCAGATGTTGGTGATTTGACAGATACTCCTGGTGTGATCACTACATCCAGCTACAGGTCATTAATCTATGTTCATTCTATGTACAGTTCATTTGTAATGTTTGTGGCTATTTCAAAAAATACATATTTGATATACATGACATACTCAAAATCATTTTTTTTCAAAGGGTGTTTATTGAAGTGCTAACATATAGGTGGAAAGTGCAATGGGATGGGGTGATGATGGTGGAAAGTCCAGGGTATTGTTTCAGTCTGTTTGTTGCACAGGTGCATTGTCCAAGACGACATAGGAAGGGGAGCAATGGCAGTTCAATGTGGATAGAGTGACTGAGTGGGACAATCAGGAGAGTCTAATTTCCTGGCAGGGGTCTTGGCATGTGTCTCTGGCTTCTGTCTGGATCGCAGGGAACATTTGTGGGGTGGTTCACCTTCTGCAGGCGGAGGGGTGCTGGAGGCCTGTGAGTCCTGTGACGGGTCCTCCTGGCCACTAGCAGCAGCGGAAGTGGAAGGCTGTTCAGATGTCTGGCTAGTGGCAGGGGCCCACAGGTGTGAGACTGCCTCCCTCATAATTTTGGCCATGTCTGCCAGCACCCCTTCTATGGAGATCAGGGTGTTGTTGATGGCCTGCAAGTCCTCCCTGATCCCCTAGTACTGTCCCTCCTGCAGCCGCTTGTTCTCCTGCACAATGTCCAGGATCTGGCCCATCATGTCCTGGGAATGTTGGTAGGCTCCAAGGATCTCGGAGAGTGCCTCCTGGAGAGTCGGTTCCCTGGGCCTGTCCTCCCCCGGCGCACAGCACTCCTTCCAGTTTCCCTGTTGGCCTATGCCTCTGTCCCCTGAACCGTGTGCCCACTGTCACTGACCCCAGGTCCCTGATTGTCTTGTGTGCGAGGTGTGGCCTGGGGTCTCTGTAGCTGTGGACACACTGCTGATTTACGTGTCCTGGGGACAGAGGTGTGGGTACGCTGGGTAGGTGCTGTGGTGGGATTTCATGATGGGGGAGCCTCTGTGGTGGTGTGTGACAGGGCTTGGGAAACCGGCTGTCCAGTGGTCCCTGATGGGCCAGGTAGATCATCCAGATCCTGAAGACGAGAGTTACTGTCATCACTGTGGGCCTCTTCAGTTGGGGGACTGGATAGTGCTGGCACCTATTCTCCAGTGATATTGGCTGGGGTACCTCTGGGGATGTAAATGATGTGCTATGGTTTATGTTTAGGACATATTGTACATCCCTGGCTTCCCCTCTATGATTGGTGTTGCCCTGACAGATTTTACTTGTGTATGTTGGTATATGGTGGGACTGTTAGTTCCCTATGCTGTGTATGCTTTGGTGAAGGGTGTCCATGCAGGGCTGTGAGGGGTGTCCATGCATTGGTACAGCATGCAGGGCTTGGCATTGGGATTAGTGAGATGTGATGGTGGAGTGTGTGGGATGTAGTGGAGTGATGGGAGTGAGGGTATGTGATGGCATGCAGATGGGGGGGATAATAGTAGAGAGTTGACTTACCAGAGTTGTGTCCTCGTCCAGCTCCAGCCAGGCCCTCAGGATGCAGTATTGCCAAGACTTGCTCCTCCCATGCATGGAGTTGTGGGTGAGGAGGTGGGGGTCTACCGCCAGTCCTCTGGATAGCGAGTTGGTGTCTTGCTGCTATAGAATGTACCTTCCCCCATAGGTCGTTCCACCTCTTCCTAATGTCATCCCTTGTTCTGGGGTGTTGTCCCACGGCGTTGACCATGTCCATGATTCTCCGCCATAGCTCCATCTTCTTAGCCATAGGTATTTGCTGCACCTGTGCTCCAAAGAGCTGTGGCTCTACCCTGACAATTTCCTCCACCATGACCCTTAACTCCTCCTCTGTGAAACGGGGGTGTCTTTGTGGGGCCATGGGTGCTGTGTGAGGTGTGTTGGTGAGGGTATGTTAGGTGATGTGGTGGGGTGTGTGACGTGGAATGCGTGAGTAATGTATGGGTGTGAGTGGTGTGTGGCTCTAGTTGTCAAAGTGGTCTTGGTGTCGGTCTCGTGCCAATTAGTTGTAAGGGTTGTGGGTCCTGTGGGTGTGTGTTTTATCGTGGTGTGGGTGTGTGTATGGATGTCAGGTGTGTGTTGTTTGATTTGTCCAATGTGGTGTTGTATTGTCTGTTGGTGTCCATTGTGAGCATGGCAGTATGTACCACCAATGGTTTACTGCCGTTGAATGTACGCCGTGGTGATTCATGAGTCATAATGTGGTGGGCATTGTTCTATTGGCGTAACTGTGTGGGTTGTGATACCGGCAGTTTATCACTGGCCTTTGGTCTGGCGGCTTTGTGTCTGTGGCTAAATTCTGTTGGATTTGTATGTGTTTGTGTGTGTCATAATATGGTAAATGGATATCCACAGTGGCAGCTGTAAGTTGGCGGCCGTCAGCGTGGCGTTAATCAGGATTTACCGCCAATGTCATAATGAGGGCCTTAATCTGTCCCGGAGCCTTGCCTGATATTTCTGTTTTCTTTGTGTCACTCTGAAGAGGGTTGGAAAAGTTGTTTCTCTAACAACAGCCACAATAAGCGTGGAGGTGTGGCAGGACCTCTGCTGCTGCCTCACCTCACCTTGCAGCTCCAAATTCTGCACTCAACAAGGATCTGTGAACTTCCTACTGGCCTACAGACATGCAGCCTGCACGCCAGGCCATGAGCTTGTTACAACTCCTCCAAACTCCTTCAAACTAAGCCAGGTGGCAGGGCTGGCAGCAGGCAGCTGGTTACTGGCGGCTGATTGAAACCCTGACTGCAAGGCCGCAATGATGCTTGCCATTCCTCGCTTGCCCACTCACTCCTCCCACTCTTCCTCTTTCCAAATGCTGCATGCATATGTGCCAACTTCTTAATCAATTTTATCTCTGCTCGCTGTCTTTCAGCTTCTCTGTTGATTTTTTCTGGGGCACCCAGCACCTAGGCAACGGAGCATCAAACAGGGCTTCAAAAATGTGCCTATCGCCCAATGTGTCCCTCTCACTTTAGACTGCTGCAATATATTGTATTGACTCATCTCTGCCCAGGCTGCAGTCGGCTTGCCACAGAATATTTCTGCTCTCCTCTCCTTGCTCGTACCACGGGAATCTGCAGTGAAGCCTAACTCAGCAAGTTCCAGTCAGCTCCACAGGAGAAGTGGCAGCAGCTCCGATTGTAGCCACGATGGCTGGCCTGAATTTTGTTGACACAGAGCACTCCCCTCAGAGCAGATTTCAGGCTCCCGGCAGCAGTGCAAAGCCTCTATTCACCATCAAGTGCACCGCCAAAGCCTATATATTTTCCAAGAGCTCCGTGAGTACTTCAAAATGGCATCCATTTGACAAAATGTTGGAGAGGGTTCTCTTCCCCTCCAGATCTCACAGAGCACTCCCTGTGGCATTCAATGCGCTAGGTGCAATATTGCCTCTCCTTAAGGAAAGAGGCTCAATGAAGGCCTGTCTTTTTCCTCCCTGCCAGCTGACAATAAAACTGAGATGAATCACAGCAAACAAAACTGTCTAGGAGATGCCAAATCAAACAGCAACGGTATGGAGAGCACGCCCTTCGTAACTGAAAAGTGCATAAAACCCCCATTACCCTATAGAAGACGTTCATTATGGTCCTCTGAGGTCGGGCTTTCGCGTCCATAGATGGGCGCACTAGGAGTAGAGAGGGTGAGCTACTTCGCCTAGAGGGTAAGATCGTGGACCTGGAGCAGTCAGCTCAGGTCTACCTTTCACAGCCTGTGCAGCACAGGCTTGTTCAGGCTCGCCTGGACTTTCGCCACAAGCTTTTAGACTCAGGGAGTATGAGCAGGCTTCACTTCCATTGCTGGGTGTATGAGATGTGGGAAAAGGCAGGAAAGTTGATCAGCTGGCTGCCGACGGCCACCCATCCACATAATACGGTGACCAAGCTGCAGATGGCAAGATATTAAGGGGTCAGACCTTGTGGCGCAGGGATTTACCTCTCATTTTCAGACTCTGTATACGCACCATGATCCCCCCTCCTCACAGCATGATATACCCATACTCTTTGACCTGCCCATCTGGCACCTTTCGTTCCTGGAAAGCGGGAACCTCGATACACCACTCACTGCTGAGGAGATACAGCAGGCAATTTCTATAATGTCCTCGGGGAAGGGCCCAGACCCTAAAAGGTTTCCACTAGAACTGTATAAACGTTATTGTTATTCATCCCTGTTAAGTTAAGCTCTCATCTGCTGCGTTGTATGATGATGCACACACCAGTGGGAAGCTCCCACTGGACCTTAAAGGTGCGACCATTATGGTTATTCTGAAGCCCGATAGTTTTCCAGAGGAATGTGGGCCCTACCTCCTTAATTAACATTGAGGTGAATACTCTAGGCAAAGTGTTGGCTACTCCCCTGGCCATGGTGACACGATCGGTGGTGCATGCTGACTAAAATAGCTTTATGCTGGTTAAGGGTAACAAAAGCAAATGGAGCGGAATGCTGAACAATGCAAATATTCACCCCCAGTCACAGATCTGGGATTAATCCATTGTTTTTTTGCTCACCACATCACCCTAGTTTGGACCAAGTCATTTGTAAATCAGTCTTGACCCTGCTCCCGATGGGAACAGTCCAGCCCAAACTGCCAGGCCAGGCCCTCCCTGGACCGAAAACAAGCATCCTGAGAGCTGTTTCGGGGTATCACCTCTCATCAGCCAGGCTGGCTTGAATCCAGTGGCACAGTGGTACTAGGCACTGCTTACGATTTTTATACCTAGCATTCATTCAGAGGACCTGTTGGATGACGCAGCGTCCCTCCTGGTTGATGTCGAATGGGCATTCGATACGGTGCATGGGCCTTATCTCTTGGCAGTCCTCCGCAAAGTGGGCTTTGGACCCCTGTTCCAACATGGGTGTCTATACTGTGGCCCTCATGACAACCCTGGTGGTAAATCCCGCTTACCGCAATGCTGAAGGCCGCCAAACATACCATACCCCCCCACCCCACCTGCATGCCATCACATACCCCCAACCTCAACCTCACCCCCATCACTCCAACACCTCACATATGCCCCACTATCACAACCCACCCATCCCAATACCAAGACCTGCATGCAACACCTCTACATGGACACCCATTACCAAAGCATGTCCAGTACAGATACCCACACAGACCCAAAACACTAATCACACAATGGCAAGCACAACAATGCAAGCACAGGATTAGAGGGTAACTCACCCAATGCACAAGATGGCACACACAGATACAATAACTTTCCATTTATACCCCAACAGGACCCATACCCAACGCAGAAGGAGAACCACCACGCAAACGGTCCCTGAGATCCAGGCACAAGACAGAGAACATTGCCAAGACCCCCGCCAGGAAATAAGACACTCCTGATTGTCACCCTTTGTCCCAATTTGTCACCCTGACAACTTTGAACTGTCATTACTCCACTTCCTATGCCTCCTTGGACAATGCACCTGTGAGACCAAGAGACTGAACTTTACCATGGACATTCCTCCACCATCACCCCAGCCTATTGCACACCCCCCACCATTTATTAGCAAAGAAATAAACAACCTTGAATCACAAATCAATCTAGAGTCAGTCTGTACTTTCACAAATGTGTAATTGCAATCTCTCAGAAATATAGCAATGTCAATGTTCATGTTCACATACCAATGTTACACAGTTGTTGGGCAGCAGTAAACATAGCAGAGGGCACTAAGTGGGACCCAGATCTGTGAAATGGAAAGGCAAAGTGACATGTCAGGGTCCATACACAGAGGTAAAAAGGCAGATTTATGCAATGTCCTACAGTAGTATGATATGTGAGAAGCAGTGCCATCCTCTTACCTGTGTCTCGCTGGAAGTATTGCATGATGATGTTGTTTCGGTTGTCTATATCTTCTTCTTCTGCCTACTCTTCTTCACTGTCCACAGGCTCCACAGCTGCCACAAGACCAGCATCCGGCCCATCCTCCTGCAGAAAAGGCACCTGGTGTTGCAAAGCCAGGTTGTGCAACATACATCATGCCACGATTATCTGGCACACCTTCTTCGGTGAGTAGTACAGGGAGCCACCTTTCAGATGGAGGCACCTGAATCTGGCCTTGAGGCTCTATTATCCTCCTAGTTTGCCCATGTGCCACATTGTAGCATTCCTCTTCCCTTGTCCTGGGATTCCGCACTGGGGTCAGTAGCCATGACAGGTTGGGGTAACCAGAGTCACCTGCAAATATCGAGGGACAACTGTTAGACATCCTCCAACCTTTAGGGACTCTCCCATACCCAGACACCTATGTTAACTGTATAAGGACCTTGGGCTCACCTATTAGCCACACCCGGTGCCTCTGGAGTTGCCTCATCATATAAGGGATGCTGTTATTCCTCAAAATGTAAGCATCATGCACAGAGCCAGGATACTTGGCAATCACATGTACTGGTCTGCCAAACACACCATCTGCACATTCATAGAATGGTAGCTTTTGTGGTTTCTGTACACCTGTTCATTCCTGCGGGGTGGGACAAATGCCACATGTGTACCATCAATGGCACCAATGATGTTGGGGATATGTCCCAGGGCATAGAAGTCACATTTCACTGTGGGCAAATCCTCCACCTGAGGGAACACGATCTAGCTGTGCATGTGTTTCAGCAGGGCAGATAACACTCTGGACAACACGTTAGAGAACATTGGCTGTGACATCCCTGATGCCATGGCCACTGTTGTTTGAAAGGAACCACTGGCCAGGAAATGGAGTACTGACAGGACCTGCACTAGAGGGGGGATTCCTGTGTGATGGCGGATAGCTGACATCAAGTCTGGCTCCAACTGGGCACACAGTTCCTGGACTGTGGCACAATCAAGTCTGTATGTGATAATGATGTGGCTGTCTTCCATTGTCGACAGGTCCACCAGGGGTCTGTACACCGGAGGATGCCGCCATCTCATCACCTGCCCCAGCGGACGTGCCCTATGGAGGAGAAGGGTGAACAGAGGGTCATACCCCACCTAGGTTTCACAAGGCTGTTTAGCACAATTGTGATATAATTGGTGTGTGCCTTTGTCTGTCTGTATTCCTGGCCAAAAGTGCTGAGACGCAGTTAGTTGGCCTGCCATGTGGCCCCCTGAAATGGCGGCTGCCTGACCTGTAAGGAGGGACAAGGGAAAATGAGGTAACTGTGCTGCCGTGGTGCAGCTTTCCGGTAGGTGGTCGAAGACCGCTGCACAATTCAGCATTGGTCATCATTGGGCCCTATGGGTTCCAGGAGCCAATGAATATGTACGCCGGCGGTGACGGTACACACCGCCACGGACGTGACCGCCATTTTCTATCTGTTCACTCATTTGATACCTGACCTTCAACAGGAGAGGACCTACACTGCAAGTGCTGCTGTGACCTCAGTCTGGAAGAGACAATGGCTACAGTGTCTGGGGAAAGGGCTCCTGCCTCCACTGCGGAGGAGTTGGAGAAACTGGTGGATGAGGTCCTCCCCCAGTACACGCTACTCTACGGTCCTCCCGACAAACAGGTGAGTAAACTGTGTGCATGGTGCATGGCACATGAATGTATGGAGTGTCGTAGATGGAGGAGACAGGGGCACAGGCCAGCATGTGAGGATGGTGAGTGTATGTTTTTCTGGGCCAGGGTGGGAGGTTTGTGGGCAATGAGTAAGAAGAACCGGACAGGGGAGTAACATCCATTCTTACTTCACAATTCCTCTATGTCAGCACCCACCAGAAGAAGGGTATTTGGCGTGCCATCGACAAGGAAGTGGGGACCCTGGGGGTCTACCATAGACGGAGCACCCACTGCCACAAAAGATGGGAGGACCTGCGTCGCTGGAGCAAGAAGACAGCGGAGGCCCAGCTGGGGATGGCCTCCCAACGTGGAAGAGGTGCCCGTCGCACCATGACCCCCCTGATGTACCGGATCCTGGCGGTGGCATATCCTGAGTTGGATGGGCACTTTAGGGCATCACAGCAGCCACAAGGGGGTGAGTACAGTCTCATTCAGCTGACTCTGCGCGCTTTGAGAGGTGTCTGGGTGGGGGAAGTGGGCTGTGGGTTCCCCCAGGCCAGGGCAGACGCGCCAAGGTAGATCCATTGTTTTGCAGGCTCAGTGCCACTCCAACCCCAAAGGTGGTAGTGGCCCTCTACACCTAGTCAGGCTCCTGTGGGTTCCAGCTGTGCATCCAAAGGGTCTAGGCAGAATCCCCCATGGGCATGTGCTTTTCCCCTGCTCTGTTAGTGCATGGGCTAGTGCATAGGGCTGCTCCCAGTGTGTTGTGTCTGCCAACGGTAGTGGTGTTGCAGGCATTGTCCATGTGTCTCTTCTGTCTTTCCCCCCTTTTTGTTTTGTCACCCTGTCCTTGTGCACATTAGCATCATCTGGCGGAGGAGAATTGGCACCGGAGAAGGAGGGAGCTGCAACCCACATGGCCGAGGAGGGTGAATTTACAGAGTCTGAAGGCACCAGTGAGACGGAGGGCTAGGGGAGCTCTACAACGGGGACAGGAGCAGACACCAGTGACAGCGACTCCTCCTCTGATGGGAGCTCCCTTGCGGTGGCGGGCACCTCTTTGCCCACCGCAGCAACAGGTACAGCTGCCACCCCCCTTACCAGCACCGCCCTCCCAGCAGCCCCTCATTGAGTTTCCCGTGCCCGCTCACACAGGAGGGTGGGCATCTCCTTCGCCCCAGGAACCTCAGGCCCTGCCCCAGTCAGTCCTGCTGCCCTCAGTGAGGAGGCTATTGACCTCCTGAGATCCCTCACTGTTGAGCAATCAACCATTTTGAATGCCATCCAGGGTGTCAAGAGGCATTTGCAGCAAACAAATGCATACCTGGAGGGCATTCATTCTGGCGTGGCAGCCCAACAGAGAGCATTTCAGGCTCTGGCCTCAGCACTGATGGCAGCCATTGTCCCTGTGTCCAGCCACCCCCCTCCAACTTCCACTACCCAGAACCAATCCCCTGTACCTCAGCCTATCCCAAGCACACCATCAGACCAGCATGCACACTCATCAACACACAAGAGTGAACATGGCAAACATAAGCACCACACATCCCACAGGCACTCACACAAGCACCAGACCCATGCAGACACACCAACATCCACTGCCTCTACTGTGTCCCACTCCTCCAAGTCCTCCTCCTCCCTCCCTGTCTCTTCTCCACTCACACCTGCATGTACTACATCCTCAGCCACTACCTCCATCACCAGCATGCCCATCACCACATACCGCTCACGTGCACTCACCACCCCCACTACCATGCACTCGTCCCCTGTGTCCTCAACCAGTGTGTCTGTGAGCCCTCATCCCAAACTACACAAACGCAGGCACACACCCACCCAACAGCAATCCACCTCACAACAGCCTGCAGCCCATGCACCTTCACCCAAATTCAGCAGACGTACACCTCCTACAACCACTGCCTCTTCCTCCAATCCCAAACCCCCTCCATCTTTCCGTCCCAGTGTGTCTAAAAAACTTTTCCTAACTAACATTGACCTCTTCCCTACACCTCCCCCCCGTCGTTCCCCTTAGGGCCAAGATGTCCTGGTCCCAGCCCAGCACCTCAGCCACCAAATCCTCCAGCACTGTGGGCTCAGACAGTCCTGTAACATCGCGGGCGGCACCCATCAGGGCTGCCAGTGTGCCACCTAGCGAGGCCAAGGATCAGCCCATTCACAGGATGAAGCACTCTGGGCACCAGTCCCCCTCCAGAACCAGTGGAGAAGAGCATCCACTACCCCAGTCCTTGGCAGGATGAAGCACTCCGGGCACAAAGCCCCCTCCAGAACCAGTGGAGAAAGGCATCCACTACCCCAGTCCTTGGCAGGATGAAGCACACTGGGCACAAAGCCCCCTCCAGAACCAGTGGAACATGTCACCAGCTTGAGAGACTGTGGCTTTGCACTCTCCAGGACCAATCAGTGGGCAAACCACCCACTTGAGAGACTTGAGAGATAGTGGCTTTGCACTCCCCAGGACCATGCAGTGGGCAAACCACCCACTTGAGAGACTGTGGCTTTGCACTCCCCAGGACCATGCAGTGGGCAAACCACCCACTTGAGAGACTTGTGAGACTTCATCACTAGGTGGGGGGGATTCAGGTAGCCCATTGGCTAGTAACCACGTGGTCACCACAGGATACTTTCCTGGGATAACTATGGCACTCCTGGCAAGTAGACTCTCAGTACTCACTGGATCTGGAAAGAAGACAAGAGGAAGCCCACTCTACACCCGTTGGAAGCACACAAAAAGAGGCTGTAACGCCAGAGCGACTGCACCTGCTGCACTTTGGGATTGTGGAGTTTGGACCCTGTTCTGCATGCTTAGCTCAGGGAAATGCTGATCACCAGCCCAAGACCAAAGCAGAGACTCCAATGTCTGAACAGGGGACATTAAAGCTGCAGGAGCCCAAGTACCCTCTCTGGTAGCCACCGCAGATGTCTTGCCGCTGCCAGATTCCGGGCACTTCCATGGACATTCAGAGATAGCCAAAATGTGTACCATGTCTGCTGGACTCGTGAGTGTTGGTTGTGACTGGATTAATCTCCCAAGAGGGACACCAGCCTCCACAAAAGATTTGCACTGGGACAGCTGTGTTGAAAAAGCGCAAGGTCTGCATCTGCAGCCCTTTGAATCTTGCAAAAAGGCTTTTGTGGGACCCGAAACTCTGAGACTAGACTTCTCCCACTCACTTGTTGACTGACGACTCAACCGGACTTCACCCCCATGGACCACACAGCATCCAGAGCACCCTTGAGCATCTTTGAGCCTACATCCCTCAGCGTCAGGACGACTCCATTATCGTCGATGGCGGTCATCCTGTAAAGTTTGGATCTAGCTCTGTAAACACTCTGGTGGCCAAATAACTGTCCAAAGTCTCCTCTCTGACCCCCAGACCTCTGTCTTGCCGGACTTGGTCACCCAACTTGCGCCAGAGTTGTCGGAATAACTTTTCCAAACTTTTCAAAAGTTTCTAAAGTTTTTGTTGACCATTGCTTGTTTACATTTGAAGCTAAAGTTATTTATTCCTTTAATCTATATCTCCTGAACCATCCAGTGAATTTTGATGATCAAGGTCTCTAAAGGTACATACAAATCTAATATATCTTTCTAACCAGGTGTCTTGTTTCTTACGTATCATGTGAGTTTCTTATTCTGTTATTTGGTGGTGTTAAATGCTTTACACATAGTTTGTTTGCTAAACACTACTGCTCCCAGCCACAGCTACCCAGGGTTAAGCTTAAGGTTGAGTAAACATACCTGACTGGACCCAACACAGTATTTGTGAGTTTACTGCATGGTAGGGCTACCCAGCTGTGCCATATAGTATACCCCAAAGTCTCACAGTAGCCCTCACTAGATCTAGATACTGGGATCTCAGTTTGGTCCCGTTGGTGGCCAGGGCATGGAGAGACATCAAGGGGTAGTTCAAGCTGCTGCTCTTGATATGAGGCCATGGGGTGCTCTTCAAATATGTCTTTTTCTCATTTTCTGTATGTCCTGCAGCACTACCCTTATGTACTACTGCCTACTTTCTTCACTGACCTGCAGGTGCCTATCACCAGTTTCCTGTGGGCAGGAAAAATGCCCAGAGTCTCCTTTGAGAAGCGCTAATTCTCCATGTTTGAGGCAGGGTTAGAATGGGTGGATATCAACTTGTTAGAACTTGGGTCTCTAGTTGGCAGAGGTTTGTATTCTGTCCAAGTAGGGACCACAGTCCTAGTCAGGGCAAGTAAGTTACACACTCAAGGTTTACCTATGCTCACCCTCTGGTAGCTTGGCACAGAGTAGTCAGACTAAACTAAAGAGGCAATGTGTAAAGTATTTGTGCACACTCACAGTAACATAGTGAAGACAACACAAATGTACTCCACACCAGTTTAGAGGAATAGCCAATATTTAGCTGAAGTCAAACTAGACCAAAATGACAAAATTTCAACATAGACAAGCCAAGTTATGAATTTTGAAACATTAAGGCCCTCATTACAACCCTGGCGGTCAATGTTAAAGCGGATGTAACACTGCCAACAGGCCGGCGGTAAAAGAAATGGAATCATGACCACGGCAGAAACCGCCAACACATACAGCCACTTTAACACTCAGACAGCCACGGCGGTAGCAACAAACACCGCAGCGGTAACCGCCAACAGCCAGGCAGAAGACAAGGTTCCACCCACTGTATTACAAGAGGCCTATCCGCCACCTTTTCCAGGGTGGTACCAACACCATCAAAAGCACGGCGGAAACAGTGTTCTGAAGAGAAACGACTCACCTCTCGACACTCAAGGAAGAACAAGGATGCTATGGAGCCCGAGCTGCAGGTCTTCCCCATGCTGGTGTATCAGCTCATACACCAGGAGCACCAACACCAGCGACGACAACCGCAGTGAGTACTGCACCTAGCACACAAGGGAGAGGGGAAGGAAAAAGAGAGTGACACATACATGCAACAAGCAACACCCCCACCCTCCCCCCCAAAACCACACCCAAACACATGCAACAACATTACATATACACCACGTAACCCTCTGGAATAACGCAAGGACGAAAGGAATGGAGTCAAATGAGTGTAATATTAGAAATAGTCAGAAATACGTTAAGAAATCAAAAACAGTATTTACAATATATACAAAAGGCGGGACAATGCCCACTCAAAAATTGTCTGTGGCCCACTGGGCCAAAACGCATTTGCCAAGCCCACACTTGACTCCTGCCTCTATATGGAGAGAACACTGCAGGGGCATCAGGTCGAAAACACACAGGCACCTCAGGGGGATGGGGAATGGGGGGCACCTCAGCTGGAAGATGGTACAACGCTACTGCTCCTGGAGGGGGCTCCATGCCCACTGCTTGGTCCTGGGGAGTGCAAAGCCACAGTCTCTCTAGTGGGTGGGTTGCCCACTGCTTGGTCCAGGGGAGGGCAAAGCCACAGTCTCTTAAGTGGGTGGTTTACCCACTGCTTGGTCCTGGGGAGTGCAAAGCCACAGTCTCTCAAGTCTCTCAAGTGGATGGTTTGCCCACTGCTTGCTCCTGGGGAGTGCAAAGCCACAGTCTCTCAAGTAGGTGGTTTGCCCCCTGCTTGGTCCTGAGGAGTGCAAAGCCACAGTCTCTCAAGTGGATGGCGTCTCCACTGGTTCTGGAGGGGGCTTTGTGCCCAGTGTGCTTCATCCTGCCAAGATAGGGTGAGTGGATGCCTTCTTCCCTAGTGTGCTTCATCCTGTCAAGGATAGGGTGAGTGGATGACTTCTTCCACTGGTTCTGGAGGGGGCTTTGTACCCAGTGTGCTTCACCCTGCCAAGTATAGGGTGAGTGGGTGCCTTCCTCCACTGGTTCTGGAGGGGGCTTTGTGCCCAGTGTGCTTCATCCTGCCAAGGATAGGTTGAGTGAATGCCTTCTTCCACTGGTTCTGGAGGGGGCTTTGCACCCAGTGTGCTTGATCCTGGCAAGGATAGGGTGAGTGGATGCCTTCTTCCACTGGTTCTGAAGGGGGCTTTGCGCCCAGTGTGCTTGATCCTGGCAAGAATAGGGTGAGTGGATGCCTTCTTCCACTGGTTCTGGAGGGGGTTTTGTGCCCTGTGATGCAGCACATGGGGAGTGCAAGGTCACAGTCACTCACCTGGGTGTCAGACCCACACGTTTTTCTGTGGGCAGGATGCATGACACTCCATGGAGGCAGGACTACAGTTCATCTGCCGGCGGGGATGGCTGCACAGTGGTGGCAGTGCCGGTGCTGGTGCTGGTGTCGGTGCTGCCAGTGGTGGGGGGAGGCTCTAGCCCTTCCCCTGCAGCCTCGGATGGCTGCCCACTGGGGCTGCTGCTGCTGCCAGTGCTGCTGCTTGTAGAGGTGCAGGTGGCGGTGCATGCGGCAGTGCAGGTGGCAGTGCTGGCCGCGGTGCAGGTGGCGGTGCTGCCAGTGGTGGGGGAGGCTCCAGCCATTCTCCTGCAGCCTCAGACGGCTGCCCACTGGGGCTGCTGCTGCTGCCAGTGGTGCTGCTTGTGGCAGTGCAGGTGGCGGTGCTGCCAGTGGTGGGGGGAGGCTCCAGCCCTTCCCCTGCAGCCTCAGACAGCTGCCCACTGGGGCTGCTGCTGCTGCCAGTGGTTCTGCTTGCTGCGGCGCAGGTGGCGGAGCTTGTGGCAGTGCAGGTGACGGTGCTGGCCGCGGTGCAGGTGGCGGTGCTGGCCGCAGTGAGGGTGGCGGTGCTGGTGGTTGTGGCGGTAGCCTCCAGGCCTTCACCTGCAGCCTCGGACGGCTGAAGTGCCCTGGTAGGTGTTCTGTCCTCCTTCCTGCCATTGGCAGATGGTGGTGCCTCCTTGCTTCTGCCAGCTGGAGTCTTTGACTTGGCCTTGCTGGCTGGTTGTGCCTCCGTCTTCTTGCTGGATGTTGTCACTTTTTGCCCTTGCCAGGTGGTGGAACTTTCTTGGCCTTGGCAGGTGTTGGTGGCACACTGGCTGGGCTGAAGGGTGCCTCCTTAGAGTCTCTTACATCTGTAGAAATCACAGCGGACATGGACTTGGTGGCTGAGGTGCTGGGCTGGGTTCTGACCACCCTGGCCTGAGATGAAGGACAGGGGGAGGGGTAGGGAAGAGGTCAATGTTGGCTAGGAAAAGCTTCTTAGGGACATTAGGGTGGGAAGAGGGTGAAGATTTGGGAGTGGAGGAAGAGGGAGTGCTTGTAGGAAGTGTCAGTCTGCTGTATTTGGGTGCAGGTGCATGAGCTGGATGCTGTTGTGAGGTGGATGGCTGTTGGGTGGGTGTGTGCTTGCATTTGTGCACTTTGGGAGCAGGGGTCACAGACACAGTGGGAGAGGACTCAGGGGACATGTGCATAGATGTGGGGGTTTTGACTGCCAGTGAGGGGTGTGTAGTGATAGGCGTGCTGGTGATGGAGGTAGTGGATGAGGATGTAGTGCATGCAGGTGTGAGTGGAGACACTACTGGGAGGGAGGTGGACAACGAGCAGGAGGGGGACACTGTGGTTGACTGCCCAACAGTGAGGGATCTCAGGAGCTCAATAGCCTCCTCACTGAGGGCAGCAAGGCTAACTGGTGCAGGGCCTGAGGTGCCTGGGGCGAAGGAGAAGCCCACCCACCTGGGTGAGCAGGGACAGGAAACACGCTGAGGAGCTGATGGGAGGTCGGTGCTGGTACGGGGGTGGTGGATGTACCTGTTGTTGGAGTGGGCACAGAGCTGTCCACCAGGGAGCTTCCATCGGAGGAGGAGTTGCTGTCTGTACTGTTCCCTCCTGTCTCCTTCATGGTGTTCCCCTCGCCCTCTGTCCCACTGGTGCCCTCACCGTCGGTGGATTCGCCCTCCAGGCCCATGTGCGATGCAGCTCCCTCCATCGCCGGTGCCTCTGCTCCTCCGCCAGATGATGCTAATGCACACTAGGACAGGGTGACAAAACAAGAAGGGGGGGCGAGTCAGAGGATACACTTGGTCAATGCCAGCAACAACACTACAGTTGGCGTACACAACACATAGGGATCAGCCCTATGCACTAGGCCATGCACTACCAGTTACAAAGGTAGTCACCAGCCCATAGGGTACATTGCCCAACGCCATTGGCTGCACACCTGAAACCAACAGGACCCTGCCCAGTAGTAGATGCCCACTAACACTATTGGGGTTGGAGTGCTTCAGAGCCTGCAGAGCAAGGGACCTACCCTGCCAGTTCGCCCTGGCCTAGGGGCACCCACAGTCCACACCCCCCATCCAGGTACAACCTTAACACGCGCAAAGTCATGATTCTTAATCTGTACTCACCCCCTTGTGGCTGCTGTGATGCCTTCAAGCGCCCATCCAACTCCGAATAGGCCACCGCCAGGATGCGGAACATCAGAGGGGTCAGGGTACGACGGGCACCCCTCCCTCGTTGGGAGGCCAGCCCCAGCTGGGCCTCCGCCATCTTCCTTGCCCAGCGGCGCAGGTCCTCCCACCGATTGCGGCAGTGGGTGCTCCGCCTGTATAAGACCCCCAGAGACCGCACATCCTTGGCGACGACATGCCAAATACCCGTTTTCTGCTGGGCGCTGACCTGCAGGAAAATATGCATAGAAAAAAGTGATTAGTCATACCATCCGGACTGTTACACTCATTGCCCACAATATCCCTCCCATCCCCTTACGCACAGACATTGACCACCAGACATGCAGCACTCTGTCCAGGACCCCTCAGTCCCCCCCTACTCGAGGCTTACACACACAGCAATCCATACATTCATGGCCCACGCATCATGCTCACAGTGTACTTGCCTGTTTGTCTGGAGGGCCATAGAGTAAAGTGTACTGGGGTAAGACCCCATCCACCAGTCTTCCAACTCCTCCGAAGTGAAGGCGGGGGCCCTTTCCCCAGACACTTGATCCATTGTCGCTTCCAGACACGGGTCACAGCAGCACTTGCAGTGTAGGTCCTCTCCTGTTGAAGGTCAGTTAGCAAGTGAGTGAACAGATAGAAAATGGCGGGCACGTCCACTGCGGTGCATACCGTCACCACTGGCGTTCATCGCCATTGGCTCCTGGAACCCATAGGGCCCAATGATAACCAATGCGAAGTTGCGTGGCGGTCGTCAACCACCAACCGCAACAGCACACAACGCCAGCGGAATTACCTCATTTCCACTTGTCTCTCCTCACAGGTCAGGCAGCCGTCATTTCAGGGGGGCACAGGCAATGGCACCTGACTGCGTCACAGCAGACAATGGCACATCAACTGACTTTTGTATTCACATACTGTTTCTGTAAAGGGAAAATGCATTTTTTATTTTCACATATGTGTGAATATGACCCTCTGCTCACCGTCTTTCACCCTAGAGTCCAACCGATGAGGATGAATAGGAGATGGAGACATCCCCCTGTGTCCAGACCCTTGGTGGACCTGGCAACAATGGAGGACAGACACATTATCCTTACCTACAGACTTGATAGGGCCACAATCCAAGAACTGTGTGCCCACCTGGAGCCAGACCTGATTTCAGCTATCCACCAGCCCAAAGGTATCCCCCCTCTAGTGCAGGTCCTGTCAGTGCTCCATTTCCTGGCAAGCGGTTCCTTCCAAGCAACAGTGGCCATGGCATTAGGGATGTTTCAGCCAATGTTCTCCTACGTGTTTACCAGAGTGTTGTCTGCCCTGCTAAAACACATGTGCAGCTACATCGTATTCCCCCAGGTGAAGGATTTGGCAACCCACCCCATTGCAATACCCCCTCCACTTATCAGCACATAAATAAACACCCTTGGAACAAATACAAGTATGGAATCTGTCAAATGATTGAAATATGTATTAGTTCAACAAGCTGTAAACATTGCAATTCAAATGTACAGTTACATATACATAGGTATGACCTGTAGTGAGCAGCAGTAAACACCAGGAGCCAGAGTGGGACACAGAGATCAGAAAATAGAGATGGCAAAGGGTACAGAGAGTGGCCTTTGACATAGGGAAATCAGGCTGCCATATTCAATGTCTAACACAAAACTGCAATGGAAAGTGAAGTTACAGTGTCTTACCTGTGTGTCACTGGAAGTACTGTTGAATGAGTGAACTTCTGTTGTCCACATCTTCTTCCTCTGCCTCCTCTTCCTCGCTGTCCACACGCTCCACTGCTGCCACAAGACCATCTCCAGGCTCATCCTCCTGCAGAAAAGGCACCTGGCATCTCAAGGCCATGTTGTGCAACATGCAACATGCAACATCCATCGATGATCTGGCACACCTTCTTGGGTGAGTAGTACAGGGATCCACCTGTCAGATGGAGGCACAGGAATCTGGCTTTCAGGAGGCCAAAGTTTCTCTCAATTATCCTCCTTGTTCGCCCATGTGCCTCATAGTAACGTTCCTCTGCCCTTGTCCTGGCATTCTTCACTGGGGTCAGCAGCAATGAGAGGTTGGGGTAACCAGAGTCACCTGCAAATAACGAGGGATACCTGCTAGACACACACTCACCCTTAGGGACAAACCCACACCCATATACCTACATCAACTGGGCGGGGACCACGGGCTCACCTATTAGCCACACCCGGTGACTCTGGAGTTGAGACATCACATATGAAATGCTGCTATTCCTCAAAATAAAGGCATCATGCACAGAGCCAGGATACTTGGCATTGACATGGGAGAAGTACTGGTCCGCCAAACACTCCACCTGCACATTCAGAGAGTGAAAGCTTTTTCTATTCCTGAGCACTTGTTCATTTCTCCGGGGGGGGGACAAATGCTATATGTGTACCATCAATTGCACCACAGATGTTGGGGATATGTCCCAGGGCATAAAAGTCAGCCTTCACTGTGGCCAAATCCTCCACCGGGGGGAATATGATATGGCTGCGCATGTGTTTCAGGAGGGCAGACAACACTCTGGTCAACATGTTGAAGAACATTGGCTGAGACATCCCTGATGCCATGGCCACTGTTGCTTGGAAGGAACCACTAGCCAGAAAATGGAGCACTGACAGGACCTGCACTAGAGGGGGGATACCTGTGGGCTGGTGGATAGCTGAAATCAGGTCTGGCTCCAATTGGGTACACAGTTCTTGGATTGTGGCCCTATCAAGTCTGTAGGTAAGGATAATATGTATGTCCTCCATTGTTGCCAGGTCCACCAGGGGTCTGTACACGGGGGATGTCTCCATCTCCTATTCATCCTCACCAGTTGGACTCTAGGGTGGAAAACGGTGAGCAGAGGGTCGTATTCACACACATGTGAAAATAGAAATGCATTTTTCCCTTTACAGAAACAGTACGTGAACACGAACGTCGGTTGATGTGCCAATGTCTGCTGTGACGCAGTTAGGTGCCATGGCCTGTGCCCCCCTGAAATGGCGGCTGCCTGACCTGTGAGGAGAGACAAGTGGAAATGAGGTAATTCCGCTGATGTTGTGCGCTGTTGCGGTCGGCGGTCGACGGTCGACGACCGCCACGCAACATCGCATTGGTAATAATGGGCCCTATGGGTTCCAGCAGACAACTGCGATGTACAGTGATGGCTGGCAGTGATGGTACGCAGCCCCGCGGACATGACTGCCATTTTCTATCTGTTCACTCACTTGCTACCTGACCTTCAACAGGAGAGGACCTACACTGCAAGTGCTGCTGTGACCTGTGTCTGGAAGCGACAATGGCTCAAGTGTCTGGGGGAAGGCCTCCCGCCTTCACTTCGGAGGAGTTGGAGAGACTGGTGGATGGGGTCTTACCCCAGTACACTTTACTGTATGGTCCTCCAGACAAACAGGTGAGTACACTGGGAGCATGATGCATGGGCCATGAATGTATGGATTGCTGTGTGTGTAAGCCTCGAGTAGGGAGGGGCTGAGGGGTCCTGGACAGAGTGCTGCATGTCTGGTGGTCAATGTCTGTGCGTAAGGGGATGGGAGGGATATTGTGGGCCATGAGTGTAACCATCCGGACGGTATGACTATTCCCTTTTTTCTATGCATATTTTCCTGCAGGTCAGCGGCCATCAGAAAAAGGGTATTTGGCGTGCCATCACCAAGGAGGTGCGGACACTGGGGGTCGTTGACAGGCAGAGCACCCACTGCTGCAAACAGTGGGAGGACCTTCGCCGCTGGGCAAGGAAGACGGTGGAGGCCCAGCTGGGACTGGCCTCCCAACAAGGAAGGGGTGCCCATCTTACCCTGACCCCCCTGATGTTCAGCATCCTGGTGGTGGCCTATCCGGAGTTGGATGGGCACTTGAAGGCATCACAGCAGCCACAAGTGCGTGAGTACAGATTCAGAATCATGACTTTGCACGTGTTAAGGTTGTACCTGGGTGGGGGATGTGGGCTATGGGTGCCCCTAGGCCAGGGCGAACTGGCAGGGTAGGTGACTTGTTGGGCAGGCTCTGAAGCACTCCAACCCCAATAGTGTTAGTGGGCATCTACTACTGGGCAGGGTCCTGTTGGTTTCAGGTGTGCAGCCAATGGCGTTGGGCAATGTACCCCATGGGCTGGTGACTAGCTTGGTAACTGGTGGTGCATGGCCTAGTGCATAGGGCTGCTCCCTGTGTGTTGTGTACACCAACGGTAGTGTTGTTGCTGGCATTGACCAAGTGTATCCTCTGTCTCCCCTCTTCTTGTTTTGTCACCCTGTCCTTGTGTGCATTATCAACATCTGGCGGAGGAGCAGAGGCACCAGCGGCAGAGGGAGCTGCATCCCACATGGGCCTGGAGGGCGAATCCACCGACGGTGAGGGCACCAGTGGGACGGAGGGCGAGGGGAGTGTAAGAAAGTACCACCTTGCCTGGCATGTTACCCCCATTTTTACTTGTGTGTCAGTTTGTTTTTGCCTGCGTCACTGGGATCCTGCTAGCCAGGACCCCAGTGCTCATAATTTGTGGCCTATATGTCTTCCCTGTGTGGTACCTAACTGTATCACTGAAGCTCTGCTAACCAGAATCTCAGTGTGTATGCTCTCTCTGCTTTTAAAATTGTCACTGCAGGCTAGTCACTATTTTCACCAATTCTGATTGGCACACTGGAACACCCTTATAATTCCCTAGCATATGGTACCTAGCTACCCAGGGTATTGGGGTTCCAGGAGATCCTTATGGGCTGCAGCATTTCTTTTGCCACCCATAGGGAGCTCAGACAATTCTTACACAGGACTGCCACTGCAGTCTGCGTAAAATAATATCCACGTTATTTCACAGCCATTTTACACTGCAGTTAAGTAACTTATAAGTCAGCTATATGTCTAACCCTCACCTAGTGAAGGTTAGGTGCAAAGTTACTAAGTGTGAGGGCACCCTGGCACTAGCCAAGGTGTCCCCACATTGTTCAGGGAAATTTCCCTTGACTTTGTGAGTGTAGGGACACCATTACACGCGTGAACTAGATATAGGTCAATACCTATGTGTAGCTTCACAATGGTAACTCCAAACATGGCCATGTAACATGTCTAAGATCATGGAATTGTCCCCCCAAGCCAAACCTGGTTTTGGGGTGTCAATCCCATGCATCCCTGGGGCACCAGCATGGACCCCAGGTACTGCCAAACTAGCTCTCTGGGGTTTTCTCTGCAGCTTCCGCTGCTGCCAACCCTCAGACAGGTTTCTGCCCTCCTGGGGTCTGGGCAGCCCTGTCCCAGGAAGGCAGAACAAAGTATTTCCTCTGAGAGAGGGTCTCCCTTTGGAAATAGGTGTTAAGGGCTGGGGAGGAGTAGCTTCTCCCCGCCTCTGGAAATGCTTTGAAGGGCACAGATGGTGCCCTCCTTGCATAAGCCAGTCTACACCGGTTCACGGGGCCCCCAGCCCCTGCTCTGGCGTGAAACTGGACAAAGGAAAGGGGAGTGACCACTCCCCTGTCCATCACCACCCCAGGGGTGGTACCCAGAGCTCCTCCTGTGTGTCCCAGACCTCTGCCATCTTGAATGCAGAAGTGTGAGGGCACAATGGAGACCTCTGAGTGGGCAGTGCCAGCAGGTGACGTCAGAGACCCCACCTGATAGGCTCTTACCTGGTTAGGCAGCCAATCCTCCTCTGATGGCTAGTTAGCATCTCTCCTGTGGGTTTCTCTTCAGATAATGAATGCAAGAGCTCACCAGAGTTCCTCTGCATCTCTTTCTTCGACTTCTGCCAAGGATCGACCGCTGACTGCTCAAGGATGCCGGCAAAACCGCAACAAAGTAGCAAGAAGACTACCAGCAACATTGTAGCGTCTAATCCCACCGCTGCCACCAATGTAGGAGGCTGGCCTGGCTTCTAGTGGGTACCTTGTTTTACTTACACCTTGTGCCAGGTCCAGTTATCTCTTATTAGTAGATTAGTAGTGTTCTAGCAGCTTAGGCTGATAGAGGTAGCTATAGCAGAGCAGCTTAGGTTGAACTAGGAGACATGCAAAGCTCCTACTATACCACTTATATCATATAGCACTATATCATAAGAAAACACAATAGTCAGAGTTACTAAAAATAAAGGTACTTTATTTTAGTGACAATATGCCAAAAGTATCTCAGAGGATATACTCCCTTAGGAGGTAATTAAAATACACAAAATATACACACAAACCAAAATCAGGTAAGTAAAACACTCAGAAAAGTAGTGCAAACACTGTAGAACACAATAGAATGCAATAGGAGGCAATAGGCCTATGGGCAACACAAACCAAATACTCCAAAAGTGGAATGCCAACCACAAATGGAACCCAGGCCTAGTGTAGTGTGTAGAGGGTTGCAGGGAATGTAAGAAAACACTAAGGGTGTCCAGGATACCCCACCCCAAGACCCTGAAAAGTAGGAGTAAAGTTACCCTACTACCCCAGAAAGACAGTAAAGCCGAGATAGGGGATTCTGCAAAGACAACAATTGACTGCAAAGCACTGAAGACGGATTCCTGGACCTGAGGACCTGCAAAGGAAGGGGACCAAGTCCAAGAGTCACGCAAGTGACAAGGGGAGGGCAGGAGCCCACTAAACCCCGGAGGAAGGTGCAAAAGGGCTGCCTCAGGTGGAAGAAGACGAAGATTCTGCAACAACTAAAGGTGCCAGGAACTTCTCCTTTGGTCAGAAGATGTCCCATGGCATGCTGGAGGATGCAGTGTTGTTTCCACGCAGAAAGACCACAAGCAAGCCTTGCTAGCTGCAAGAGGCGCGGTTGAAGATAATGGGTGCTGCCAGGCCCAGGAAGGACCAGGAGGTCGCCCCTTGGAGGAGGAGACAGAGGGGGCACTCAGCAACAGAAAGAGAGCCCACGCAGAAGCAGGCAGCACCCGCAGAAGCACTTGAACAAGCGTTCAAGAATTGGGAAAGAAGGCAGACAAATGGGTCAGAACAAGCGTGAACAGAAAAGTTCATACAGGGGGTGACAAGGATGGCAAGAAGAAGGATGGTAAGTCTTCTGACAAGGGTGGGTACAGAGATAAAAAAAACATTCTGAGTCTTCATCAGGCCCACAAAAATCCTCTGGGGGTGGTGGGTCCAAATCCTCTTCTCACAATCAGAAAAAGCCATGGTGTTATTTATGTAAAGTAAAAGGCCACTGAGCAAGTGATGCCACTTGTCCAAAGAAAAACACCAAGCTCCCACTACCACAACCCCAACTGCAACCTCTAGTGCCCCTAGTAATAGCAATGGTAGTGGGAAGTCTACTACAAATAGCCAATCCAAGGGTGTAGCTGGGCTCCCCATTGGCAGTGTAGTTGGGGTTGGTCTTGTTAGGCAGTTTTAGTCTCTGATGGTGGCATTGACTTTGCCACCTTGGTTGCTTGTCCCCTTAATATGGGTAAGTACAAACAACTACCCCTAATTAATGGTGTTGAGGTCTACAGGGACACAGGAGCAAGTGTAACTATGGCTATAGACTGATGCTCACAATAACACACTTAGCCACCCCATGGCTATTGTGAATCTCAACTGTGGGAGGGGGGTTACTTGTCCAAAGAAAGTTGTGGTAGCCACTGAATTACCTGTAGGTTGCTTACTAGGCAATGATTTGGAGACATCAGCTTGGGCTGAAGTGGAGTTGGAGGCTCATGCAGCAATGCTGGGCATTCCTGGGCATATTTTTGCCTTGCCAAGGGCCCAGGCCAAAAAGCAAAAAGGACAGAGAAACTTGGAGCCTGGAACAATGGACCAAGTGCTCCCAAAAGCTAGGGGTAGTAAGGGTAAATCCTTGCCCACTATCCCTCCCTCACCAGAAGATTCCCCTTTTGAGGAAGAGGAATCCTCTCCCTGTGCAGAACCTACACCAGATGAGCTGGCAGCAGACACTGCTGAGCTTTTGGGTACAGGGGGGACCTGCTAGGGAAGAGCTGAGTGTGGCACAGCAGACCTGTCCCACACTAGAGGGTTTGAGACAGCAAGATGTCAAACAGCAAAATGGGGATGTCAGTGATAGCCACAAGGTGTATTGGGAAGACAACCTCCTGTATACTGAATCAAATGACCCTAAACCTGGATCTGCCAGGAGATTGGTCATCCCTTTGCAGTACAGAGAGTGTCTTCACACCCTGGCACATGGCATTCCTTTGGCTGGGCATTTGGGCCAGACGAAAACTTGGGAAAGACTTGTCCTCTTGTTTCACTGGCCTCATATGTCAGAGGACACAAAAGAGTTTTGTCGCTCTTGTGTGACTGCCAAGCCAGTGGCAAGACTGGTGGCACTCCAACGGCCCCCCTAATTCCACTTCCAGTGGTTGGGGTGCCCTTTGAAAGGGTAGGGGTTGACATAGTTGGCCCCCTTAACCCTACAACAGCTTCAGGCAATAGCTTTATCTTGGTGGTAGTGGACCATGCCACAAGATACCCTGAAGCCATCCCCCTAAGGACCACTACAGCTCTTGCAGTGCCAAAGGCCCTCCTTGGAATCTTTTCCAGGGTGGGTTTCCCTAAGGAAGTGGTGTCAGACAGAGGTAGCAACTTCATGTCTGCATACCTAAAAGCAATGTGGAAGGAGTGTGGTGTAACCTACAAGTTCACCACCCCTTACCATCCACAAACAAATGGTCTGGTTGAGAGGTTTAATAAAATGCTCAAATGAATGATGATGGGACTCCCTGAAAAACTCAGAAGGAGATGGGATGTCCTGTTACCTTGCCTCCTTTTTGCTTACAGGGAGGTACCCCAAAAAGGAGTGGGCTTCAGACCCTTTGAACTCCTCTTTGGACACCCTGTAAGAGGTCCACTTGCTCTTGTGAAGGAGGGTTGGGAACAACCTTTAAATGCTCCTAAACAGGACATAGTGGACTATGTACTTGGCCCAAGATCCATAATGGCTGAGTATATGAAAAAGGCCAGTAAAAACCTTCAGGCCAGGCAGGAGCTGCAAAAGCAATGGCATGACCAGAAGGCTGTCCTGACTCAGTACCATACTGGACAGAAGGTGGGGGTATTGGAGCCTGTGGCCCCAAGAGCACTCCAGGGGACAAATGGAGTGGACCCCATCTAATTGTTGAAAAGAAGAGTGAGGTTACCTATTTGGTAGACCTAGGAACTGCCAGGAGTCCCCTTAGGGTGATTCATGTCAATCACCTCAAACCCCACTATGACAGCGCTGATCTCACCCTGCTCATGGCAAGAGATGAGGGACAGGTAGAAGAGAGTTCTCCCTGATCTCTTCTCCACCACTGAAGCTGATGGCTTAGTGGAGGGAGTAGTCTTAGCAGATTGTCTTACTGCAGAACAGAAAGACAACTGTATCAATCGTTTAAGTCAGTTTTCAGACCTCTTTTCACTTGTACCATGTACAACTTCCTGGTGTGAACATACAATTGATACTAGAGACAGCCTGCCTGTCAAAAGTAAGATTTATAGGCAGTCTGACCATGTCAGGGACTGCATAAAACAAGAGGTGCAGAAAATGTTGGACTTAGGGGTGATTCAACCATCTGAAAGCCCCTGGGCTAGCCCAGTTGTGCTTGTACCAAAACCTCACACCAAAGATGGAAAGAGAGGGATGAGGTTTTGTGTAGATTATAGAGGGCTCAATCAAGTAACCAAGACAAATGCTCACCCTCTACCCAGGAGAGATGAGCTTATAGATACACTGGCTTCTGCCAAGTATCTAAGCACTTTTGATCTAACTGCAGGGTATTGGCAGATTAGGTTAGCAGAAGATGCTAAACCCAAGACTGTGTTTTCTACCATTGGAGGGCACTACCAATTCACAGTAATGCCCTTTGGTTTGAAAAATGCACCTGTCACTTTTCAGAGGTTGGTGAATACAGTCCTGCAAGGGTTGGAAGCTTTCAGTGTAGGACATCTAGATGATATTGCTGTCTTTAGCTCAACCTAGGATGATCGCCTGGTCCACCTATGGAACGTTTTGGAGGCCCGGCAAAAGGCAGGCCTCACTATCAAGGCCTCAAAGTTCCAGATAGGGCAGGAGAAAGTGGTTTATCTGGGCCACCTGGTAGGTGGAGAACAGATTGCAGCACTACAGGGGAAAATCCAAACTATCATGGATTGGGTTCCCCCTACAACTCAAACCCAGGTGAGAGCCTTTTTAGGCCTCACAGGGTACTATAGAAGATTCATAAAGAATTATGGCTCCATTGCAGCCCCTCTTAATGATCTCACTAGCAAGAAGATACCTAAGAAGGTATTGTAGACAGCTAGCTGTCAGAAAGCTTTTGAGGAGCTAAAACAGGCGATGTGCTCTGCACCTGTCCTAAAAAGCCCTTGTTACTCCAAGAAATTAATTGTCCAAACTGATGCATCTGAATTAGGGGTTGGGCAGTACTATTGCAACTGAATTCTGAGGGCCAGGATCAACCAGTAGCCTTTATCAGCAGAAGGGTGACCCCTAGAGAAAAGTGTTGGTCTGCCATAGTGAGGGAGGCCTGTGCTGTGGTCTGGGCACTGAAAGGTGAAAACCCTAAATTGTTGAGGTGGTCCATATCTCTACAGGGAATGTACAATACAGTGGAACATAGACCTGGGAGTACCCACTGCAATGCAGATGGACTCTCCAGATATTTCCAGGTAGGACCCCAGTGCTCATAATGTATGCCCTGCACGTGTTCCCTGTGTGGTGCCTAACTGTATCACTGAGGCTCTGCTAACCAGAACCTCAGTGGTTATGCTCTCTCTGCATTTCACAATTGTCACTGCAGACTAGTGACTATCTTCACCAATTCTCATTGGCACACTGGAACACCCTTATAATTCCCTTGTATATAGTACCTAGGTACCCAGGGTATTGGGGTTCCAGGAGATCCCTATGGGCTGCAGCATTTCTTTTTCCATCCATAGGGAGTTCAGACAATTCTTACACAGGATTGCCACTGCAGCCTAAGTGAAATAACGTCCACGTTATTTCACAGCCATTTTTCACTGCACATAAGTAACTTATAAGTCACCTATATGTCTAACCCTCACTTGGTGAAGGTTAGGTGCCAAGTTACTTAGTGTGTGGGCACCCTGGCACTAGCCAAGGTGCCCCCACATTGTTCAGGGCAAATTCCCCGGACTTTGTAAGTGCGGGGACACCATTACACGCGTGAACTACACATAGGTCACTACCTATGTGTAGCGTCACAATTGTAACTCCGAACAAGGCCATGTAACATGTCTAGGATCATGGAATTGTCACCCCAATACCATTCTGGTATTGGGGGGACAATACCATGCATCCCCGGGTCACTAGCACAGAACCTGGGTACTGCCAAACTGCCTTTCCAGGGTCTCCACTGCAGCTGCTGCTGCTGCCAACCCCTCATACAGGTTTCTGCCCTCCTGGGCAGAGGGTTGCCAGAACCCAGCCAGGCACCTCAGCCACCAAGTCCACGTCCGCTGTGGTTTCTGCAGGAGGGTTTCTTCTGGAGGGTAAGAGGCTCTAAGCAGGCACCCGTCAGCCCAGCCAGTGTGCCATGAACAGCTGCTAAGGCCAAGAAGGTTCCGCCACCTGGCAAGGGCAAAAAGGGGACAGTATCCAGCAAGGAGAAGGAGGCACAACCAGCCAGCAAGGCCAAGTCAAAGACTCCAGCTGGCAGGAGCAAGGAGGCACCACTATCTGCCAAGGGCAGGAAGGGGCACAGAACACCAACCAGGGCACTTCAGCCATCCGAGGCTGCAGGTGAAGGCCTGGAGGCTACCACCACAACCGCCAGCACCGCCACCTACACTGCGGCCAGCACCGCCACCTGCCCCGCCTCAAACACCGCCACCTGCACTGCGGCCAGCACCACCACCTGCACAGCCGCAAGCAGCACCACTGGCAGCAGCAGCAGCCCCAGTGGGAAGCTGTCCAAGGCTGCAGGGGAAGGGCTGGAGCCTTCCCCCACCACTGGCAACACTGCCACCTGCACTGCGACCTGCACCGCCGCAAGCACCACCACCTGCACTGCCGCAAGCAGCACCACTGGCAGCAGCAGCAGCCCCAGTGGGCAGCCGTCCGAGGCTGCAGGGGAAGGGCTGGACCCTCCGCCCACCACTGGCAGCACCAGCACCAGCACTGTCACCACTATACAGCCGTCCCTGCCGGCCGATGGACTGTAGTCCTGCCTCCATGGAGTATCATGCATCCTGCCCACAGAAAATCGTGTGGGTCTGACACCCAGGTGAGTGACTGTGACCTTGCACTCCCCATGTGCTGCATCACAGGGCACAAAGCCCCCTCCAGAACCAGTGGAAGAAGACATCCACTCACCCTATTCTTGCCAGGATCAAGCACACTGGGTGCAAAGCCCCCTTCAGAACCAGTGGAAGAAGGCATCCACTCACCCTATCCTTGCCAGGATCAAGCACACTGGGTGCAAAGTCCCCTCCAGAACCAGTGGAAGAAGGCATCCACTCACCTTATCCTTGGCAGGAAGAAGCACACTGGGTGCAAAACCCCCTCCAGAACCAGTGGAAGAAGGCATCCACTCACCCTGTCCTTAGCAGGATGAAGCACACTGGGCACAAGCCCTCCTCAAGAACCAGTGGAAGAAGGCATTCACTCACCCTATCCTTGGCAGGATGAAGCACACTGGGCACAAAGCCCCCTCCAGAACCAGTGGAGAAGCCATCCACTTGAGAGACTGTGGCTTTGCACTCCTCAGGACCAAGCAGTGGGCAAACCACCCACTTGAGAGACTATGGCTTTGCACTCCCCAGGAGCTTGCAGTGGGAAAACCACCCACTTGAGAGACTGTGGCTTTGTATTCCCCAGGAACAAGCAGTGGGCAAACTACCCACTTGAGAGACTTGAGAGACTGTGGCTTTGCACTCCCCAGGACCAAGCAGTGGGCAAACCACTCACTTGAGAGACTGTGGCTTTGCCCGCCCCAGGACCAAGCAGTGGGCAACCCACCCATTAGAGAGACTGTGGCTTTGCACTCCCCAGGACCAAGCAGTGGGCATGGAGCCCCCTCCAGGAGCAGTGGTGTTGTACCATCTTCCGGCTGAGGTGCCCCCCCTTCCCCGTCCCCCTGAGGTGCCTGTGTGTTTTCGACCTGATGCCCCTGCAGTGTTCTCTCCGTATTGAGGCAGGAGTCAAGTGTGGGCTTGGCCTATGTGTTTTGGCCCAGTGGGCCACAGACAATTTTTGAGTGGGCATTGTCCCGCCTTTTGTATTAATTGTATATATTGTAAATACTGTTTTTGTTTTCTGAACGTATTTCTGAGTATTTCTAATATTACACTCATTTGACTCGATTCCTTTTGTCCTTGCGTTATTCCAGAGGTTTATGGGGTGTATAGGTAATGTTGTTGCATGTGTTTGTGTGTATGGTTTTGGGGGTGTGGGTGTTGCTTGTTGCTTGTGTGTGTCTCTCTCTTCCATCCCCCCTTGTGTGCTAGGTGCAGTACTCACTGTGGTCGTCGTCGCCGGCATTAGTGCTCCTGGTGTATGAGCAGATACACCAGCATGGGGAAGACCTGCAGCTCGGGCTCCATGGCGTCCTGATTCTTCCTTGAGTGTCGAGATGTGAGTCTTTTCCCTTCAGAACACTGTTTCTGCCGTGCTTTTGATGGCGTTGGTACCGTCCCGGAAAAGGTGGTGGATAGGCCTCTTGTAATACAGTGGGCAGAACCTTGTCTTCCGCCTGGCTGTTGGCGGTTACCTCAGCACTCTTTGTTGCTACCCCTGTGGTGGTCAGAGTGTTAAAGTGGCTGTATGTGTTGGCGGTTTCCGCCATGGTCATAATTCTATTTTTTTTACTGCCGGCCTGTTGGCGGTGTTACCGCCGCTTTAACACCGACCGCCAGGGTTGTAATGAGGGCCAATATCTCCAACTGAACTATCTGGTTGTGCTGGACCGGGGAAAATTCAAAAGTGCACTCGGACTGCGATGGAGGACGGATACAGGAGTCACGCAGACCCACTGACGTTACCTTTGTTGTGTCAATGCTCAGTGATAATGCGTTGATCCAGAGGAGGGGATGCATCGCGCTTGAAGGCGATGCGTTGTTTCTTGATTGGGCAAGGTCGGTGATGCCTCGTGTTCTAGAAGAGATGAGTACTGGTTCTGATGCATCGGTACTGCGTTGGCTAAGCTGGCGCTATGTTGTAAGTCGGGTTCATTGTGTCGCTGGATTTGGCAGAGTAGGGCACACAGCAGAGGAGCCTGGGTGCTGGTAGTAAGATGCAGATGAAGTCTTTGATATCCCTGAGACTTCAGAAACAGGAGGCAGCCTTAGAAACTTTAGACTGCAGGAAGTAGAGCGAAAGATCCAGTCCTTAGTAAAGTGCACTAAATGTGCCCAGGGACTGTAAATTAAATGCCACTAATGGACCTGCAGCACTGATTGTCCCACCCACATAAGTAGCCCCTTAACCATGTCTCCGGCCTCCCATTGCAAGGCCTGTGTGTACAGTTTTACTGCCACTTCGACCTGGCATTTAAAAGTACTTGCCAAATCTTAAAATCCCCTTTTTCTACATAAAAGTCACCACTAAGGAAGGCCCTAGGTAAGCTAGGGCAGGGTGCTATGTAGGTAAAAGGCAGGCCATGTACATATGTGTTTTATATGTCCTAGTAGTGAAAAACTCCTAAATTTGTTTTCCACTACTATGGGGCCTGCTCCTTTCATGGACTAGTATTAAGACTGCCCCCATATACTTTCTGAGTGGTAGATTCTGATCTGAAAGAGTTAACCAGGTCATATTTAGAATGGCCAGAATGGTAATAGAAAATCCTGCTTTTTGGTGAGGTTGGATTTTATATTACTATTTTAGAAATGCCACTTTTAGAAAGTGAGCATTTATCTATAATTAAAACCATCTGTGTCTTACAGCCTGTCTCCAATCAACGTCTGGTCTGTACTGTTTGAGAGCTCCCTTGTGCTATTCACCCAGACAACCACAAACACAGGACACTCAGTCCCATCTGCATACTGAATGAGTCTTCCTAGGCTGGAAGGGTAGAGGGCCTGACACTTACATTTCAAAGGCCAGTGGCCTGCCCTCACACAAAGGACTGATAACCCTCCCCACAGGGACCCTGGCAGACAGGACTGGGCTGAAAGGGGAACTTGTGCACTTCAAAACCACTCTTTGAAGTCTCCCCCACTTTAAAGGCATTTTTGGGTAAATAAACTGGGTCTCTGACCCCACCAACTCAGACACTTTTAGACCTGTACCTGAACTCTGTCAAAAGACCTGCCTGGCTGCCCAAAGGACTCTCTGGACTGCTTTGCTGAGAAGGACTCCTGCCCTGCTGTTCCCCTGCTAGCTTGCTGGCCTCTGTGCTGGAAGGACTCTGCCTTCCCCCGAAAGTGCTCTCTAACAGCTTGGATTGAGCTTGCCTCCTATTCTGAAGTCTCAGGGACAGCAAAGACTTCAAGTGCTAGCTTTTTGTTAGTACCCAAAGGCAGTGACTCTAGAATGACTCCAGCGACGCTGCAGCCTGCTCCTGCTCCATGAACTTCACTGCACGCAATGATTGTGGCCTGCAAATGCATGTGCAACGTTGTTGCGACTCTGCTGACGTCACTCAGGGTCATCGCGACACATCGGACGGATCGGGACTAGCGACCCCACAGGGTCACAAGGAATTGGTGCACCACGGACGCTGCTCCATCATCTACCCCTGCATCCGGATGGAACTGACGCCTCACCTCCACCTGCCTCACACCGCGGAACCGACGCCTCATCTCCTCGGAAGCTGTAAGGGACTGATGCCGCACCAACTACAACAATGCCTCTTTCCGACTCCGTGCGACATCCTGGTTCTTTGTTTTCAAAATGTACTTTACCTAGGGGGTCCATGTGACCAGCACCAGTGGTGTTGGATTGTTTGGAATGACTCCGTCAACGACACCATGATAGTCCCAGTCGGAGCTATTGTGTTTTCTAGGCGCTTGAGTTGGATTTAACGTTACAAAACTCATAACTTTACTTATGTACATTGGATTTTTATTGTTTCAACAGTATTTTATTCAGATAAATATTCTCTATTTTTCTAAACCTGTGTGGTGTTGTTTTGTGGTGCTTTCACTGTGTTATTGTATAAGTCCTGCACAAATACTTTACACATTGCCTTTTAAGTTATGCCTGACTGCTCAGTGCCAAGCTACCAGAGGGTGGGCACAGGATAATTTGGAGTGTGTTGTGACTTACTCTGACTGGGATTGTGGTCCCTATTTGGACGAGGGTGTATACCTCTACCAACTAGAGACCCTATTTCTAACATTGGTGGCAGTGGTGGGATAGGACTTGTGTTTGTGCAGTGCCATACAATAGCTACGTGTACACTACACACCCACAGTCAAAGATCAATCTGATTTGTTTCCTTTTTGCTGTAATTCTTCCTGCTTGACAATCTTTGATGAACTCCTATACAATATGTCTCTGGCTGGGTTCACAAGTGGAGCTGTAGAATTTGACCTAGCTAAGCTGGAGGCGTATACTGTTAACCAGCTGAATGGTTTCTGCAAAGGGATGGGGGTACCTACCCTTGGAGCCTCCAGGAAGGAGGAGTAACAAAAGACCTCAGGGCCTGGGCAGAAGCCTGTTCACAAGAGCATAATGAGTTGGGGGAGCAAGTGGATGGCTCTCCCGAGGAATCGCCAACAGCAGTGGGGGATGACCCCCATGGAATTGTGCCCCATGAGAAACCACGGAGCAGCATCTAAAATCAAGGCCTGACCGCAGAGGAAAGGAGGGGGGAGAGAGAATTCAGGCTGCAGTTGGCATGGTTAAAGATGGAGGCGGAGGAGAGGAGGGCAGAAAGAGAGGCTGAGAGAGAAGCCAAACAAGCTGAGGCTGAAAGGGCCTTGGCTGAAAAGAAACTTACCTTGGCTCAGACACTGAGAGAGCTGGAGCTCAAGTCTAGGCAGTCTGAGTCCGGCAGTGATGGTGGCAGCATATTTTCAGGACCTGCTGTAGACAAAAAGGTTCTGTATGCCCAACTATTTGGTGCCAGGTTTTGTGGTGGGAAATTACATTGATAAGTGGTTTTCTGCTTATGATGTTGCACTGAGGGCACATGGGGTTCCTGAAGAGCACTGGGGGGGGCGGGCCTGTGGAAACACTTGGCAACACTTGGGAGGTACACACTTCTTACACTGGAGATTTGGGACCAGAACAAGTATGCCCCTATGAAGGCCAAATTTGGACTGACCCCTGAAAAGTATTGCCAAAGATTCAGGGACAGTAGCAAGCTCCCAACCAATCCTGGGTAGACTTTTTTGATTTTTCCAGTAAGGCACTGAATGACTGGCTGCGGGCAGTAAATGCAGTTCTTATTTTGGGTTGTACAATTTGATCCTGAGAGAGCATATGCTCAGTATTTGCTTTACATAGTTGCACCAGCACCTAGTTGACAGTACGCAGACTGATCCCAGGAAGCTTGCTGAGGAGGCAGACCTCTGTCTGGGGGGGACACCCATAAAGGTGGTTAGGGTTCCCAACAGAAGAAAGAGGGGGAGAAAAACTTTAAAATAAGGAGTTCTCAAAAGGCCCCCAAAATAATTCCCAAGGGAATAGTGGTAACAAGCCCCAGTCTGAGCCTAAAAAGAAAGGGCTCTTTGACCATAAGACAGGGAGGTATATGCAGATTGCTCCAAGTATGGTCACTCTAAGGGCGACTCCAAATGTCCAAAGAGGGCACAGCCTGCCACTGGTGGGCAGACACCTGGGTTGGCTAGTGTAGCGCTCGGGGAAGAGGTAGTCCCAGTTAGTTTTGGGGAACAGACAGAGGTAACGCTAGTGTCCCTAGGGGATGCCTAAATGGTGCCAAAAGCCCACATGCCTGCCAATACTTCCAAGTATAGGCAGTGGGTCACCATTACTGGGCAACAGGTAGAGGCTTTGAGTGACACAGGAGCCAGCATGGCTACTGTCAGGGGTCAGCTGGTATCGGCATAGCAGGTCATTCTGAACACATTCCACCAAGTCAGAGTTGCCGACAATCGCAAGAGTCATCTACCGGTGGCTCTGGATTCCTTTGAGAGGGGAGGGTCTCTAGAACTCTGAAAGTAGCTGTGAGTCCTGCCATGCCTGTAGATTGTCTTTATGGCAATGACCTTGAGCACACTGCCTGGAGGGAGGTAGAGCTAAGGTCTCACTTGGAGACGATGGGATTGCCTGCGTGGGTGTGCATTACCACACAGTCCATGGCTGCCCGGGGGGGAAGTTAAGGGTGTCTGGAGCCTAGAAGAATTGCCCAAACAGCTGCCAAGGAGAGGGGCAAGGGGCATGAGGAACTGGTCCCCGAAATTCCCGTGGTGGAGGTTGACGGGGTCCCTGAGCAGGAGGCCCCTGAGCCAACCGGGGAAGACATTGCTGCCCTGGGTGACTTACCTGAGCTCGCTGGCTGGCAAGTTGAGGGTGGGCCAACCAGGGAGGAATTCTGCAAGGAGCAGAAAGAGTGTCCCACTCTTGAGGGCTTGAGGCAACAGGCCTCAACCCAAGCAGCAGGTGAAGCCTATAGAGATCACCTTATCTACTGGGAGAATTATCTCCTTTACAGTGAGCTTAAGGCACTGTACTGCACTGCACGTGTGCTGGTGGTCCCCCAGTATTACAGGGTCTTCCTACTGGGCCCGGCTCATGACATACTCCTGGCAGGACATTTATGGCAAGACCAGACCTTTGCCAGGCTTGTCATCCACTTTTATTGGCTCAGAATGCGGACCGCCTCAGATACATTCTGTAGGTCCTATCCCACCTGCCAGGCCAGTAGGAAGACAGGGAAAAAGCTAAAAGCTTCTCTGGTCCCACTCCCCATCGTTGGCACCCCCTTTGAAAGGGTGGGCATCGGTGTCATTAGTCCATTGGATCCCAAAACTGCCCTAGGCAATAAGTTTATCCTGGGTTTGGTAGACCATGCCACCCTCTACCCTGTGGCAATCCCTGTGAGGATGGTGACTGCAACAGTGGTGACCAGAACTCTGATGGGGATCTTTACCCATGTGGGGTTGCCCAAGGAGATAGTTTCTGACAGAGGTACTAACTTCATGTCTGCATACATGAAGTCCATGTGGGATACGTGTGGTGTGACCTACAAGTCCGCCACATCCTATCATCCTCAATCCAATGATCTCGTTGAGAGATTTAACAAGACCTTGAAGGGCAGGATCACATGCCTGCCTGCGGTCATGAGGTGTAAGTGGGACATCCTCCTATAATGCCTTCTCTTTGCTTATAGTGAGGTACCCCAGAAGGGGGTAGGGTTCAGTCCCTTTAAACTTCTCTATGGGTACCCTGTTAGGGAACCCTTAAGCATTGTCAGGAAGAGGTGGGAGAAAGCTTCCAGGAAACCCCCCCAGGATGTGGTCAGCTACATGTTGGCCCTCCGCAACCAGATGCACCACTTCTGGAAAAAGGCCAAGAGCAAACTCAAGGCCTGTCAAGAGGTTATGAAACCATGGTATGACCAGAAGGCCACTCTGGTGGAGGTTCAACCTGGAGACAAAGTGTGGGTTATGGAACCAGTAGAGCCCAGAGCACTCCAGGATCGCTGGACTGGTCCATATGAGATCAAGGAGCGTAAGGGGGACCCACATACTTAGTGGACATCCTGTTCCCTAGGAACCCCCCTAAGAGTGCTCCATGTCAACAGAACTGAAGTCTCATTTTGAGAGGTCTGAAGTCAGCATGCTCCTGGTGACAGATGAGGGTGTGGAGGAGGAGGAAAGTGAACCTCCCCTGCCCTACTCTCTGCACAGGAGGATGATGGGTCAGTGGAGGGTGTAAATCTCAGACTCCCTGACCCTGAACCAGGGAGGTGACTGTTACCAGTTATTGAAGCAGTACTCCTCTCTGTTTTCCCTCACCCCTGGACTCACACACCTGTGTGTCCAAGACATTGACACAGGAGACAGTCCTCCTGTAAAAAAAAAAAATGTACAGGTGTCAGACAGGGTGAAGGCCAACATCAAGGATGAAGTTGCCAAGATGCCCGTCTGGCATGGGGATACATGTTTGCAACACTTCGAAAGATGGGATTTGGTCTGCCGTTTTGTGCATGGGTCAAACTGCTCTACCAGAAACCACTGGCGAGAGTGAGAGTAAATGGGACAGCTTCCCGCACCTTTGAATTACAGAGGGGAACAAGTAAGGGATGCCCGTTTTCCCCTTTGCTTTTCGCACTGGCCCTAGAGCCGCTTGCAGCCCGGATCCAGCAGGACCTCTTGGTCTCGGGTATTCCGGGAGGGGGGTGGGAAGAGCGTGTTTCCCTCTACGCGGATGACTTGTTACCATATGTCACGGATCGAGTACTTTCCATAGACAGGCTACTACAAATCTTCTGCATCTTTGGAGACCAATTGGGGTATAATATCAACTGGGATAAGTCCCTGCTTTACCCCTTAGCGGGAGGGACCCCTAGTCTACTTCACCCTGGGACTATTCCAGTGATTCCTGCTGGTTTTAAATACCTTGGGTATATATAATGCAAGACCTGCAAGAATTCCTTCGGAAAAATTTGACCCTGCAGCTGGAAAGGTTAGAAAGGGATGCAGAGCACCGACGGCAACTACCGCTAACATTAATGTGCAGAGCGGCAATGTATAAGATGATGACCCTGCCTCGGCTATTTAGGTGTTTCACAACACGCCGGTGCCAATCCCAGTGGGGGGCTTTTGGCAAATTGACCAGACCTTCAGATCTCTGTTATAGGCAGGAGGACTCCCACGAATAGCGCTGAGGAAGGTCCAGAGGGGGACTTGCAAGGGAAGGCTTGCAATCCCAGATGCCCGGTTGTTTTTCTGGGTGACCCAGCTAGTGGTGATTAATGAGTGAGCCTTTGCAGAACTTACGGAACAGGCCTATAGGGTAGATAGAGAAGCGATGGGCATCATGGGTTATGAGAGGGTCCAATACAGCCAGCAGGGTGTCCAATATCTACCTACCCCTACCATGACAGTGGTGCGTGCTTGGAAGGAAGCAAGCCGGGGGGAAGGGGAGGTGCTGACCGCAGGCACACCACTCTAGACCGCTGATTACTTGAAGAAAGTAAGTGCAATGAAGGGGTTCTCCAGGTGGGCCTTGATAGGGATAGAACACCTGGGAGATGTATGGAGGGATAAGGCCTTGATACCCTTTGAGGATCTGTGGATGTAATTTGACATGTAAGAAGCGGAACAGTATATATCTGCGACTGGACCACGTGCTCCGTAGGCACCTCCATACGGGGAAGCAAATCAGAGACATGGCATTATTGGAGGACATGGTCCTCACAGAGCCGCTGATGGAGCAGGCAAGCTTGACAATTTATAGGAAACTGACTAACAACTCCCCGATCCAAATGAGCGGTAGAGGATGGCGTGGGAGGAGGACGTAGGCTCCATGGATGAAGATGAATGGGCGATTGCCCTGAAAAGCGCCAGGGAAACTGCAATTCGAGCCCGATTTCGACTGGTTCAGCTTTGCATTGTGCATAGGTCTTACCTCTCCCGGGTGCGGCTACAGCGGATGGGACGAGCCCCGTCGGATTTTGGTGTGAGAGAGTGAGGGATGTCGGACATTCTACCATATTCTATGGTCCTGTCCACGGCTACAGTTGTTTTGGAAGGAAGTGGTAAATGTAATGGCATCAGTTATAGGAGGTACGGTCGAGATGGACCCCAGGAGGCCACTCCTGTAAATTCCTGGAGCAAATTCCTGAACAAGATATCAACATATATGGCTAAAGTTAGTAGCAGGGGTGGCCAAGAGGAATGTGGTAAGGACGTGGGGGCCTCTGTTTGGCTGGGAGTGGAGGATTGGATGGCAGATATGGACTGGTGCTGTAACTCAGAGAGGGTAGTTTACCAAAGTAGGGGTTGTCCCATGAAATGGGAGTAGGTATGGGGACAGTGGAACGCCACCCAGGGCATGTGAAGAGAAGGGGGGACAAAAAGAAGGGAGGAGCTGAAAGGGGTAGCGAGACAGGAACATTTAGCATGGGGGAGAGGGCAGGTAAAGAAAATGGAGCAGGGTGGATCCTGCTGTCAAAGCTCCTGAGAAGACTTGATACTCAGTCGCACCCGTTCACCAGATGTAATTTCATGTCTCTGAAGTGTATACTGTATGTCACGCGGTGTTTAGTAAAAGTTTTTTTTTTTAAAGAAGTTGCCAAGATGCTGAATCTAGGGGTGATTGAGACCTCCAGCATTCCGTGGTCCAGCCCTGTGGCACCACCCCATCGGACGCCAAACCAGAACTTTGGTTCTGCGTGGATTACCGGGGTCTCAACTCCGTCACCAAAACTGATGCACACTGCATCCCCCTAGATGATGAGCTCATTGATAGGCTAGGCGCTGCCAAATTCCTCAGTACTTTTGATTTGACAGCAGTGTACTGGCAGATCGCCCTGACAGGGGGCAAAAGAGAAGTCTGCATTTTCAAAACCTGAGGGACATTACCAGTTCTGGGTAATGCCCTTTGGCTTGAAAAATGCCTCCGCTACTTTCCAACGGTTGGTTAATGGGGTCCTAGCTGGTAAGGATGCATTCTGCGCCACATATCTAGAGGACATTACCATCTACAGTGCCAGCTGGGAGAAACACCTGCTTCACCACTAGGAGGTGCTCCAGGCCCTGCAACAAGCAGGGCTGACAATCAAGGCCAGTAAATGCCAGACTGGGCAGCGTTCTGTGGTGCACTTCGGACACCTAGTAGGTGGTGGCAAGGTGCAGACCCTCCAGGTCAAGATTGAGGCAATCACGGCCTGGCATCCACTTACAACTCAAACTGAAGTGAGAGCCTTCCTAAGACTCGCCGGTTAATGTCGCAGGTTCGTTAAGGGGTATGGCACCAGGGTGACCCCTTAACTGAGCTCACTTCCAAGAAGCAGCCTAGGTTGGTGATCCGGACAGAGGCTTGTCAGAAAGCCTTTGATTCTCTCAAGGAAGCCATGTGCACAGCACTCGTGCTCAGGGCCCCTGATTATTCTAAGGAATTCATTGTGCAGAGAGACGCTTCAGAACATGGCATAAGGGTGGTCTTAGCACAGCTGAATGAGGAGGGCCTAGACCAACCAGTAGCCTTCATTAGTAGGCGGTTATTACGACGGGAACAGAGGTGGAGTGCATTAAAAGAGAAGCATTTGCTGTGGTCTGGGCACTGAAAAAGCTGAGGACCAAAGATGTTTGGCTCTCACTTCCGGGTTAAGACAGACCACAGGCCCCTCAAATGGCTCATGCAGATGAGGGGTGAAAATCCTAGGTGGTCCATCTCCCTACAGGGGATGGACTTTACAGTGGAGCATTGCCCAGGGACTGACCACGCCAATGCCGATGGTCTCTCCAGATTCATCCACCTTAGTGATGAGAGCTCCCAGGGGGTTGGGTAGCTCCCCCCACTTTCAGCTGGGGAGGACAAATGTTAGACCTGACAACCTTAGCCTGTTCATCCCCCAACATTTTGCCTGATCTCCTCTACTTTTCTGACACTGTTTTTGCTGGTTTTAGCACTGCTAACCAGTGCTAAAGGGAATATGCTCTCTCCCTTAAACTTGGTATCACTGGTTCACCCCCAATTGGCATATTTGATTTACGTATAAGTCCCTAGTAAAGTGCACTACATGTGCCCAGGGCATGTCAATTAAATGCTACTAGTGGGCCTGCAGCACTGATTGTGCCACCCACATAAGTAGCCCCTTAACCATGTCTCAGGCCTGCCATTGCAAGGCCTGTGTGTAGTTTCACTGCACTTTGACTTGCGATTAAAGGTACTTGGCAAGCCTTAAACTCCCCTTTTTCTACATATAGGCCACCTCTAAGGAAGGCCCTAGGTAACCCACAGGGCAGGATACTATGTAAGTAAAATATAGGCCATGAACATATGTGTTTTATATGTCCTGGCAGTGAAAAACTCCTACAATTGTTTTCCACTACTGTGAGGCCTGCTCCTTTCATGGACTAGCATTAGGACTGCCCTCATATACTTCTGAGTGGTAGATTCTGATCTGAAAGGGGTAACCAGGTCATATTTAGTATGGCCAGAATGGTAATAGAAAATCCTGCTTTTTGGTGAGGTTGGACTTTATATTACTATTTTAGAAATGCCACTTTCAGAAAGTGAGCATTTCTCTGCACTTAAAACCATCTGTCCCTTACAACCTGTCTCCAATCAACATCTGGTCTGTACTGGTTGACAGCTCCCTTGAGCATTTCACCCAGACAACCACAAACACAGGACACTCAGTCACATCTGCATTCTTCTGCATACTGAATGGGTCTTCCTGGGCTGGAAAGGTGGAGGGCCTGACACTTACATTTGAAAGGCCAGTGGCCTGCCCTCACACAAAGGACTGATAACCCTCCACAGGGAGCCTGGCAGACAGGACTGGACTCAATGGGGGAATTTGTGCACTTCAAAACCACTCTTTGAAGTCTCCCCCACTTCAAAGACATTTTGCGATATATAAACTGGGTCTCTGACCCTACCAACTTAGACACTTCTGCACCTGCACCTGCACCTGAACTCTGTCAGAAGACTTGCCTGGTTGCCCAAAGAACTCTCAGCTTTGCTGAGATGGACTGCTGCCCTGCTGCCTGTGCTGGAAGGACTCTGCCTTCCCCCAAAAGAGCTCTCCATGGACTTGGATTGAGCTTGCCTCCTGTTCGGAATTCTCAGGGTCAGCAAAGACTTGAACTGCTAGCTTTTTCCCGGTACCCGATTCCAGTGACTCTGGAATGACTTCAGCGATGCCACAGCCTGCTCCCCCTCTGTGGACGTCGCTGCACGCAATGACTCCGGCCTGCAAATGCAAGTTTGACGTTGCTGTGACTCCGCTGACGTCACTCAGGATCATCGCAACACTGCAAAGTTGACACATCACACCCTGACGGACCCAGACCAGCGACCCCGCCGGGTTACAAGGAATCGACGCACTGCAGACGACGACGCATCATCTCCCCTGCATCCAGACAGAATTGATGCCTCACCTCCACCTGCCTCGCAGCTCGGAACCGACACCTCATCTCCTCGGAAGTTGTAAGGGACTGACGTGGCACTAACTCCAGTGATGCCTCTTTCTGACTCTGTGCGACGTCCTGGTTCTTTGTTTTTAAAAGGTACTCTACCTGGGGATCCGTGTTGCAGGAAAGTAGCCTCTTTTTGGCATGGTTACCCCCACTTTTTGCCTGCTGTCAGTGTGTTTTGACTGTGTTTACTGGAATCGTGCTAACCAGGACCCCAGTGACTGTGCTCTCTCCCTTTGAATTTGGTTGCTTGGGACTTTACTAACCCCAAAATGGGCATAATGGTGCCCCCTTATAAGTCCCTAGTATGTGGTACTTAGGTACCCAGGGCATTGGCGCACCAGGGATTCCCCATGGGCTGCAGCACATATAGTGCCACCCTTGTGAGCCCATGCAAAATGTGTCTGCAGACCTGCCATTGCAGCCTGTGTGAAAAGGTGCATGCACCCTTTCACTGCAGGTCACTGCACCAGGTCAGTGTAAGTCACCCCTATGGTAGGCCCTCCTAGCCCAGACGGGAGGGTGCAAGTACCTGTGTGTGAGATCACCCTTGCATGAGCAGAGGTGCCCCTACAAACTCCAGCTTGATTTCCCTGGTCTTGTGGGGGGGGGGGAAGCCATTTTACCTGTGTACTGTACACAAGTCGCTACCTGTGTCCAGCTACATAATGGCAACTCCAAACCTGGGTATGTTTGGTATCAAACATGTCGGAATCATACCCCAATACTGTTGCTAGTATTGGTTGTATGATTCCATGCACTCTGGGGGCTTGTTAGAGCCCCCAGCGTTGCTCCTACCAGTTTGCAGGGTTTCCCAGGCAGCCCGCACTGCTGCCATCCTACAAACAGGTTTCTGCCTTCCTGCTGCTTGACCAGCTCCAGCCCAGGAATGCAGAATAAAAGATTTCCTTTGGGAGAGGAAGGCAACACCCACTCTCTTTGGAAATAGGTGTTACATGGCTTGGTAGGGGTAGGCTCCCCAAACTACTGGTATGCTTTGAAGAGCACAATTGGGGCCCTCCTTGCATAAATCGTTTTGCACCAGTCCAGGGACCCAGGGTCCCTGCTCTGGTGTGAAACTGGACAATGGAAAAGGAAGTAACCACTCCCCTGTCCATCACCACCCCAGGGGTGGTGCCTATTGTTCCTCCAGATGGCCACTTGATTCTGCCATCTTGAATCCAAGGTGGGCAGAGGCCTCTGGGAGCATCTGAGTGGCCAGGTCAGGCATGTGATGTCACAGCCCCGTCCTGATAGGTGGTCAACCTGCTAGGTAACCAATCCCCGTTCCTGGGCTTTTTAGGGTCTCCCTCTTGGATAGCTCAACATATTCAATATGCAAAATTCCAGCAGGATTCCTCTGCATCGTTTGTGTCACCTTCCGGCCACTGGAACTGCAAATGGACCCTCCAGAAACTGACAATCTGCAACTACAGCGACGACTCCACTCTGTAACATTGTTTCCCTCGCTCCTCCCACCAACTGCAACATTTCCCTGGCTGTGCATCCTCTGAGGGTGACGAGTCTTCAGCATGCACAAGAAGCAAGAAGGAATCTCCCTTGGAGTGAAGGAGTCACTCCCCTGCATCCGCAGGCACCAACTGCAATGATGACAGGCTGCGTGGATCTTCTCTCATCCGGAGCTGCTTGGATCCTGCATCACAGGTGGTAGTCTAGAGTGGTTCCCTTGGTCCTATCTACCAGCTGTCCATTTTGGGAGACGGTAAGCTGTTGCCATTCCATGCAGGACAGTACCCCCGTGCACCGTGACTCTTGTAGCTGCCATGGCTTGTTTGCTCCTCCTCCAAGGGAATCTTCAGGCTCCCTGTAGCCCCAGCCCCTAGCACTCTTCCCTGCAAGGCACAGTCTCCTCCCCAGCGACGTGGGACTCCAGCGACGTGGGACTCCTTCCCAGGTGTGCTACATGGGCCTCAGTGCAACACCTGTAACTGCCACCGGTGGGTCGCCTGCGGGGGCTGCCTCCTCTTCCTGTGGCTCTTTCAGCTGCTGAGGGTCACCTCAGACTCCCCTCCTTGGGTCGAGTCCCCTGGGCCTTGGTGGTCCTCTTCAGCCTTGCAAAATCATCATTGTTTCTTGCATTTGCCAAGGCTTGTTGGTGGTTTTCCAGCAGCACCAACCGACTGCAACCGGACTTCCGACTTGAGACATCAACTGCATTACTTCTGGAACTCTTCTCCTGGTCTGGGGCTGCACTGCTTACCTTCTTCGTCCACTGTCGACCTGTTCCTGAATCATCAGTTAAGGTCTGGTGTGAAAAAAACAGCTTGGTCTATCATGTGGAAAAACACAGCTTGGAAAAACACAGCTCATCTGCAATGTCTAGCTCCACGTTAAAGCCAATTGGCAGCTAACCTAAATATCAAATGTAATGTCTAATGCCATGTCAAAGCCAATAGGCAGCTAAACTGAATACAGAATGTAATGGCTAATGCCATGTTAAAGCCAATAGGCAGCTAACCTAAATGTCAAATGTAATGTCTAATGTCATGTTAAAGCCAATAGGCAGCTAAACTGAATACAACATGTAATGTGCTACTGGTGAACATTGAGCAACTAATATGTGCAGTGCTTAAACACAAAGTCATTGGTCAAACACAATTAGTAGCATCACAGGGTGGGCACAGGATAATTTGGATTGTGTTGTGAATTACCCTGGTTGGGATTGTGGTCCCTATTTGGATGAGGATGTATACCTCTGCCAACTACAGATCCCATTTCTAACAGTGAGAGCCCCTCCACCCTTCCAGCCCAGGAAGACACATCAGTATGCAGATGAAATGCAGGGGCAGTTGAGTGTCCTGTAGTTACGGCTGTCTGGATGGAATCTACAAAGGTCACTTTCACCTAACCTTATACAGACCAGATGTGGATTGGAGGCAGGCTAATGCACAGGATGGTTAAAGTAAGAAAATGGCATATTTCTAAAAGTGGCATTTTCAGACCTGCAATTTAAAAAGCACATTTACCACAAGATGTGTTTTTTAGTTGTGAGTTCAGAGACACCAAACTCAATTTTTCTATCTTTTCCCTATTGGAAATTACCCTTAAAAGATCTTTTAAGGCTATCCCCATAGTAGCTTATGGGAGAGATAGTCCTTTCAACAGTGAAAAACAAATATAAGGGGTTTGGCACTACCTGGACATGTTAAACTTAAAAGTATATGTCCTACTTTTTAAATACACTGCACCCTGTCCTTGGGGCTAACCAGGGCCTCCCTTAGGGGTGTCTTACAAGTGATAAAAAGGAAGGTTTGGGCCTGGCAAATGGGTGCACTTGCTAGGTCGAAATGGCAGTTAAAACTGCACACAGGCTCTGCAATGGCAGGCCTGAGACATGTTTGATAGGCTATTGTAGTGGGTGGCACAACCAGTGCTGCAGGCTCCCAAGTAGCATTTGACTTACTGGCCCTGGGCACATATAGTGCACTCTAGTAGGGGCTTACCTGTAAATCAGATATGCCAGTCATGGAGACACCAATGTTACCCTGTGTTAGCCACAGAGCACATGCCCTTTAGCACTGGATAGAAGTGGTAACGTGCCCAGAGTCCTAAAGCCAACAAAAACAGGGTCAGAAAAAAGAGGAGGAGGAAGGCAAAAAGTCTGTGGATGACCCTGCTGAAAGCACCATTTCCAACACAACTACATTTCTGGGCCTCATTGCTGGTCAATATCAACTACTGGTAGGTTAAGTGGGGACCCAGCCCACAGACTAGAAATAGACTTGCTACACTCATATGTTTACTTTCTTTGCTGCGTAGCCGGACACTCCTACACCCATTTCTGTTGATCACTCGGGTCCCTATCCGCTGCTGGTATACAGCTCTTCCTCACATAAAATGTTATGGAACCATTACTGGGTGACTCCCCTTTGGTATGGGAAGAAGATGGTGAAGACGCCGGGCATTGAGGGATTTTGTCCTTGGGACTTTTTTGGAGTCTCTATGCTGGGAGATAAGATATCTAGAGCGAGGGTCAGAAGCAGTCATCCCAGGAATTGGCGATGGAGTTCCACTTACACTCCTCTCAATTCTATAGGTACCTCCAATTGCGCCACACTCGCGAGGGCTACAAAAGTAAGCTGGAGGCCCTCCCTGAATTTAACTCATTGGAATGTAAGTTGGTTACTGATGAGCTTGCTATGGGGGCATATCACATTTATATAAATTGCTGGTCATCATCACACCAAACCCCCTGAGGACCCTCAGGGCACGGTGGGAGGAAGACGTGGGGACCCTTGATGACGAAGAGTGGACTGAGGCAAAAATGGCCTTAAAGACATTTGCTATTTCTATGCGCTTCCGCTTGATCTAGCTCAACTACTTTTACTGGATCTTTTACTCACCGGCATGCCTTTGGCGTATGGGGCGTGCTCAAGACCATATATGTCTGCGGTGTGGTCATTCTTCGGGCTCCCTTATGATGTTCTTGCTACAGCGTACAAAGTGGCCAGTCGAGACCAGGTCAGACATCGGAGAGTTGTACAGGCTACGCTGTTACTGAATGGGTTAGAGGCAAGGACTCCTGTGCAGCGATGGAAACACTAGCGCACAATGCACAGGGATCCCTCGGAAGTTACTAGTTAATTTGGGGCCGGTGGATAAGATTCAAGAAACCCGTTGAGTGAGTCTATAGGCGGATACTGGGTGGTTCCTTTTTTCCTATTGTAGTTTAATTCACCTGTCACTGGACTGTAAACAGTGTTTTCGTGCGTGTAGCATTGATTGCTTTAAATGTGTTGCCTTGCGCTTGTACGTGGGCCATGTAGGCCTACGTTATGTTTTCTTTTGGTTCCACTGCAGTATGAAAATAATAAACTGTGTTATAAAAAAGAAGTGCATAAAACAGCACACCGGTTTCTAACAAAAAATAAGAAAAATGAAAAGAAAATAAGTGGGCCTTGTACCAGCTCTCCGTGGTTGATGGTATTCCTGAACCGCGCCGGAAGGGCAGCGTTTTTTGCAATTTAAAATCAATACTTATTCAATCCTTGCTAAAAAATATATTTGGGGCCAGTATAACTGTACTAGGCCTTCATTGTCGCTGAAAGAAACACTCACAGACAGTGTTTGCTGAGAGCACACGCATGGAACTGCGTCACCCGCAGTTCGCTCTTTATTTATACCCTTGTGCTCCGTGCCCCTCCCGGACACGCAGAGCACGTCAGGCGCACATGGAGAGCCCGCATGGCTCTTTATTAACTCTTTACATCCCCCCCATGTTTTACTCCACATGGAGGTTGGACTTAACAAATCCAACACCAAACTTAACACACAACGGTATAAAATCACATAGGAATAGTTCGTACTACAAAACACACGTAAACAGTCCACCTCAATGAAAACACGGTCCTTACGAACCAACAGACCTTCCGTCTTCATCCTGTTATAGCCACCTGGCAACGGAACTCCAACTATGAGCAGCCTACATGACAGACAAAGTCCTTCAACTGACTACTCGGTGCAGGATTGGGACGTAGATCATATCTTCGGCTTCTTGTGCGCAAACTTGCATTCCCAGGGGCATAAACAGGTACGGTTTGTTCAGTCAGCACCGGCCTCCTGACACTCTCTACCTCATTGGTCACCACAGGTGACCCGCCGGTAATGTCCTCAAACTCTCCTTCATCATCAATTGGTTCCCTCCGTCCAGCTTTCTTAAAATGTGACACATTCCGTGTCACTCTTTGTCTTCCTCTGGCCGCAGTGATCATGGACCCCTTCACGCCAATAACCTCCCATACCTCGGGTTCAAACGGAGTTATAAACTTTCCTCCCCCTCTCCGACATTTCACCACCACTTGGTCTCCTTCTTGGAACCCTCGGTACCTTGCTCGTCGTTGGGTACTCGCCCTCTGATTAGTAGCTCGCCGTCGTTTTTGAGTGGCCTTAACATCCAACACCGGAGGTCTCCATTTAGGACCTGATGGAATACAGTCACGTGGAGATACTTTGAACATCAAAGAGGAGGGAGCACAACCAGTAGTACTATGAGGCGTTTGACGATAGGCACTCAGGAATTGGTGTAGACACTGTTCGCTGTCTTCCCTTTTCTCTACTCCAATTCGAAGAGCCCTGTTCAAAGTTCGCATGAACCTTTCCACGTCCCCGTTTGCCTGAGGCCAGTAAGGCGTTATCTTCCGATGATGAATTGCCAGACCCTCAAGGTATGACCGAAACTCTTGGCCTTGGAATGGGGGACCATTATCCGTTCGAATCTCATCAGGCAAACCAAACAACGCAAATGTCTTTTGTAGAACTGGTCGCACGTTCTCAAACGCCGTCGACGGTACCACCTCAACCACCGGGAATTTAGTATAAGAGTCAATCAGAACAGCAGTTAATCTCCCATCTGGAAAACTTCCGAAGTCCATGCTTACTTTAGCCCATGGTTTCAGAGTAGCCGGCTCCGTTATCACTGGACAACTCGGAGGTTCCACGGACGTGATGATACAGGAGTGACACCGTCCTACCATCTCGTCAACCTGGCTGTCCATACCTGGGAACCATACCTTGGCACGTAATCTAGCTTTGGTTTTAGCAGCCCCTTGATGTCCTTGATGTGCCAGCTCAATCACTCTAGACCAGAGACTTTGTGGAAGTACAATCCTTCTTCCCCGTAGAACCAATCCTTCATTATCAGTAGACAGTTCATCTCGCACTTTCCAGATACTTTGCATGGCCACTCTCTGTTCAGGGCGAGACGCATGTGTTTTTTCTAGAAAATATTTCCACTTTTTATGGCTCAACGCATCTTTGACGTGGCTCAATATGATGTCTTCCTGCGTGGCACTTACAATCTCTGGTACGAGAAGGGCGTTAGGACACGCCGACTGCACGACCATGCTTACAAAGACTTCCGTACTCTCCTCATCTTGTTCTTGTTGCGCATCCGACACCTGCGAACAAGGGTGGCGAGACAGATAATCTGCCGGATTGTTTGCCCCTGGCCGGTAAACGACAGTGAACCTATAAGGTTGAAGGAGAACGGTCCATCGCTCAATCCGCGGAGGTGCAAGACGCGGGCAACCAGCGAACAACGGAACTAAAGGTTTGTGGTCAGTCACCACTTGAAATTCGTGCCCGTACAAATACAAGTGAAAATGGCGGCACGCCCACCGGATGGCTAGAGCCTCACGCTCAATCTGCGCATACCTGGTTTCAACGGCCGACAACGCCCGGCTGGCATATGCGACCGGGACCCATTCCTGATACCTCTGTTCTTGCAAGAGGACAGCTCCAAGCCCGACGGGGCTCGCATCTACCACTACTTCGGTCTTTCTGCTGGGGTTGAAATAGGCCATAGTTGCCTTGTCTAGCAACGCCTCCTTAATATCCATGAAGGCCTGTTGTGCTTCTGGAGTCCAGTCCCAACGATGTTGCCCTTTTGTTAGCTGCCGGAGAGGTTCAGACATGGTGGCTAGATGTGGTATAAACCTCCCGCAGTAGGTGGCCATCCCTAGGAAGCTACGAACCTCCGTGGCACTTTGCGGAACCGCGGCCTGACGGATAGCCTCAGCCTTCCGTGGGTCCACTTGCAGGCCTTCTTTCGAAAATACATATCCAAAGAACTCTACCGAATTTTGGTAAAAGGCACACTTCTTTTTATGAAGCGTTAGTCCCGCTTCAGATAGCCGTTTCAACGTCGCACGTAGATGACAATGATGATCCTCTCTCGTCTTGGAGTGTATTAGAATGTCATCACTCAGGTTGATTACTCCTGGTAACCCCGACAGGGTTTCCCTAATCGCATTTTGAAACACCTCCGCCGTGGAGGACACTCCAAAGCTCAGTCTCTTGTATCTTCTCAGCCCCACATGCGTCGAGAAAGTGGTAATGTTCCTGCTTTCCGGGTCTAGCTCTAGCTGATGATACCCCGCATTGAGATCCAACTTGGAGAACCACTGTGCCCCATTCAGATCTGCAATGATGTCGTCCATGGTGGGCGTTATGTGTCTTTCCCTTCGAATAGCCTTGTTTGGCAGTCGCATATCAACACAGAGGCGAATCGCTCCTGGCTGCTTGGGTTTTGGCGCAATCACCAGCGGCGACACCCACGGCGTAGGCCCATCCACCTTCTCTATGACCCCTTGGTCCTCCAGCAACTGCAGCTCTTTCTCAACGACAGGTCTCAGATGAAAGGGTACACGACGATGCCTTAGCGCCACCGGAGCCACGTTGGGATCTATGTGCAATTTGATGCGTTTTCCTCTTAACCGACCCAACCCCTCAAATAGTTGTGGAAACTCGTTGAGAAGGCGTTCCACTTGAGTCTCATACACCTGTCGTGCAAAAAACACCAGTCCCAACTCTTCTGCCGTGCGACATCCTAACAGAGTGCCACGATCCCCAGCCACCACATAGAATTTGGTTTTTGTTGATTTATCTCCACTGCTTACAGCCACCTCCACTGTTCCCTTGAGGGGAAGAGGGTCTCGCCCTCCATAATTGTATATCTTAGTAGTTGTCTGGGTCAGTGGCGGGGCAGGTATTAGTTGGTGGAAAAGCGTTTCATCCATGACATTGACCGACGCCCCTGTATCAATGAGTACGGAAACAAGCATGCCGTTGACATGAACGTCACTCATGGGCGGCGGTCTCCTTTTCCGTGCCTTGCCCCCCGTGAACGATATTACAAATATGTCCTCTTCTTCATCTTCCTCGAAGACCGGGCCACTCGCCATCGCCTGGTCTCTCACCTCCTCTGTGTCCTTGGATACAGCTCTAACACTTGTATCTCTTCCCTTCTGCTCTCCTGGCTTATTCCTCCTGGACCTACACACTTTGGCAAAATGATTTGGCTTGCCACAACAGTTGCAGGACTGTCCTTTAGCCGGGCATCCCATGTTCGGCCGGTGGTCATACCCGCAGCTTCCACAGGCCCTGTCGCCGGGCCTGGCGGCGCTTGTTTTCCGCTGCGCTGCTGGGCGTGTTCGGATCGCATCCACTTGTTCCTCCTTCACCTGGACTACCCGAGACGATGACGCAGCCGCTAATGACTGACCTCTTACTGCCGCCATCGCATCCGCTCGTACTGCCGACAGTTCATGTGATCTTGCAAGAATTAGAATGTCATCGAGGGACATGCCCTGCTGTCTCAAAATCAACTTCCTCAAAGCATTCGACCGGCACCCTTGAATGATTTGCGCACGGATCTCCTCTTGCTGGTTGAGACCTGTGCACGAGCTCGCTAGCTTTCTCAACCTGGCATAAAACATATCCATCGACTCGATTTCGGTCTGCTGGGCCTGTCGTAGTTTAAAACGTTCGTAATCCGAGTTGAGTTGCGGGTCGAAGTGCCTGTTCAGAGCAGTTACTGCTGTATCAAAATCAGCCTTATCCCCTGTGTCAGGAAGCGAGTCAAAGAGCTCCTGTAGTTCATCTCCACCCATCAACAGCATTACTGACCTCCGCACTTCCCCGTCCGTTTCCCTGGTTGCACGAAAGTAGTTTTCTAGCCTGTTTATCCACAAACGCCATCTGGGTGCAGCGGTAGCCGGGTCAATTAGTTGGCTAAACGGTGGTAGCGAAACGATCGAGGAGTGAACCCTGTTGGTCAACTGTGCTGGGAGCTGGGGGTTCCCTGGTGGCGGTGGAGGATTGGCATCATCCTGTGGTGGGGCACTCATCTTTACCCCTTCTCACCCTTGCGCTGTACACACGGTGAAGCTGTCCTTTCGTTGTTTTTTTTTTTTTTTTTTTTTTTTTTTGACTCCGCCTTCCTTACTTCTTTTGTTTTCTACTTCTGCCTCCCTTTTCTTGCCTTTTATTTTTCAGTGACCATCTCCTTTTGCTTACCGCTGTTTTTTTTCTCTTTTCTCTTCTTTTCTTTTCCTTTTTTTTTTTTTTTTTTTTTTTTAGCCCCTCCCGGGGGCGGCACACATCTGACGTGCACCACGCGTCTTTTCTTTTATTTCGGGCTTCCCCCTCTCCGGCCTCGCAGGAGACGCACGGCGCGCCCGGCCAGGGAAGCACGCGTCTCCTTCGGCTGCTCCCGGGCAGCGAGGGACGCCCTGGGCGGGGCCTTGTAGCCTCGCGTGGTGCTGCTCTCGGGCAGCGAGGGACGCCCTGGGCGGGGTGTCAGAGCCCCACGTGGTGTGCTCCTTGCGGGGGAGGGCGCGGCTCACCGTCTTTGGGTTTCCCCGATCGGGAAACCGGTCAGTTTCTTCGTTGTCCGCTCCGCCAGTCGCGCGCCTGAGGTTCCCTTCGTGAACCCGGCTTTTTTTTCCCGGCGACCGGCCCGGCACCACGATCGCGGCAGCCGACACTGCTCCGCTCTCCTCCCGGTACGTTTTCTCAGCCTGGCCTCGATATTTAACTGCACTTTCTTCTACTGTCCCGCATTTCGATCCCGCTCGTCGCCAATGTACTAGGCCTTCATTGTCGCTGAAAGAAACACTCACAGACAGTGTTTGCTGAGAGCACACGCATGGAACTGCGTCACCCGCAGTTCGCTCTTTATTTATACCCTCGTGCTCCGTGCCCCTCCCGGACACGCAGAGCACGTCAGGCGCACATGGAGAGCCCGCATGGCTCTTTATTAACTCTTTACAATAACTTTCCCCAAAATATACCAGGACTAGGTTTAAAATATCAAATAAACGTCCTTGAATATCAGGGGGAAGGTTGCCCCTTCCCTAAATATTGTAGGACATACGTTAAAGTACTATATGCGACTTCCCATTGTAACTTGCACCCGCTAGTGCACTCGGTGCAAAACAGGCTATTTACACATGATAAGTGGTAGTCCCATCCCCTTTTAAAGCGGGCAGGAGTTTTTTTTTTTTTATACAAAAGGTAAAAGGTGCTTGTTAGGGGTGTTCTTGCTGAGTTTCCCTCACCATAAGTGCATTGAGAAATGGGACAAGGGATTGATGAGGAGGTAAATGAGAAAGGTGAGATTCTCATTTTCCAATTTACTTGTCAACTACGTAAGCACTCAAACTACATATTCTTTTTTGCGTCCTGGCCTCGCAGTCATGCGGTAACATAAAGTATTCACAGCGCGAACATGAAACTTCATCCTATAACAATGACAAAGTAATATGGGGTTCTAAATGTAACATTCAGTCGTGTTATCACACGGTCAGGTAGCAAGCAGTGCGACCGGAAGAAATGAAAAGGCATCATGCATCCGTTAGCCCATGTGTGGTAGTCTAGACGTCTTCTCATCCGATACACATATATTAAAAACACTGGCTCGCGATTCAAAGTATCAACATGAAAATGTATAGCATGCGTGTTGCACTAAGTCTTGCGACCCAGGCTAAGCCACTGGGAAGGTGTGGAACTAAGAACGATTGATGCTATAGAAATCACTTAGTCGGTCCCCCAGAGCAAAAAATACGTAGCTAGCTTAGTTCTGCTTAAAACCTTCCCCATGCACTTGTGCTAGGTTAGCGCTCTGGTAAAGAAAAATGTATAAACCCCAGTCCTGACGGCAAAATAGTTTTGTAATGAAAGTGGGCGTTATCAGGAAATGTACAGGCGCCTCGGGGTGGAGTTACGAGACCTGTGGGGAGGGGTCTAAGTGGATAGACCGCGCAGGCGTCTAAAGAGACGGGCGACTCCCCGAGGGTGAAAGTTAATTATTCTACTTGATGCCTAAGGTGTATGCACACATATTACTACGGTAGCAGCAATTAAAATGGAAGGCGAGCATCAGAACCAGGAAACTGATCAGAAACAGCAGTTTGATAGCATAAGTCGGCTGGCCGCAACCAAGACCCCCGAAGAACTTGTTTTCCTCTACAAGGGTATTCAGTACCCGTCCCTGCTCTGCAGCCCGGAGACTTTCGAGGCACTGGAGAAGGTCTTCCAGCCGCGCCCAGACGATGCCATGATCATCTCCTATCCGAAATGTGGTAAGATTACATAGAAAAACAGTTCTTAATTTGTAAAATAATAATAATTATAATAGGTGCCGTGGACCAAAGTTGTTCCCAATCCCGGCGCTGTAAAAGGTCGGGGTGTCGAATGCCAGGACTGTAAAGTTTTCCTTCCACCTCGTGCTTGGTTAATCGGGACATACATACGTGACACTCTTGTTGGTGTAAAAGGTCATTTTATTAGAACAGGATTTAAACACAAACAATGCTTCAAAACATTTAACTGTATATCTTTTAAAGCAGACTTTAACTTTTACAACTCCCTCGCCTTCATTTTCTCCTCAAATGTCTCCCTTCAATTTTCCTGCCGTATATGCTCCCCTATTCCGCCCATGCCTTCCTTGCCTGTAGCCTACCCCTCCCCGCTCTGATGCTTCACCTCCTTGTTTTCCCCCTGGAAGGGTGGACAAGCCCGCACCTGGCTCTCCACCCTCCCCCATCTCCTGCCACCCAGAGAAACCTGTGAGGCGTTTCGCTGCCCCACCCCCTTTTATTTTCGGGTACACAAATTTGTACCCCATATGCTTTCCAGCATCAGTCTCAGTTCTGTGATATAGTACACGTTACCTATCTGTGATAGATGTACCCCATCATCACGAAATAACGCTTGCTCTTGTTCTTTTATGTCCCTGTGTCTTAAAACCTTGATCCCTTGAGCCCAACAAAAAACTCTCATGGCTCTGTTCAGTTTCTTTCGAGCCCGCTCAATGGCTCCATGATTGATCGCCCCTCTCCATGCCCTTCTTGGCACAAATTCGGTCCAAACCAAGCTTGTCCCGCATAGCTTCCGTTTCAAGAGCTCCAGATCCCTCTGCATCAATTGTATCAAAGTGAGCCCCGATAGCTTCACTAAATCATTCTCTCCCAGGTGAATCAATAAAAGATCTGGGCATCCCCACTGCGGCAAGTTACCCGTGATAAATGGGAGCAGACTCCCCCACCTCATACCACTCTTGCCCCACCAACGCACTTCGTGGCTTCTGCTGGGCAGTCCCAATGATCTGCCGTAAATTTGCTTCTCTGCAAATTTCGCCGCCCAATGAACGAACGAATGGCCGACCAACCACGTCGTCATCTTTTCCTTCTCTGGCCCGGCCACACAGCCTGTAAAGAAAAAACATTGTAACCACTGTCTTGATAAACTAACCACAAACGCCCACCCCCCCCCAACCTGTTCGCTTTGCACTTTTCAAGGCCTGACATACCGCTCACAGCATCTAGACTTCCATCTCCCTATGGATTTGATCTTAGCCCAATCCCAGCCGATATGTGATGCCTCTGTCGCTGCGCCAATTCTGAATGAGTGTGTTCCATAATCTCCTGCGCGCCGCCCTATCCTTATAAGGGTCATTCTCATAACTTGTAACAATTGATAACTAGTTAGCTTTTTTCCCGACACATGCATAAAAACCCCTGATTCACCTGCCCCTGGCCACCTTGTTTTGAAACTGACCCATTCTTTTACCGGGCAAGCCGCTTCGACTCCTCCTTTCTCAAGCCATATCCACTTGCCCTTACCCAGCTGATCCGTTTTGGACCGTCTTAGCCATATCCCCGACCTGTCTTTGTGCATGCATACCTCTTTTCTCCTTACTCCAATATCCTTACCCACCCCCAACAACTCTGATACTCTAAATGCACCGAAAAACATCCACAACATGCATAAACGAAATAAACCCACCTCATCTTCGTCCCTACAACAACTTGGTAACACCTGTGTCATCTCTACTAACATTTCGAATGTAATGGGCTCTCTTGCTGGTCTATCCCCACTCGTTCTAACCCTGCCCCATCCCTTCAGCATTTTACCCAACAAATCACTGTGTGCTGGGTCACATCCAAAAAACAGTTTTCCGTAAAAAGACACTCCAGCCAGTTTTCCACCAATTGTCGCCGGAGATAAACCCTCCCTGATCAGAAACAGCACGAAACGTCTGGTCCGTGCCTCCAGTACCGGCAGGCTTCGCTCCCAAAAATTGCCCCCAAACTGTTCAAAAGATTGAAACTCCAACCATGCCAGTCTGTAATTACGCCGCGTGGATACTGCTAATGACATCTGCACCAGACCCGTGATCGTCATGCCCCCCATTCCCAGATGTCTGCCGGGACCACAGTCTTGTTCTGATCTGCTCCTGGGGCCAATTCGCGAAAACGCCGCCACTGTGAAGGAGATAGGGAGTCTGCAATCTCGTTGTAAATCCCTGGTATATGTGCAGCTTTAAATATGACATTCAAAGATAAACATAAAAGCATAAACTGCTGCAACAAGCGCAAAACTCTGATGTCCCTTGCTCTCTGTCTATTCACCAGCTCTACCACCGCCATGTTGTCTATTTGAAAAACCACTGTCCTGTTGGCTAATTCCTGTCCCCACACTGCTAGTGCCACTAAAAGGGGAAAGAACTCCAAGAACGCTATGCTTCTCCCTTGCTGCCTCCAGGATGTCGGCCAAGACTCCGCACACCACCTCCCATCCCAGTATAATCCAAAACCCGACGCTCCTGCCGCGTCCGAGAAAATTTGTACTTGCCATATTGTGTCTGACTCACCAAAAGACATCGGTACTCCGTTGAACCTTCTCAGAAAAATCTCCCATATTCTAATGTCTTCTCGTAATGTCAATGACACTCGTATCTTGTGGTGCAGAAGTACGGCACCTGACATGGAAAGTCCCAACCGCCTGCAAAAAGTCCTACCTCCCCTAACCTACCCTGCATGCAAAATTGAGGTAACCTAACAGCTTTTGAGCTGTCCGCAAATCCATCTTGCGCAGAGTGCGCACCGCTGCTAAGAAATCCAGTATCTCCCCTACTTTTGTCGCTGGCAACCTAGCGACCAAATTCCTCGCGTCTAGTTCAATGCCCAAAAAGGTTAGGATCGGCGCCGGGCCTTCTGTTTTCTCCGGGGCCAGAGGCACACCCGCCTGTTGTGTTAGCTTCTGAAACGTGTCCAGGGCCCGCCCACAAACCCCAGATGCCGCTGTTCCTACGAATAGAAAATCGTCCAAGTAATGCGTCACCCACCTATGCCCGCTTGTCTTCACAAAAACCCACTGCAAAAAGGTGCTGAACGTCTCAAAAAGGGCGCATGATATCGAGCAACCCATGGGCAACACTCTGTCCACGTAGAGGTTGCCATCCATCTGCATGCCCAAGAGGTCAAAGTCTGCTGGATGAATAGGAAGCAATCTAAAAGCTGATTGAATATCACATTTTGCCATTTCCACCATCGTACCGCACTTTAGTACCAGCTTTATCGCATCATCGACTGACGCGTAAATTACCTTAGAGTCCTCTTGGGCAATTAAATCATTGACTGACGTACCTTCGGGCCATGACAGATGGTGAATCAAACTAAATTCTCCCTGCGCCTTCTTGGGTACCACTCCCAATGGTGATATCATTAGAGCGTCACTTGGCCACTTGTAAAATGGGCCTGCTATTCTGCCTAACCCTACCTCCTTTGCTATTTTTTCGCGCACAATCTGCGGATGCTCTTTGGCTGACCGCAAATTGTCAGCCCATCTCCTTTGATGGGGGCCTTGGTAACCTAATCTAAAACCTTCCCTAAAGCCCCATTCCAATAGTCGTGCCTTATCCATATCTGGGTATATGCGCAACCATGGCCGCAGAAATTCCAGTCTAACTGGTGTAGGCCCCTTTTGGCGCAGGAGCGCCATGTGCCCCTCTCCCTCTAGAAGCCCTCCACTGTTCCGCTGGGCTGGACAATGAGAAACATTGTGTGACTGGATGACGACCCCCGCACTTGGAGCAGTCATGCTTGAACCTACATTGTGCTCTGGAACAAAATCCCTTGTTAAAATTCCAACAAGCCCCCGCGGTCTTAGTTGAATTGCCCGTCCCCCCATGAGCGGGGCGCGCTTGAAAGGGCTTGTAAGTCACCGGCAGTCCGCTCGCCGTGTGAGTGGACGCCGCCGTCTGTGCCGATGCCATCCATTGCATCCACAGTTCGGAGTCCACGTCATCCCATGGTTTTTCTGGGTTAACACTTACTCGGGCCCTGAACTCCTTGTCGTAACTGAGCCACGCGAAGCCCCCAAAATGCATTTGAGCCTTTCTAATTATATCCATGTATTTAAACAGGGCGATAGCCCTGTCCGGGTATTTCTCACAGTATATACTTGCGAATATCAAAAAGGCCGACGTCCAGTTATCCATTGTTATGGGTACCCTGGGCCTGCGTGCTAGCTCCCATTCTTCCTCTTTGGACCCTTCCTTCGCCTGTATGTCCCTATGTAATAGTTTAAACACATCTACGTATTCGTGTTTCCATATCTTGCTCTTTGTCTTCTCTGCCACATGTGAACCCAGTGGCATGGCTAAACCCATGTACGGCAGCCTCTTCTTGTGACTTTCCCCCCTCCTTATCTTCTACCGTTTTTTCCCCCTTATCCTCCTTTCCTGCCGTGGCTGTATCTATCGTGGCGGTACCCTCTTTCTCTTTGTTCTCGCCCGCCTTCTGCGTAGCGCTATTGCCTGTTACCTCCAACACTGACCCGTCACCTACTCCGATGGACCTACTCGTGTTAGCCTCCCTAATTGTCCCCCCCCGCCCCATACTGACCACCATTTCTTACCTCCAGAGGTGTCCCCTAGGTTCTTTGGCACTCCTTTCAAGCTCCTGCCACGCTGCATGACTTGCCTACTCCCAGTGGGGCCTTCCAAAGGAGCTGTAACCTGTAAAACAGAGCACGAAGAAGAGGTTGCGCCGCTCTTGCGCCCTCGCCCGCCACCCTTTTTCACAGCGCTCACCTCCCAATCACGTATTTCGCCATCCTCCCATTCATCCCCTTCCTCCTCGTAATCCAATTCCAACTCATCTTCTCCTTCCCACTGGCCCTTGCGTTGGCCCACATCTCTCACATTGGTTGATGTACTCTCGTTTGCCTCCCTGCCCGCAGAAGGCGTGTCCTCGTGACGGTGTCCTTGGTCCCTTGGTGTGGAGAAGGCCGCCGTAGACCTCTCCAGTGCTTCGTGCCAATGCGTTTGGGCCATCTAGCGCCCAGTCGGCGTGTACCGCCTCTTGCCAACCTCTGTCGTTGGCATTGCTGCCTTCTTGTACCCGTGACCGTCTGCGTCACCGGGTTTCCCCGTGCCAACTAACCCTTCAGCCGCTCTAGCCTCTTGACCCTGTTCTCCTCTTACCTGTGGCACCCATACCCAGGTTCCGCTCTCTTGCCCTGGCTGCCGTATACCTGGTTGCCCTCTGGCCTCTCTAGTTTTAGGAATTGTCTCGCTGTAGGCGCTCGCCTCTTCCCTGTCTTTGCACAGCTGTGCCCACCTGGCCTCCGTCTCTAATACAACCCTGCGCTGTTCCCTGATTCTGGCCTCTAACTCCCAGGTATCTGCCTGTTCCCAGTTCCCTTGTGTGTGCGAACTCTGGCCCACCACGGCCCTTGGTTCCTGTGGTGTCTTGACTTTCCCCCCCTGGCCTGGCGGGGCGCCGTCTTGGCCCTCCCCGGCCCTCCCCTGTTTTTTCCCGGCGTACTTGCCTCTTTTCTTTACTGGTGCCCCAAACCAACCTGTGTTGGGGCCTCCCCTCTGTGGTATGACAAATCTAGGGGGGCGCAAACCCCGCTGGTCCCCGGTATGGGCTGCTCTGCCTCCCTGCCTTGTCCTTCAAACCCGGCCCCCCCCGCCGCCTGCCCGCCCGGGCCTACGGGGTCAAAACCTGCCTGTGCGCTGTCTGTGCCCTTGACCTGGGAAGCTTGTGTCTCTTCGCCGAACATCAGCGGGCTCTGTGCACCATGAAGCGTTTGTGCCAACGTGCCCTGTCCGGGGGGTATAGGCCCTTCATCTTTTTCCCCGTCGGATTCCTGTGACTCACGGGCCGCTACTGCGGCCGCGACCCTGCCAGATGCCGCCCTGGTGGGGCGTGCCATCCCGACCCAAGCCTGATCTAGGACCCCTGCCTGAGCAAGTCTGCCCTGCCTGCTTCGCCCAGCACGCGTAGCGCGGCCCTCACTGCCTCTGCGTCGTGGCCTGTGGCCATACCGCCAGCCGGCACTATCAGCTGCCGTTCTAATGTGGTCCTGTTCTTACTTCCCCGTGCTCTGAATAGATATATATATGGTATTATATATTTATCCTTGGGTGTGTATTATATATATATATATATATATATATATATATATATTTTTTTTTTAAGGGGCCTGTCCTGCCCGGCCACTCGTGCTCAATGTTTCCCCCAGTAGCCCAACTGCTTGGGGGGTGGCAAGGGGGTCTAACGCTGAGTTACCCAATTCCCGAAAAGTTTTTTTTTTTTTTTTTTTATATATATCCCGAGGGGCCCTCACCGCCCGGTGCGCTTTTTGCGGCCTATTCCGGGGGCCCTCCGCGGGGGTTTGGGGTTGCCGCTTGCGCCGCTAGGCCTGCAGTGGCTGGCCTTCCTGCGCGGCCTCCTAGTGCTGCCCGCGGTCCAGGGGGCCGCCTCGTGCCGCCACGCGCGCTCTACGTGAGTTGAAAATTAAAGCGCCCGAGGGGCCGGCTTCCTCTGATGCAGCGCTGTTCTTAGGTGCCCAAGGGGGTGGCTTCCCCGGCTTTCCGACTTCTAACGGACTTAAAAAAATTGCCCTCGGGGCCGCCCCCCTTTCCTCCGGTGCCCTCCTCTCTCTGTCAGCCGCGTGCCGGGGCCCTGGCAACCGAAAAACCCCACGCTGCTATTAGGCTTGGCTAAACTGTCTGTGAAACCTCCTTACCTCTCACTAAATTAACCTCCTTCCCTCCTAAGTCGGCGCGCAAAAGGGCCGACCCCACCCTCCACCCCCCTTATAAACCTAACCTAATCCCCGCCCCCACTTACCATCTATCCAATCGGGCGCCTTGCGCGCCACTTCCCCCGCCCCGAATCTACCCGCGGAGAGACTAGACTGCGTCTCACTCTCCGCGGGTCCCTTCATCCACAACTAGACAAGCACCTGCCCCTTTATCTTACTCATGCAGGTTCTTTTCCACCTCTGCTTTCTCTCTCTCTTTTCCTTTCTAGATCGAGCATAGCGCTTTTCCGACGTGTTGGTATGTAGCTGGGCTTCTAACCACCCAACCCCATCACTATCACTGGTTCATGGGTTTGTCTTTCAAAAAGCCTTTGTTTTCGTTGAACAATTCTTTACTTTTAACCCTCCATGGGGCGGTTTAGTTACAGCCCCTGGATACAAGGATAATTGCACTTTTCCCGACAACTTTGACTGCAAGCGAACTTCTTTTTTCTTTTGTGTCTCTCCCTTGGCGCTCATGGCGGCGGTGGCACTTTGAATCGGCTCGTTTATGTCAACTATTTTACTTTTTATTTTCAGTTTGTGTGGCAAGAAAAGTCCATTTGGGAATTTACAACGCTAATAGCTCTACCTCGAGCAAACGCGAGACCCATTGTATTGCAAATGCTTTTTTTCACTTCCTCCTCCTTTCTCCCTTTCGTATTTTTCTCTTTCTTGCTCTTGAACACATTTTATGAGGAAAAGTAAGTCCTGGCTCCTTTAGTGAGGCAAGGTGGGCCCTGGTTTAAGCAAGGAAAGTAATCCCTTTGCTTACTGCTGGAGTATTAAAATACAGCTATTATCAGAGTTCAATGGGCCCTATGCTGCTGCAGCTGCTACACCAGCTGGCTCCAAAAAATGAGTGTACTTGAGCTCCACCAGCTCAAATTAAGCATTTCTAATTAAGAAGTTGGTATTGTGAGCTTTTTAATAATTGCAGGACCGGATGAGTCATTTTATTCAAATCATTGTGGACTGGGAAACGGCAGCCTCATTGGTTATAATCCGTTGGTAGTGCCTATAGCTTGTACGGGGTGAAGGATGGAAGAGGGTGGCAGGGCTGGCAGTGGGAAGGATGTATGAGTTCTAGGAAGGGAGAATTTCAAGGCTTTTATTAGCCTTAGTCTTGCGTTTGCTCAAGTTATGTGCAGTTTACATAAACTAAATGTAAGCAATGGTCACTGTATTTTAATCGCAGTAGTGTGTTTGTCCACATAACATGACATGTCTTGTATGTTAATTTTTGTTTGCAAATCACATAAGTTTGTATCAGAAATTATATATATATATATCCCCTCTTGTAGGCTTACATTCACAGGCAGACACTACTCTAGTCATCTGATAAGAAGGATAAGAAAGATGGGTTATTACCTCATTGCTGTGATCGTAGAATATGATGGTGTAGCTCAGTTACTATGAAGCGCACACATTGTAACTGCAATGCATAGAAACGTGTGTTTTTGCTAAGTATGTACATGCACTTCAAATGGCACCAGGACCGGACATAGACATATAAACAAATTGCATGCTATGGAGCTCTCACCACCTGATGCTGAACATTAGCGGTATCCGTTCTTGCCGCTTTAATAATGCTTGGCGATACATCTTACATGTGATGCATCATTATGTTGAGTGAATGAGATGTTATATGGACGGACCCCTTAGTCCCAGAAGTGGGGCCATGTAGAGCCCAAGGTCAACTTTAAATGGAAGATTCTAAACTTGGGAATGTTATGATATCTGATGTACGGTGCTTCATTACTGTTGGCAACGTATTTATCAATCACATCAATTAAGGCCTGGTACAAGATCAGTCGTGCCCAAGACATTTTGAATAGTGCCCTTTGGACATCCCTCCGAAACGACCGGCAATCAGCATATAATTATTTTATAGTTCCATCAATCTACTGAGTTTGAAAGAACTATGGGAGACTCGTGCCACATGATTCCTTTAAAAAGGGCACCAGTAGGGCTTTAAAACTAATGCCTTTTTTAAAAGTATTAAATCAAATTTAGCATACGCTTACATGCGTGGTTGGTTATAAAGCACAACACCTCATTGGCTTCAACTGCATACCTTTCTATTGCCCGCTCTCTGCATATGAAACACAGACTAATGGCTCTGCGAATGGGCATTATACCAACATTGGCGAATACACAGGCATAGATGCACCTGGGTATAACCCGATGTAGGCACTGCAACGGACATGAGGAATATCTCATTCATGTTGTTTGCCCTCAGTTGCAGAACCTTAGGCAGAAACTCCTGAGGAGAAGCTTCAATGACAGAACCATTCGGGCATGCAGGGACACTCTAGTAGCGTGTTTCAACGCAGGTGATCTGTAGCTAAATTGCAAATTTCTCAAATTTCTGGCATCAGGCTATTCGATCCTGCCGGTGCCCCCAAATCTTCAACTCTGGTTGTAATTCCCGAAGAGAAGCTTCAAGGCAGAGCCACTAGGTTATGTCAGGAACCTAGCAGCATGTTCAACTCAAGAGATTGCAGCTTAATTATAAAGTTCCCAGACTGTTTGCATTGGCTCTGCTGGATGCAGGTGAAGTATATCCCCTAGTATTGTTTTGTTATGGAATATCAAAACACTACTTATTTTAACTCGTCCTATAGGTCATGCAATTTCCAACCTAGACGGTATGGCTGAATCATAATGTCAAGCATGTTAATAACCCTGAATAGCTGGTGAATGTTTTGTAAGTGCTTTAATCCGAGTGGCAAATCTGCCTGGTAGATGCACGCTGCTGAAACCGGCCACCATACAGCAGGGGTTTAGAGAGCAAAGGACAATCACTTCACCGCCCTTAAGCACCCTTTTGCACATGTTCAAGAGTGATTGTATTCTTAATCATTATATAGGGGAAGTTGTCACAAGATTATTTATTAATTCGTTTTAATATTTTAATGCTTTTAAATAATCAAATAATAGACACTGGCTTGTATTGCGCAGGTTGTGCAACATTTCCCAATAATGCTTGGCTAATGGAATATTAACATTACCTATGCAAACCCCCTTCATAGGACATGCTCGTTCTTAATTAGAACATAGTGATTGAGTCATAACGTTAAGTACTTTGATTACTTCTGAATAGTAGGTGAATGATCTGCATCAGCTTGAGTGATCATTTTGATTGAGAGAATTGCATCGTACTAGCATGACTCGTATAACAGCACCAAACAGCTTAGAAGTTAAAGATCAGGCAATAATTACTAAGCACTTTAGCATTTTTTTGAGAATGATTTACAATGCTTGATCCTTAATGTTTACCTATGTGTAATTGTTACACGAATATTTTATCACTTGTTTTACGATTTTAATGATTTTAATTAATCAGTCAATAAAGTATAACTTAAACTTGTTGGCAACTTTTTTTTAATGGTTTTAAGATCTATTACATTCATTGTGTGGTGTATTTATCATGTGGTGTATTTCCATCTACCAAAATGGCCAGTTAATTGTTAATAACATTTAGGTGCATTAGACAACCAAGCCCTATATGGAAGTGCTGTAGAGACATATTAATTGATGAAGCCCTATATTGTAGTGGGGTTTCTGTGTCCGCAGTTAGAATGAGGATGATGAAGTAGATGAAATCATGTATGTTGTAAAACAGATAATGTAAATGAGATATGAGTTATTTCTTCATAAGAAGATAAAAACACTGGACACCTCTGCACCTTCCATTTCTTAGTTAATATTGCCACGGGGATGCCATAGTTCAGACCATGGTTGTGTGTTCTTACTCTGTATATGCATCTCTGTTCTACTTTAGAAATATGTTTTCAGTCATTCTGGTACCACCCGAGATGGGTGATTCATGGTGTCTTGTACTTTCAGAAAATTATTTGTGATTTTAGTAGTGCTTCTCTTGCACTTAATGTTGTTCCTATATTCACAAATCCTAGTTTCTTTTTTCTGCATGTCATTTTGATACACCCAAGGTTACATGGGGATATGATTATATATAATCTCCATCCTACTATGGGTAGCCAGTAGGTAGTTATAGTTAGCACCTAGTTTCCATAGGAAGAGCTTTTTTTCTTTTGCCAATAACTTTGGTGCTGCTTGATGAATCTTCATGAAATTTTCAAAACTTAAACTTTGGCTAGTTCAGTTCCTTTCTTGAAAGTTACGGGGTGACCTGTCAAGTGGGGGCAGAGAAAAAGGGCGAAGCCCAAACACGTTTTCCCCATACATGTTCCCACAGAGATTTTGAACACAACTGCAGCCCGAAATGTTCGACAGAATTACACCAAGTTTGGCTGAAAGCTAGCTCTTGGTCCAGGAAGAGTGCTTTTTGTGATTTGGTGCAAATTCGTTCAGTAGTTTTGGAGATATTAAAGGTAAAAAAATATAGATATCTAGGGATGTGTATCCTCTGCGGATCCAACTGTCCCTGTGCTGATATCTGATTGGCTGCCAACATTTCAACAAGAAGTGTTGGCAGCCCTCTTGGGACTCCCCTTCAGAGGAGTCCCAGAAAAAAAGTGAAAAAAATGAAGAGGCCAGGGTAGCGTCATCTTGAGCCTCTAACCTTGATCTCCCTCCCTTTTTTCATTTTGCCCCCGGATGGGTCAGGTCCCGAGGCATTGGGGGATTGAAAGAGGAGGGCCCCCCTCCTAGGGCTTGCATTAGCCCTGGGGACTGCCACCGCCCCGGGGCGATGACAGAGAAATATGCAGGAGGGCCGCGGACCACCGCCTCGCAGGGACAAAACATTAATTTCAACTAGAGGAGGCCCGTACGACTTTCCCCCCACAGACCTGGGGACCGGCACCTCCCTGGGGCAAAACATGAATTCCAAATAGGGGAGGGCTGTATGGCCAAATTGGGGAGGCCCATAGGGCATCCCCCACAGCCCGGGGACTGCCACCTCCCTGGCACTAAATGTGCAAATAATATGGCCCCCACAGCTGCCCTGGGGACCGCCACCTTACTGGGGCTATTTAAGCATTGGAGGGGGCGCTGTGCGGCCCCCCTCATGGAGCCAATAATTGCCCTGGGGACCGTCACTTCACAGGGCTGGCTTCTGCTATGTCCCGGGGTGCCGACCCCTGGGACATAGCTGTTTGTTCTGATTTGGCGGGAGCTTTGACAGCTCCTGCCAAGTCAGAGCAACACTATCCTTCCCTGCCTGCAGAGAAAACAATTGCTTTTGCAGACTGGGAGCTGCATGTTTAGCAGCTCCCTGTGTGCAAAAGCCGTGCTGGCTCCTGAAGGAGGCGGGGAGCTGGATTGTACCACGGGTGCCTTCAGGCTCCCCCGTGGTCCCATTGCACACTGGTTGCTCTGCAAGGCACCCAGGGCAGATGCCCAGGCCCCAGTGGATAGGGTCCCCAGTGGCGAGATTGGCTCCGACAGGGGGGCGGCGCGCCCCTCCTCCATTTAATAGAGGTGGGCCTCGCAGGATTGGGTCCGGGGGGGGGTGGGATCAGCAGGGGAGGGGGACTGCCACCCCTCCCCCTATACCCACTGAAAAGAGGTAGGTCTTGGGGACCACGGCCCCCCTACCCCATGGTTCTCCCTTTAAATTGCTAAGAGAATGCGAATGTGCACATCACCTGGAGGCTGTGTCCGCTTAGTCCCGCACTGTCTACCTTAGTAGTATGTATATGTCATCTCCCCCGTTTGCCAGGATGATGGACAGCTTCCTAAATGGCTCGCCAGTTTGTTTCCCACTGATCTTGATGGTGCGTACTTGATGCAGAGAAATATGAGGACATTTCCACAAAATATAGAAGCACTTGCTTCATACAGGTAAGAGGAAGGACACTGGTTTGGTGGAGATTTACCTTTTTTAAAGTCTTGTTGGCCTCTTTATAGGAGGATTCATGTTATCACAGAATTCTGGAGAAATGCCCGAGGAACAATCACATTGCCAGACGCACATAAGGTCACTGGTGACATTTCCTTGTGCTCCATTACGTAGCTGTAGTGTAACATACATGCTTTACATTTACCCAAGGAAGCAGAAAGAACTCCACTTGGGTAGATATTTCATGCAAAGCTGTGGACTCTAGTTGGTTAAAAGGGCAGGCGAGGTTAATTTTTGGCAGTCACTCGCGCAACTTCAGAAATACCCACAGAAGCACTCACACACACCCTCTCAAAGACGCACTGACACTCACTCAGACACTCATGCACCCACTCACAGACTCACTCAGAGACTCACACACCCATTTCCCAGACCCACTCTGACTCACGCACCCACTCTCAGACTCACGCACCCACTCTCAGACTCACGCACCCACTCTGACTCACGCACCCGCTCACAGACCCAAAGACTCATGCACCCATTCTCCAAACCACTCACTCATGCACCCACTCACAGACCCACACAGATTCACGCATCCACTCACAAACCCACTTAGACACTCATTCACCTTCTCAAAGACCCACTCAGACATTCACATACCCACTCAACGACCCTCGCACATACTCACAGGCCAACAAAGACACTCACACAGCCACTCTCACACCTACTCTTAGACTCACACTCATACCCACTCTCGCATCCACAGAGACCCTTCACACCAACTCTCACACCCAGACAGAAACTCTCACACCCAGAGACACCCTCTCCACCTGTTTTCACACCCAGAGAGACACGCCCTGCCACCAATTCCCTCCGCACACAGCCAAAGACCGTGCACAGGGTTTGGTGGGCCAGGCAGCCAACCCCGCCACTGACAGCTGTTGGGCATGCGCGGCGCGTAGTTGGGTTATAGGGCGTTGGTCACACAATCTGGCCGGAGGCAGTGGTTAGATTAGCGTATGTAATGAAAATTGCTTTATGTTAAAAAAAATACAATAAAATAGAAATTCACTGAAAAAAACAAAGGTTGCAAGGACGTTATAGTTAGGGAAATAGAATTTAAAAAGCCTTAGAAATTCACTGAAAAAAACAAAGGTTACAGGGACGTTATAGTTAGGAAATAGAATTTTAAAAAACATAGAAATTCACTTGCTTTCACCATGCACTGCTAATTACCCCAGTTACCTTAGGCCACAAGTTACAGTTACATGAAATAACTAACTATAACTGCTGAATTTCTCTGCTTTTGTGCAAGTAAATTCAGAACCTAACTATAAAGTGCCTGGAACCTTTGGTTCTTTCAGTGAATATGTAATATCTCTTTCATGGGTGTGCTTCCTAAGCAGTATGTCCCAGAGCGTTCTGGATGGGTTGGTATGATTGTGTCTTGGATCTGGTGTGTTCTGTTCCTTTATGGGAACACATAGGTATTTCTAGGGTGAATGTGGCAGAATTCAGAACTGCCAGTTTTTAAACTTTTATTTTTTCTGACCTAGTTTGAGATAGTGTTGTTGTACGTGGTCACACAAATTAGTGCGCTAGTCTAAGGATTCTAGAATGTTCTCAGTAAGGAACCCTTGTTGTTTTTTTTGCCCTTTTGTTGATTTTTTTGGGATGATGGATGTTGAATATTGTTTCTCCTCTAATTTCTTACTCAACTTTGTCAGGTTGTGTCCTATAATCTGACATTCTATTGCAGCCTCAGAAACTGTCCAAATTGTAGGTTTTCACGTAAGGGGCAAGTATGGAATTTGTGAAAGGGTTTTCCTATTGGTAGGTTTATGATACACGTCTATTGCTAGGTATCCATTGGCAGGCAGAATCTTAGTATCTAAAAAGACAAATTCTTGATTACTGATGGTGTGTCCTTAAATCAAAAATGAGTTCCCTAGCATTGATTCATGCGTTACATTAATTTGCTTTTGTTGGTGTGCCTTGCCAGAGGGTAAGCGCATTTTTATATCTCTTGCATATGGATGTCTGGGTTGGGAAGGAATTTTTTTGACAAAATACATGCCCTTCTTCAAAGTTGCAGACGTATAGACCTGCTATAACAGGGGCAATGTTACTCTTTATTGAAGTTCCATGCATCTGTAAAAAAAAAAAAAAAAAAAAAGGACTTCAAATTAAAAAAAATCTTGATCGAAGCCAATCGCGAAATTCCAAAAGAAAATGATGTGGTGTCACATGTTCCTATAATTATTCAAAGATAATTAGTTCTAATACCTTCAAGGTTTCTTCCCGGGGAATGCTTGTATATGAAGCTTCACTATCTAGATTCACAAAGAGTTCATTAGTTTATCTCTGATGTAGAGTCCCAGCATTCGGCCTGTGCCTTATTTTGCGTAATATTAAGGTCACTTAGCAGTGGTGGGGCTGCAAGAATGGAGGTCAGTTCTTTGTCAATATATATTCTTCCTGGGTTTTCAGCCATTGTATGTAATAGATCTAGTCAGTCCTGTGTCTTGTGAATGTGATGCCATGTCTTATTTAAAAAGGAGTAAGGTAATAACTCTTTGCATGTTCGAATCCCTATATATGGCATTATGGCAAGTGATTCCCACAGCGGTCTGCTGCTGAATATGTACAAACCAAAGGGGGGGGGGGGGGGAGAGGAGAATTATCACAATATATACGCGGGTGAGTGCCTCTTAATTCCAAAGGGTTGACCTAGGCAGGTTTTCTGAGAATAAACATGTCATTATGTCATTTTACTAAGCTCTGCTTATATTAAGGTTACCATATCTTGTTGAGTGCATGCTGTGTGTTTGGGGGTATAAGATTCCCTTGTTAATTATTTCCCCCACCCCCCTGGTTTGTACATTTCCTCCTGAGATGTCAGTTCTTGAGTGCTGAATGTGTAGCACCTGGCAAGAATGCTATCCCTGATACTGTTGACACTAAAGATCCTGGACACACCAAAAACCCACCCCACCATGAAAACTACACCCAGGGACATTTCTGGATAGGCATTCCGAGATGATCACAATCTGATTTAGCATTAATTTATGGCTCTGCTCTGGAGATGTGCACCACTTGGGAAGCATTTAAGGTAGTGGCCCAGGGTCTGTCTCTAGTGGAACAAGATGGTGTGCTTAAGTGCTTTAGAGATCACAAGGAAAAGCTAAAGCGTGATATCAAAAAGATTTAAACTTGACAAATACAGTCCTGTGATTTCTTTCTGCAGGCCGAATTCATGGGTAAGCTTAATGGCATTTCAGAAAGAGAGCTCAGATGGCACAACATGAACATATGCAGAGAGGTATCACCCAGGCAAATTGCTTGCTAATCCGATTAAGCGTCCTTGGCCAGTAAATTATATTGTCTCTTTTGAAAAGAACAAGGCAATATTATAGATGACACTGACAATCTTCTAAAGAGGGTCTAGAAATTTTACACTGACCTCTGTCTTCAAATTTCCCAGCACTTTGTAACACATTTATGATTACTTGGAAAATACAGCCATTTCCTGGCAGGGGAATATGCATAGAGAATACTTAAAAAAACATTCACAGTTGAATAGATGGTGGCAGTAATTAAGGGAATGCCAGCGAAGAAAGCCCCAGGCACAAATGGGCTGCCAGCAGAATTCTTTAAGGAGTTTGCAGTTCTGCTGGCCCCTCAACTGCAGGCTCTCCTTGAAGAATCCACTACCAAGTATACGTACCCTCCCACTGTGAGGGTGGCACCATACTCAAGCCACAGAAACCACTCAAAAACTGCGATTCATACACACTTCTTTTGATAATAAATTGATGTCAATATTCTTGCCAAGCTGATATTTAACCAGTTGGTTCCACTCCTCTCAGACCTACTCTTGTCATATCAAGAAGGTTTAATCCAAGGACCATCTGCAGTGCTTAATTTGCTGACTTTATTTGCTCTGTTGCACCAGATAGACCCGCAGATAGACATCACCTTTTTCCTGGATGCTACCAAAGTGTTTGACTCTACTAAATGCAACGCCCTCATCACCGTTCTCCAGCACTTGGCACTGTGACAATTTTTTTATTAGCTGGATCATGTAGAAGATCCACTGTCACTTTGTAGGAAAGTACCGCCTTTCTAGGCATGTTACCCCCAGTTTTACCTGTATGTTTTTGCCTGTCTCACTGGGATCCTGCTGGTCAGGACCCCAGTGCTCATAGTTTATGGCCTAACGTGTGTGTCTGTATAGTGCTTAACTGTGTCACTGAGGCTCTGCTAATCAGAACCTCAGTGCTTATGATCTCTCTGCTTTCAGATTTGTCACCATAGTCTAGTGACTTCATTTACCAATTTCAATTGGCACACTGGACCTCCCCTTATAAGTCCCTAGCATATGGTACCTAGGTACCCAGAGCATTGGGGTTCCAGGAGATCCTTATGGGCTGCAGCATTTCTTTTGCCACCCATAAGGAGCTCAAACTCTTTCACAGGACTGCCACAGCAGCCTGCGTGAAATAGTGCACACATCATTTCACAGCCATTTTCACTGCACTTAAGTAACTTATAAGTCACCTATATGTCTAAACCTTCACTTGCTGAAGGTTAGGTGCAAAGTTACTAAGTGTGAGGGCACCCTTGCACTAGCAAATGTGCCCCCACATAGTTCAGGGCCATTTCCCGGGACTTTGTGAGTGCTGGGACGCCATTACATGCATGCACTACATATAGGTTGATACCTATATGTAGCTTCACAATGGTAACTCCGGATATGGCCGTGTAAGATGTCTAAGATCATGGGATTGCCCCCCCATTCCAAATATGGTTTTGGGGAGCCAATGCCATGCATCCTGGGGGCTCCACTATGGACCCCCAGTACTGCCAAACCAGCTCTCTCAGGCTTGCACTACAGCTACATCTGCTGCCACCTCACAGACAGGGTTCTGCCCTCATGGTGTCTGAGCAGCTCAGTCCCCGGAAGGCAGAACAAAGAATTTCCTTTGGGAGCAGGGTGTTACACCCTCTCTGTTGAAAATAGGTATTACAGGCTGGGGAGGGTTAGCCTCCCCTAGCCTCTGGAAATGCTTTCAAGGGCACAGATGGTGTCCTCCTTGCATAAGCCAGCCTACACTGGTTCAGGGACCCCTTGTCCCCTGCTCTGGTGTGAAACTGGACAAAGGAAAGGGGAGTGACCACTCCCCTGTCCATCACCACCCTAGGGGTGGTGCCCAGAGCTCCTCCAGTGTGTCCCAGACTTCAGCCATCTTGCTTGCAAGGTGTGGGGGCACTTTGGAGGGCTCTGAGCGGCCAGTGCCAGCAGGTGATGTCAGAGACCCCTCCTGATAGGTCCTTACCTGATCAGGTAGCCAGTCCCCCTCTCAGAGCTATTTAGGGTCTCTCCTGTGGGTTTCTCTTCAGATTCTGCTTGCAAGTTTCCAGGATGAATCCTCTGCAACTACTACTTCATCCTCTGACCTCGGATCTACCGCAGCCTGCTCCAGGAACTTCTGTAACAGCAGAAAAGTATCCACAAGGGATACTTTTCTTCTGCAACTTCAGCTCCAACCAGCAACTGCAACAGTTTCCATGGTGTGCATGCTATGAGGACTCCCTGTCTTCACCCTGCACCAGAAGGGCCGGAGAAATCTCCAGTGGGGGGACGGAGTCACTCCCCTGCTCACGAGGCACCTTCTAAGTCGACGACCGGTTCACTTGGACTCCTCTCACAGCAACGAGCGTGCTCCTTGGAACACAGAAGGTGAACCCCATTGACACAGACTGTCCTGAAGTCCTGCTGTCTCAATTTGGAGGAAGTGAGACCTTGCCTTCCCCCAGAACGACAGTACCCCTGTGTCTTCTTCACCTCCTTAGGCCTTTGTGTACTATTTTGCAAAATTCCCTCATGCACAGCCTGGCCCAGGTCTCCAGCACTCCATCCTGCGACGCTCAACTCGCTGAGTTGTTCTCCGACGGTGTGGGAACTTCCTTTGTAGTGCTGCACAAACTGCATTTTGCACCTCCTTTGTCCCCGTGTCCCCGGACTCCCGTGGGTGCTATCTGGTGCTCTGAGAGCTCTCTGAAGTGCTGAGAGCCCTCTCTTCCTTCTCACACAGAGTTGACGCCCCCAGGTCTCTCCTGGGTCCAGATAGCGCCTAGTTGACGCAAAACACAACTTTGCCGGAACCTAGGTTTGTTGGAGGAATCCAGTGCCAAACCTCGCCTGCATCCAACTTCACGACGTGGGGCATCCTTTGCATCACGCAGGAACCCGCTGGCATCTTCCTAGGGTGCATTTCTGCAGTCTTCGTCCAACCGGGAACTCTTCTTTTGTACCCTCTTCTGGGTTGGCAGGGGCTCCTGTCCTTCCTGGAATGTCTTTCGACTTCTGGACTTGGTCTCCTTCTTTTCCAGACCTTCAGGTCCAGGAATCCACTGTTTGTTGTTTGCAGACTTGGTTGGTTCTTGCAATAATTCCAATCACCAGGTGTAGTGTGTCCTAAGGAAACTTGCAGTACTTTACTCCTGCTTTTCTGGGCTCTGGGGTGAGGTAATTTACTTACCTTTTACTGTATTCTTAGTCTCCCAGCCATTCTGCACACACTATACTTGTCTAGGGGGTAATTAGTGATTTGCATGACACTTTCTTAGTACATGGTTTGTGTTGCCCCTAGACCTATTTTCTCCCTTTGCGTTCTATAGCATTTCCTATTGTTTGCACTATCCTATGTCTAACCACCTGCCTGATTTTGGTGTCTAGTGTATATATTGTGTATAATACTTACCTCCAGAAGGAGTATTGTCCCTAAGATATTTTTGGTACTGTGTCACCCAAATAAATACCTTTTATTTTTGGTAACACTGAGTATTGTCTTTGCTTGTGTATAAGTACTGTGTAACTATAGTGGTGTTGCAGGAGCTTTGCATGTCTCCTAGTTCAGCCTAAGCTGCTCTGCCATAGCTACCTCTATCAGCCTAAGCTGCTAGAACACTACTACATTTCACTAATAAGGGATAACTGGACCTGGTGTATGGTGTAAGTACCCAAGGTACCCGCTACAAACCAGGCCAGCCTCCTACACACTTCTCAGAATTAGTGGGCTTGTCTCATTCTCAATAAACATTGCTAGAGTCACACGCATGACTGCCTGTTCTCAAATCGTTTTGCAGTGGCATAAGATCCTCTTTTTTTTTTTTTGGTGACCCTCCTAACACAGTCCAGTGAATTTTGTTTAGTACAAGCCTGGTGCAAAGATTTCAGCAACCAATACAGAGCAAGATTCAATTAATATTCCAGTTGTGGATGCAACATGCAACAACCATTATGAGGTCTACATTTGTGTACATTTTGGTAACTACATACATCTTGTGATAGAAAACGTACAAGTGACATACATGCTTTTGCTGTGACGAGATATTGTCCAGATATGATCTAAGGGGTCCCCACATGTTTTTAGGTCGTGACTGTGGGACTTGTAATTTAGCATATGTTTCTGCAGTTTTCAGAGCAGTACACTGCATCTGTAAACCAGTCCTTCTCAGCAGGGCTAGGTGTGTGCATCCATGTGGGGAGTAGTTGCTCTTTAGCCAACAGTAAAAGTACTGCAGTTGTTCTTCTGATATCCTTAAGACATGGCTTATCACTTCCCTGTAATGCATGCTTAGGGGAGCATTCTATTGGTTGGTCAGTAATCTGACAGATAATGTTAATTATCTCTGCCCAATATGTTCCTACTGGTGAAAACTCTCTGACTGGGTGAAAATGTCCAGCTGGCTTTGTGATTACAGGGGGCTTGATAGATGTAGTCAAATGAGTGGCGAAATTTAGGGGTACAATAAATCCTGTTAATGAACTCAAAATGCAGAAGCTTACATCTATGATTTATAGAAATTAATTTAATTGTGTGCCGCAGTACTCCTATTCAGCATCACTGAGATCCTCTCCAATGTGCATGTCCATTTGCCTAGTGTGATAGTGTTGATTTTTGAAGGATGTCAGTATGCAGCTTGGAAATTCTTCTCATTGTGTTTGGTATTGTTAAAAGATGAACTAGTGGGTTAAATTATGGGGGCTGGGCGCAAACTGTCGTCCATAGCTTCCAGATGAAATGACACGCCTTGTACTATTACAAAATGTTTACAACATTGCCCTTTATACTTTCTTTAAGCTGTTCAAGGGGCAGAAAGGTCCCTTCTTTATATAATTCGCAGACCTGTGTAAAACCTGCTTTATGCATGTAGTCTATGACTTTGGATTTAAGAGTGGGACTAATAGTAGGATTATTAGCTAATTTTAATGCCGGGGAATGTAAACTGTCCAAATGTGCCCCTCTAGCTAGGGACCAAATCGACCAGCATGTGCAGTAAACCGTTCTTTTACTGAACCAGATCCTAAAAGGATGCTTGGTAATTACCTTATCCAGGTCTTCAAGTTTTACTTGGGTTCGCTCGATAGGAATATATGAAGTGGTCCGCTCAGCTGTACCAGTCGAAGGCATAATGATAAAAACGTTTGCTGTCTAGAATGAAGAAACCGCCTTGTTCGTGTGGTAGGGTAATATAGTCCCAATTCATTCTGGGAATTCCCTCGTTTTTCTAACCACCTCCCCGGTGCTATGGGGTAGCGTACCTAATTCAACCACTTTCTGATACATAACTGCAGGTGTGGTGTTAGTATTGCCTTATGTTCTTTATAAACCTCAGAGGTGAGGTCTGCAAGAGTAGCCTCGATGTTTTTAAATGCGTCTTCAGTGATTGTTGAACACCATACTGCTTACCGAACTCATAACTCCAGACATAAACTTAAAAGACTTCGAATACCATGGATACTCTGGGGACCAATCCTTTATTGTTGTGAAAGAACTCGACAATAGCAGAGTGAAGCTCTTGGTGGAATGTAGCATCATGCAGAGCTCTTGAAAGGAATTGCCACACGGGGAAGGTTTCAAGCTCTGGGAAATGGCAGGCTGCAACATTGAGAGGTTATGGTCAGATAGTGTTTTCGACAGACCATGTCATTAATCCAGAGCAACATTGTCTGAGGGAAACCTAAAGTGAAAGGTTGATGCACAAGTGAATGTTATGTACTGTAGTGAGTTGAATAAGCCCCAGTGTTTCACTTCTTTGCCCTTCAGGCGTCATATCAAGTGCATTACAGAGCAACTGAGCTGAACTTGTGTAGTCTGTTCTGTGGAGGTTGTCACTGTCTAACATGGAGCAGAGGGTCAGGTTGAGCTCCCCAAACAATATTTTCAGCATTCACTCACTAGTGCTAAGCGTATGTATTTGAAATTAATGTTTTTTGTTTTTTAAAAAGATTATGGCTACCCCACATGGATGAGAGCTGTTTTAGGTGAAGTACCTGCGTGAGTCCAAAGATGAGGCAAATGTCATGCCCAAGTATTCATGTAGGTTGAGTCTCCTGTGGCTTCATAAATTCCACCCGTGACGTGAAAGGTAAGAGAGAGTTATGCACTATTTTTTTTCATTTGCCTTGCCTCCAGATGTTCTTAGTATGCAATTTTAGGTCATGCATAACTTAGTTTGAAAAAAAATAATGACAATGAGGGGGAAAGATAGCTATGTTGGGTCAACTCTTGGTGCACCTTTCAGTTAGTAAAAACATGAACAAGGCAGTTCCAGTGCAAATATTACCCTTCCCCCTCTCAGCCCCCCACCCACACTAATATGCCTAACTTCAGTGAGAATGCCACAAAACCAGATAATAGTTCCAGCAACAAATTTAAACAGTATAGAGGTTTTGAGTAGCGGGTCAGGCCAGCCAGCCTGACTTCCAGTGATGATACTGTAAGAATGATTTGCAAATTGAACCAAAGTGTTTGAAATTGACAGTCCCTGGACATGACAGCTTTTGCGGTCAGTCATCATCTGGGCCTTTACTCATGTTGGACGAGGATAATGCTGCAGTTTCTTGTCTTTTTTTTTTTTTTCTTCTTGAGAATGTCTTTTTACAAGTTTCATCGCTTCTGTCGAGTCGATCCCACTGTGGGTTTTCAATGCATGCAGGATAGAGCATAGCATATTTAATAGCATGTGAGTGCATTCATTTCTTCACTCTAGAATAGGCTAGTCTGGCCTCCTTCACTATAGTCGTGGAGTCTGGATACAGTGATCTTATTGAGCCTTGGCACTTCAAGAGTCAGTTGTTACTGAACGTGGCGCATACTGGTATCTCCATAGTGGTAGTTTAGTATACGTGCTACTTTTGTCCTAGTGGGATCCCCTGAAAGGGGACTTGTCCCAAGGAACTGTATGCATACTCACCAGTGATGATAAAGTGGGTCTGCCTAGTAGGTCAGACAGCAGCATATTTACTAATATTTCTGCCTTGCCTGTGTTCAAAGACTCTGGGAGGCTAATTATCTGAATGTTCTTTCTACTACAGCCTGCCTCCAAATCCTTATGTTTTTCCACTAATTTTGGCTAATTCGACTTGCCGTTTAAGCACAGATTTCATGACCATAGGAACATTATCTTCAAAGTTGGAGAGTCTATGCTGTGTCAGTAATGCATTTTCCATGCTTGTTCATATTTTCTTTCATCTGATCCACGCAACATAATCGATGACCTGTAAACTGACCTTCATGTTGATAAGCATCGTTATAATGTCCTGGCTTGGGTCATTGGGCATGTCATCAGTGCTCCAGTCTGTGTGGGGGGAGGAGGTCTTGACCTGGAGCCAATTATTCTCAGTGGCCCTCCTCTGCCATGATGAAAGTTCAGTTTCTCTTTCTTGAGGTCATACTTGCCCATTTCACCTGCACAAGAACGCACTTGAATGGACTACGAGCCGATTCCAAAACCAGTGCCTATGGTGGAAGGAGGCGCCACTAGATCAGTTTCAGGCACCCACGCCAGGTAAATTTGAAGGCAAAATTGTCTCCGTGTGGTTGATTTGGGCCAGGGGAAGCAGGCTGCTGGTGAACAGCTTCAATGAAGTGGGTGTGCCGTGCAGACAGCGCACACAGGCATTATCTCCACCTTGAGAAGCACTCTCTGGGCCTGTAAAGTTCAATGCCAGTGCATCACCACCCATACCAGCCTCCTACAAGCCGAATTTACCCAGAGATCTGGGGCACACCACAATTTCGGTGGGACCTACCATGTGTGACAGCCTCAGGAGCTCTGGCGTCCAATCTAGCACAGCCACTCTACTCTGGTCTGCCAGGCCTCAACAAGGCGGGCCACTGCTACAGGTCACAACATATGTTTTTCCTAATAAGTAAGTCAGAACTACCACTTTTGTCATATTTTTTCATAATATGCAGATTAGACCCATGGCTTCTGAAAAACATTTTGCAATAAATTGTATTAAAGGCTTGGTTTATGTCTTTATCATTGGCCTGTCACCATATCCAACAAAGGCCTACTGAATTGAGCATAAGCTTTCACACGAGACAAACATCAGGCTAGTTATAAAATTAGAAATGTGCACACAATTAGTTTTGGCAGCACAATATTAAACCTCACCTCATAGAAGTTACCAAGTGCAAATCATCTACCCTCCCTAGGCTTATCAGAGGGAGTAATGAACACAAAAATCCTTGTCTGCTGCGTTAATCTGTGAGATGTCATTTAACAAAAATTGCCTCCCCAGTCTTTAGCACAGTATAATAACAATCCATCCTTTAAGGCCTGTTGGATTTAATGTACGCTTTTCACAAGAAATAATTCAAGGCTTGTGCCTTTGTCCCAACACTTCATAATAAGCTGATCAGACCCATAGCATCTGACATAGGTTTTCCTAATGAACCAGTTACGTCTACAGCCTTCCTCACTGGCTTGTCAACACACCCAACACAACCCTACTGATTTGAGTGTAAGCTTTCACAAAAAGACAACCCTTAGTAATAATATTGCAAATATGTAAAAAATTCTAGTTGGCAAAATAAGGGCGCTATCAAGGAATGCAAAGTGCATATCTTCTACCAATAGGATTTGTCAAAGTGGGTGGCCCCCAGGATCCTCGCCTACCTTACTAATCTGAGAGATGTCATCCAGTGCAATACCTGTCTGCAGGCTATGCAATAACAATCTAATCCTAAATGCCTACTGGCTTTTACATATACTTTATACAATAAATTTGTCAGGCCTACTATGTCATAACTTTTCATATTAAACAGATGAACCCTATAGCCTTGATCACTGGCTTGTCACAATAACCAACTCAGTCCTGCTGTGTTAAGAATAAGCTTTCCTAATTACAAAAATTGCCATACTACCACACCTTTTCAGTGGATGCACACTATGTCTGCCAAATCAGTTGTTGTACTTAACCCCTTCGCTGCCAGGCCTTTTCCCCCTCAGGTGACAGTTTTTTTTGTGGCTATTTGGGGCAGGGCGCATAGGGCCCTCATAACCTTTTGTCCACATAAGCTACGCACGCCAAATTTGCGTCCTTTTTTACCAACATCTTCGGGATTCTAGAGGTACCCAGACTTTGTGGGTTCCCCTGAAGGAGACCAAGAAATTAGTCAAAATACAGTGAAAATTTCGTTTAAAAAAAAAAAAAAAAAAAAAATTGGAAAAAAGGGCTGCAGAAGAAGGCTTGCGTTTTTTCCCCTGAAATTGGCATCAACAACGGGTTTGCAGTGCTACAATCACCAGCTTCCCAGCATTCAGGAACAGGCAGACTTGAATCAGAAAACCCAATTTTTCAACACAAGTTTGGCATTTTACTGGGACATACCCCATTTTACGATTTTTTTTTGTGTGCTTTCAGCCTCCTACCAGTCATTGACAGAAATGGATGTGAAACCAATGCTGGATCCCAGAAACCTAAACATTCCTGAAAAGTAGACAAAATTCTGAATTCAGCAATGGGTAATTTGTGTAGATCCTACAAGGGTTTCCTACAGGAAATAACAACTGAAATAAAAATATATTGAAATTGAGGTAAAATAAACCAATTTTTCTCTATGTTTTACTCTGTAACTTTTTATTTTGTGGCTCCTCTCAGATTCCAGAACTTTCTGTCACCGAAATGTGAGGAAAATGTGTTTTTTAGCCAAATTTGGAGGTTTGCAAAGGATTTTGGGTAACAGAACCTGGTCAGAGCCCCACAAGTCACCCCATCTTGGATTCCCCTAGGTCTCTAGTTTTAAAAAATGCACAGGTTTGGTAGGTTTCCCTAGGTGCCGGCTGAGCTAGAGGCCAAAATCTACAGGTAGGCACTTTGAAAAAAAACACCTCTGTTTTCTTTAATAAAATGTGATGTGTCCACGTTGTGTTTTGGGGCATTTCCTGTCGCGGGCACTAGGATTACCCACACAAGTGAGGTATCATTTTTATCGGGAGACTTGGGGGAACATAGAATAGAAAAATAAGTGTTATTGCCCCAATGCCTACATTTTTTCCTTCCAAATATAAGAGTGTGTGTAAAAAAGACGTCTATTTGAGAAATGCCCTGTAATTCACATGCTAGTATGGTCACCCCGTAATTCAGAGATGTGCAAATAACCACTGCTCCTCAACACCTTATCTTGTGCCCATTTTGGAAATACAAAGGTTTTCTTGATGGCTATTTTTCAGTCTTTATATTTCAGCAAATGAATTGCTGTATACATAGAATGAAAACGCACTGCAGGGTGCAGCTCATTTATTGGCTCTGGGTACCTAGGGTTCTTGATGAACCTACAAGCCCTATATATCCCCGCAACCAGAAGAGTCCTGCAGACGTAACGGTATATTGCTTTCAAAAATCTGACATTGCAGGAAAAAGTTACAGAGTAAAACATAGAGAAAAATTGCTGTTTTTTTTCACCTCAATTTCAATATTTTTCTTTTTCAGTTGTTATTTTCTGTAGGAAACCCTTGTAGGATCTACACAAGTGACCCCTTGCTGAATTCAGAATTTGGTCTACTTTTCAGAAATGTTTAGGTTTCTGGGATCCAGCATTGGTTTCATGCACATTTCTGTCACTGACTGGAAGGAGACTGAAAGCACAAAAAATCGTAAAAATGGGGTATGTCCCTGTAAAATGCCAAATTTGTGTTGAAAAATTGGGTTTTGTGATTCAAGTCTGCCTGTTCCTGAAAGCTGGGAAGCTGGTGATTTTAGCACTGCAAACCCTTTGTTGATGCCATTTTCAGGGAAAAAAACACAAGCCTTCTTCTGCAGCCACTTTTTATTTTATTTTTTAAAAAAACGAAATTTTCACTGTATTTTGGCTAATTTCTTGGCCTCCTTCAGGGGAACCCACAAAGTCTGGGTACCTCTAGAATCCCTAGGATGTTGGAAAAAAAGGACGCAAATTTGGCTTGGCTAGCCATTTGGCCCTGTCAGTATATCTCCAGTGCTCCACACACAACCGTTTACCCACCTAAGCCCTTCTTGTCCTGTTTCAGAGGAGACACAGCAGATGCCTGATGCAATTTCTTGGGGCATTCCGGAGGACCCCTCCCCTCCCTTCATGGTGGTGTGGATTTTGTCTGCCGATTTCCCCACTCCCCGCCTGTCACTCCCAAGTTGCTCTTCTCACCTCACCTACGTGGCTACGCCACCATTTTGTTTACTCAGTAGTTCAGCTTGTACTAGCTCTCTCTGCCTCAGTTTCGATGCATTTCTTGTAACTGCTCAATTGACTCTCTGGATACCTTGGTATTCTTGCTGCTGCTACAGTGACCTTCAAAGCATCACTGACACCTGGATTGAGGTCACATCTGGGTCGGGATTGCAGAATAGCCCCATGTTTGTATTGTGTATTTGTAATTAAGATCTGAATCTATTGAATCATGCTCACCACTGACTCACTCCATCCCTATGTAGTACTTACAATGCCCATTTTATTTTTTGTTGCTCTGTCAGGTATTTTCATATGAACAAATTCCAACCCACATATGTTGTAGGGCTGGCGAGTGTCCACTGCTACTCGTGCTATGAAAGTAGATTGAATTTGTTAAGATAGGTTCAGATAGCATATTTGGATCCTTTTCATTTTGTCACTTAGATGAAAACTGGTATTTGTGCTGGACAGTTGTCTTTTGGGTGTGGTTGAAGAATCTGTGCTAAACTGCATTCTTGATATGATGCATGCATGGAAACTACAGTGGGCAGAGGCTACAATATGTTTCCAATACGAGTCAATAGCAAGTAAATTGAGAACTCCATTTGCAAATACTAATTCCTGCTGAAAAAGTCTTTTAATCAGTCCTTTATCTGTACTCTTCGAAACAGTGATTGTTTTTGGAGAAAGAGTCTGTGTAGGTGAGATTAGAATTCAGAGCTGGCTGAAAAATCTCAAATTAATTGTTTAGAAATATATGAAATTTTCGTGAGCACAAAATTGTCTTTGGATGGGATAAAACCATTCGCTCACCTAATTTGATCACAGTGACCCTATACAAGAAGATGATCTTCTGGGCATTTGTAGTGTACATCGTGTTATCACACAAAACATGTAATTGTTATGGCAAGTAAAACACTACACCAGTAAACTCCCATGATGCCCAATCAGCCCTAAAATATTTTCAGGTAATTTTAACCCAGCATCAAAACTCGGGCACTGTGGCTTCTTTTTTTTTTTTTTACACTTACGATTCTTGTTTTTCAACAGTCCGTGGTGGTGCTGAGCCTTGTGTGAATTTTTGTTCAGAATGCTCATCCTTACAGTGCAACCTTGTTACAAGCCTAGCACCCAGAATCAGCATTTTATAGAAGCCTGGTTGCATTTTACCCATCAGTCAAAAATTAAACAATTTCTTAGCCCATGGAAGTCAGTAGATTATCATTCTTTTGTTGATGTAGTCTGTTCAGATTTTTATTAGCTAAAGAATGAATGACCATTACTAGTTAGAAGGGGTAGCATTTTCGTGGTATGGTTCCCCTGAAAATGGCACAGAAGAAATAGGTAAAGCAAAATGACCCAGATTCTTATTGGTAATCTTCATTACCCTGCCACTTTATGTCCCCATCATCCCAGTCCTAAAATATGAGGCGGTTCTACCTCGGATTGAGGTTTCACCACATCAAGGATCCCTATTGGTTACATTTCCATTTCACCTTCCATTGGTTACCTACAACGGCCACTTCCACCCTTCCCGTTCCCCTATGTGCTCTCTGCCTTTGCAGACAAGAAGTAAGCTGCCCTTTCACTTTTAGTTAAGATATCTGTTTTTGGTTGTTTATACTGGGCACAGAGTGGTATAATGCACAGGTTCCTGACGGGCTAAATGTAAGTGTCAAGCAGTAAAAACAATTTATTATGCAGCCTGTATGAATTACAATAGGCTGCCCAACTGATGAGTGCTATGGCATTCTTAGTGTGGGGTTTTATATTGAACTGATATTGTAATTGTTCCTATACAGCACTTAATACCACATACACAGTGATAGTAGTTTTTTTACAGCAGGAAGCACACTGCTCCGGAACCGAGGGTTAGTAGTTTTTTTCATTTATTGTTGGTTATTGGGATTAGTATTGCACTCTTAAAGTAACCATGCCATGGATTAACTCCAGCTTCTATGTGGTAGATTAAATTAATAAGAGCTAGCTGTGATCTTAAGAGGGGGTGGGATATATGACTTCATGCATTGATTATCTGTTTTAATAGATGAGCTACAACAGAGTATATTTCGTTAGAATGCAGCGGTATGACTTTTAAAGCAGAGGTTGTGACCTTTGGAATGAGGTGTGAGTAATTTACACAGATATAATAATAGGGTTTAAAGCTAAACATACATATGACTTAGAGTAGACCATGCTCAGTAAGGAGGCATGCAGAGGATGGAAAGGAAGGAAAGAAAGTAATTCAGAAGAAAAAGGTGAGTTAGTAAACAGAAGTTTTAAGTCAAAGTCATTTTTCATGCTGGATTTTTAAGATTATTGTGGCAGCCTTTTGTCATTGCATGCAAAACTGTGGAAAGAAAACATTATTTGGCTGTGCTGCAAAATCACTGTAGGCAATGAGAACCCCATTGCACTCGCTCTCTTGCTCCCTCTCATTCTCTCCCTCCCTCCGGGTAAAAACAATCAAAATAAAATGCTTAAATTCTCCCTTAAAATTTGGTAGGACGGGAAACATGAATGTTGTGTTTTTAATGTACATGGTATAGCTGTTCCTCCCCTTTTTCTATGATGATCAGGGTGGGATTAATTTTTTTTTTTGTTTTTTTTTTTATTATTATTATTTTTTCGTTTTTTTTTCTTTAGTGAGTTTGTGTACAGTAATGCTTATCAGGGCAGGTGCACTGGGTGTCTCTAATCCGGCTCACCCACAACATAATAACAATGAAGCATGAGATCCTGTATTTGCCTGTCAGTCATCCTTCCTGAGTGGGCCTCAGACACACAAAAGGATACGCCCTGCTTAGAAACACACTTACCTGAACAATAGAAACTGCAGTCTCACCTCTCACACTCATTATCCACTAAACTTCCAGTGCTTAACAAGAACAAGTAAACAGCAGCCCCTTCCAAATAAGGCCCTCATTATGTTTCTAAAGGGGAGCCAGTCTCTTTTTTTTTTCCTTTCTCACTTCTGTGTCTAGTCCACACCCTCAAGCCATATGAATAAGGGGTATACACTTCCACTGTCTGGGAAGGTCTGCATTTCAATGCGCATTCTCCTCCCTGTGCTGGCACTCATGTGAAAAAGGGTATTAGTTTCTAATGTTCTTTTTTTTTTTTTCTGCCATAGTTTGTCAGTGTTCTTGGAGAAGCACAATTTTGGTTTTACCCCTACACATTACAGAGTAACGCAAAATGTAATTGTGTACATTCTGTGTGAAGTACCATTATTATTGATTTCCTGAGGGCCCTCCATGAAGGGGTGAATGCTACAGTCCGATATGGTATGAAGGGGGAATGTACTAAACATTTTCCTCTTCATCGGAGGGTCAGGCAGGGATGTGTGCTGGCCCCTATATCATTTCTTTTGTATGTAGATGGTCTGCAGGTTGCCTTGTTGTCCCAGGATACTGATTTGCCATCTAATAATGGTAAGCAAGTGCCAGGTCTCCTTTATGCTGATGATGCGGTCTTTCTTGCACAAACAGGTAGCGGGTTAAGGTCTCTTAATAACGCATTTGTAAAATTTATAGATGATCTTGATCTTAACATCTCTAAAACCCACTACATGGTTTGCGGAAAGGCTGGTTGGAGAGTTACTCCTGCACTTATCATCAAGTGCCAACCCATCAGTCAAGTGAAGAAGTTTTCTTTCTTTTCACTCCCGGGAGAACTGGCTTCCTAGCCTATCCAAAAAATGCTCCTGCTTTAATTCCTCCACAGGGGCAGTGTTTAACTTGGCTGCTAGAGTCCGTAGTAAACCTATTCCACCATTGTCGGAAATGTATAAACTTAAGTGCCTTACTATTTTAACTTTTGGGCCCTCGATTTGGGGAATCTGGGTCTGCAGCGGCCTCTAGCTTGAAGAAAATAGATTCTGCAGGCGTCTTCTGGGAGTTGGTCCAGGAACCCAAACTTTTATTCTCCATGAGGAATTAGGTATTGGGTATGTTGAGGGTGTTATTTCACGTGCTCCTTTTTTCGGTCGAGCGTAAGCGTGTGGCCTCTTGTATACATTTAAGTATACTTCTGTTGTCTCAAAGCCATTTCATTTGCTTGTTTCAGTGTCATTTAAACATCCTCCCAACTAGTAGTCAGTCATGCCTGCTAGTCCCTCATTCTTCTCTTTGGGAGCAGGGACCAACTACTGTATAATTAAGCTTTGTACTGTTTATCTGGTCTTTAGGGGATTTTTTTTTTTTCTTTGTTTCCTGCTCTTTTTCAGGGAAGCTTCTCAGAGCATTGTTGCTCTCGCTTTAGCTTAGCTGTAAACAAGGCTATAAATCAGGCTGTTACCTTGGTCACATTTGGTCTTTGTAGGCTCTCTGCACCCTCTCTGAGCTGCTTGGCTTCCAACGACATATTCATTTTTTGGAGGCATGAGGAGATTAAGTGATGTTGAGCCGATGCCATGATTCAAACCTGGGTCTTCTCTTCCAAAGTGTGCAGCTCCACTTCTTGCACCACACCTTCTCCATCCAGGTTTCCGAGGCATTCCAGTTACTTTCATTGTTGAAGCGTGGCACATGGTACTTTATGTTTACACATGGTGGCCACACCTTTCTTTAGTTCTGCACGGCTGAGCTGCACATGGTGCCAAACACATATTTGAATGCCCAATAAGTAAGTCATTCACTGTCTAAATACTTCCATCGAGCAGTAGACACAGACGGGAAATGATGTGAAAACCCCTCATTTAATTGTCTGCAGTGAAGCAAGCCAGTGCAGAAAAATATCACCACTAAAGGGGACTTTCGCTGACGTGGATGAAAATCGACTGTATTGCCGTCTCCACAGCTAATGCGGTGCCTGTGCGCAGTGAAGATTAGCTTCCAGGCGCCTGGTTGTTTTCCTTTGCGTTGACTTGCCCTACTGTTGAAAGTTGACTTGTTTGTGCAGTAATTTCAAATCTGCAGTTCACCAAAGCTTGTTTAAATTTACGTTTTAAACTGCACACAGTGCGTAATAATCACAGTATGGTACACTCAAAGTACTTAGTTTACTGTTAATAAGCAGAGATGTTAATACGTGGATCCAGGAGAGGTATAGAGCACCCACAAGTAGACTAACCAAAACCTTTGGAAAGTCATGACACCAATTTGGCAAAGCAATACTTGCCTGCTTTATTGAAAACATGTTCGACCCGAAGCACAATAAACAACATTTGCTTTTTGCTGTTTGCGATACTCTACAGGCAAGCACAATTCTGCAGAGTGGGGGATACTCGAGGCCAGGTTTAAAACAAGCATTTGCAATCCAATAGGTCTCACATCTGCTTGAGTTAGATCTATTGGTGTTGTAAATGCATAACTGAACTTGTCTTGCCACATAAATTGGCCAGCCCTGCTGCATAATTTGGCCCTCCCTGCCACATAATTCCAGTGGCCCTGCATATAACTAAAGCACTTCCATTTACCTTCCTCTTCTATCTGCAGCAAAAAATGAAAATATTGCCGTTCAGCATCCTAATTTATCTCTGTCATGCTAATTAGAATAAAATACCACTTTCAAAAGGCAAGCCAAGGAACCAATTAAAGTGATGGGCGTAGTGCAAGCCCACAGAAACAGATTACAGCATGTCGAGAGACAACGCATGTGTGCTGCCTAGGCTCAACCTAAAAAATAGTGCTCCCACACTAAGGTGCACACTCACCTTTTACACTCAAAAGGTTGAAATGTATGTAAGCAAATCATAACGCTGTTTTATGAAACAAAGATAAACTAAAAATGCCTTCACAAAGCATGACATTTCTCTCTACTGATCGATAGGGCTAAGGTCATCTGTGCCACGAAGTCCCAACTTGACAATTAATTTTGGCACTGCAAATCCATTTGTGACCCACACTCGGCATTTTGACACATAGTTGACGTCAGTTTTTTCTTCTTGTGCAATCAAACTATTCAAATACAATTCAGTGTTTGAGGCTGCTGCGAGAAAATGCAGTTGGGAGAATAGGATTGTAACTTAAATTCTGCTCCAGCTAAGCATAAACTGGCAGCTTGCTTCCATAAGCAATCGTTAGAAAAGCAAGCATATGTATTAATTATGAAGCGAGCACTCTTATCGGCCCGAAGCAAACATCAGAACGCAAGGTGCATGGCTCACCTCCTCAGGCAGCTATTGCTTTAATAAATAATTAGGAATTCTCTAGGCACAGAAATACTATCTGTGGCCTATTTCACTTAAACATGGTCTCCTGGTTACAAATTATTGGGGCCCGATTTATGAACATGTCCATGTAATGATGTGTTAACCAGGGCCCATATTGCTTATGCATTTCAATCTCATTTCTGGCCATTACAGCTTCCCCCTGACTCACTCTGGAGTCCTGCCACAGCACAATTAATCCATATATCAAAAGCCTCCCCTGTCTTGAACTTAAAATGTGCTGAATTTTAGCTGTGCATTTGTGCTTCTTCTTATGTCTGAGCTCTGTGAATCTGGAGGGCCGGCATAAATCCTGGAATTCTCAAGGTTAGCACCACCCCCATATTACCCTCCCACCACACGCCGTGCAAAAGGTGTTTTTGTGAAGGTTAAGGGCTTCAACATACAAACATCACATCCAGTAATGTGCCTCCAGTCCCAGGTGTATTGTTTACTGTGTATATATGAGACAATTGCGCCATTGTGTGCGCCTATAAATCGGGCTAGGACATTAATGTCACTTGATACCGTATCTATTTGAATACACAGCATGTTCTACATTTCATCGCATGTGTTGTATGTCCATGTGGGATATATGCATTACAGCATGTTAGCTCATTTCCGTTGTACAGAGGCCTGTCAAATGCCACTAAGAGCTGTGCGCTGCCCACTTGCTGCTAAACACTGGAGTTAAATATAAAGCAGACAATAGGCGTGAAACTCTGGACACATAAAATGCAAAAACGGTGGCAAAGCAATGCCGAATTAGAAACAACAACAACATTGTCTTTGAAGGTCAAAGTATTTTTTGCATTTTTCATGGATGGTCGGCACAAAGTCTAATGCAACATTGCCTGTCTGAGAGAGATGAAAACATATTTTTTTGCTAGGATTGGTCTTTGTAGGAAAGTACCATCTTGCCTGGCATGTTACCCCCATTTTCACTGTATGTATGTTTGTTTTTGCCCATGTGTCACTGGGACCCTGCCAGGCAGGACCCCAGTGCTCATAATGTATGCCCTGTATGTCTTCCCTGTGTGGTGCCTGACTGTGTCACTGAGGCTCTGCTAACCAGAACCTCAGTGTTTATGCTCTCTCTGCTTTTCACAATTGTCACTGCAGGCTAGTGACTAATTTTACCAATTCTCATTGGCACACTGGAACACCCTTATAATTCCCTTGTACATGGTACCTAGGTACCCAGGGTATTGGGGTTCCATGAGATCCCTATGGGCTGCAGCATTTCTTTTGCCACCCATAGGGAGCTCAGACAATTGTTACACAGGACTGCCACTGCAGCCTGAGTGAAATAACGTCCACGTTATTTCACAGCCATCTTTCACTGCACATAAGTAACTTATAAGTCACCTATATGTCTAACCCTCACTTGGTGAAGGTTAGGTGCCAAGTTACTTAGTGTGTGGGCACCCTGGCACTAGCCAAGGTGCCCCCCCCATTGTTCAGGGCAAATTCCCCGAACTTTGTGAGTGTGGGGACACCATTATACACGTGCACTACATATAGGTCAATACCTATATGTAGCGTCACAATGGTAACTCCGAGCATGGCCATGTAACATGTCTAGGATCATGGAATTGTCACCTCAATACCATTCTGGTATTGGGGGGACAAATCCATGCATCCCTGGGTCTCTAGCACAGAGCCCGGGTACTGCCAAACTGCCTTTCTGGGGTTTCCACTGCAGCTGCTGCTGCTGCCGACCCCTCAGACACGTTTCTGCCCTCCTGGGGTCTGGACAGCCCAGTCCCAGGAAGGCAGAACAAAGGATTTCCTCTGAGAGAGAGTGTTAGCCCCTCTCCCTTTCAAAATAGGTGTGAAGGTCTGGGGAGGAGTAGCCTCCCCCAGCTCATGGAAATGCTTTAATGGGCACAGATGGTGCCCATCTCTGCATAAGCCAGTCTACACCGGTTCAGGGATCCCCCAGCCCTGCTCTGGCGCGAAACTGGACAAAGGAAAGGGGAGTGACCACTCCCCTGACCAGTACCTCCCAGGGGAGGTGCCCAGAGCTCCCCCAGTGTGTCCCAGACCTCTGCCATCTTGGATTCAGAGGTGCTGGGGGCACAATAGACTGCTCTGAGTGGCCAGTGCCAGCAGGTGATGTCAGAGACACCTCCTGATAGGTGCTTACCTCTTTCAGTAGCCAAGCCTCCTTTCTCAGTAGCCAAACCTCCTTTTCTGGCTATTTAGGGTGTCTCTTCTGGGCTATTCCTCAGATAACGAATGCAAGAGCTCACCAGAGTTCCTCTGCACTTCCCTCTTCGACTTCTGCCAAGGATCGACCGCTGACTGCTCCAGGACGCCTGCAAAACCGCAACAAAGTAGCAAGACGACTACCAGCAACATTGTAGCGCCTCATCCTGACGGGTTTCTCAACTGTTTCCTGGTGGTGCATGCTCTGAGGGCTGTCTGCCTTCACCCTGCACTGGAAGCCAAGAAGAAATCTCCTGTGGGTCGACTGAATCTTCCCCCTGCCAACGCAGGCACCAAACTTCTGCATCACCGGTCCCCTGGGTCCCCTCTCATTCTGACGAGTGTGGTCCCTGGAACACAGGAGCTGGGTCCAAGTGTCTCCCACAGTCCAGTGGCCCTTCTGTCCGAATTTGGTGGAGGTAAGTCCTTGCCTCCCCACGCCAGACAGTAATCCTGTGTACTGCATGATCTGCAGCTACTCTGGCTGCTGTGCACTTTTCCAAGGATTTATTTGTGCACAACCTAGCCTGGGTCCCCAGCACTCCGTCCTGCATTGCCCAACTCGCTGAGTTGGACTCCAATGTCGTGGGACCCTCCTTTGTGACTCTGAGTCGACTGCTGTCTTCAGATCTTCTAAGTGCCTGTTCCAGTACTTCTGTGGGCGCTGCCTGCTTCTGCAGGGGCTCTCTGAGTTGCAGAGTGCCCCTTCTGTCTCGTCCTCGAAGGGGTGACATCCTGGTCCTTCCTGATCCCCAGCAGCACCCAAAATCCTCAACCGTGACTCTTGCAGCTAGCAAGGCTTGTTTGCAGTACTTCTGTGTGGAAATACTTCTGCATCCTTCAGCACGCCGTGGGACATTTTCTTTCCAAAGGAGAAGTTCCTGGCACCTTCCTTTGTTGCAGAATCTTCAGCTTCTTCCACCCGGAGGCAGCCCTTTTGCACCTTCATCTGGGGTTTAGTGGGCTCCTGCCTCTCCTAGACACTTGCTTGACTCTTGGACTTGGTCCCCTTCCTTTACAGGTCCTCAGGTCCAGGAATCCGTCTTCAGTGGTTTGCTGGTGGTTGTGGTTCTTGCAGAATCCCCTATCAAGACTATTCTGTCTTTCTGGGGTAGTAGGGTACATTTACTCCTACTTTTCAGGGTCTTGGGGTGGGGTATCTTGGACACCCTTACTGTTTTCCTACTGTCCCAGCAACCCTCTACAACCCCCCATAGGTCTGGGGTCCATTTGTGATTCGCATTCCACTTCTGGAGTATATGGTTTGTGTTGCCCCTAGACCTATGTCTGCCTATTGCATCCTATTGTGAGTCTACATTGTTTGCACTACTTTTCTTACTGTTACTTACCTGCTTTGGGTTTGTGTACATATAATTTGTGTATATTACTTACCTCTGGGTATCCTCTGAGATACTTTTGGCATATTGTCACTAAAATAAAGTACCGTTATTTTTAGTAACTCCGAGTATTGTGTTTTCTTATGATATTGTGCTATATGATATAAGTGGTATAGTAGGAGCTTTGCATGTCTCCTAGTTCAGCCTAAGCTGCTTTGCCATAGCTACCTCTATCAGCCTAAGCTGCTAGAAACACCTTTATTCTACTAATAAGGGATAACTGGACCTGGCACAAGGTGTAAGTACCACAAGGTACCCACTATAAGCTAGGCCAGCCTCCTACAGTCTTACTTGAGCTGTCTTTCTGATTTGCATCTCTGAAGAATCCCGGTTGGAGACACCCGCAGTGAGCCCTCTATCAGCGGCTTGGACATCATCTGAAACGGGATATGTGCACAAGGAGAAGAGGTGACCAGCTACTTGAATACTACACATAATATATACAAGGCGGTCATTGACTGGAGCAGCGGAAGCAGGACTTTGTTTTCATACACCGACGGCTGTAGTTTCCTGAGCTGATGAGAAATGCTGCTGCTTCCTCCACTCTCCTGCTGGTGCCACTGTCCGAAAGAAATGATCTGCGGCATGTGCTGCGGACCGCTGAAGTGACCGCTTCCAACTAATAAGCACCTCCTTTATTTCAAAATTGTGTCCCTGGCAGAAGGTCTATGTAGGTTTTTCTCTGTTGTTGCATGCGCTCTAACCTTGCCTATCACAAGGTAAACAAGCATTTGCAATGCAATGGGTCATGCATTTGCTCGAGTTAGAGCTATTAGCGTTGTAAAGTCCTAACCAGACTCCTCTTGCCACATAAATTGAAAATGTAAAGTAACACTGTTTCACATAAGAAAGCCTATTCAAAGCGTCATGGCATCCGCGTGAAGCAGCACACAAAAGGAAAAAGAAGTTCGCAGGGATGATGTCCAAGGCGGTAACTAAACCGCCCCAAGGAGGGCCAAATGTAAAGCATTTACCAATGAAAATAAAGGATGTTTGAAAGGCAAGCCCATGAACGAGTGATAGTGATGGGTGTGTGGTGGGTGTGGTTAAAAGCCCAGATACATACCAACACATCAGAAAATCAGCGCTTGCGCACTGCTATGCTCGACCTAAAAAGTAAAGTGAAACAAAAGGAATCCTAAAAATAACAGTAAAGAGACACTCGACTGAAATTATCTTTAACAATTAAAAATGGAGGTGGGCGAGGCATGCAGGCTGAAAGAAAGGTGCAGCAGCCATATGCAAATATAAAGTGTGGCATGCCGGACTGTAACAATGAAAGGAACTGGAATGCTTCATGCGCTCCGCAGAAACCTGGTGGACAAGAAAGAATGTGTGGCACAATTACTAGAGCTGCCAACTTTGGACCTGACGACCTGGGTTCTAATCACGATGTCTGCTCAACATCACTTAATCTCCTTGTGCCTCCAAAAAATAAATATGTCCTTGTGTAATTTATCTTTTATTTATGTAAGACCTATAGTACCTGCGGGTCAGGCTACTTAGCATTGCAAAGTTGAAAAAGTAATTAAATAAGCAAGCCTCCGCCCTCCCTCTCACCTCCGGGGACTGTAGGTAGGCACACTTGGTTTAGGAAATCGATGCAAGGAATGGCGGGAGCCAAGCAGCTGAGAGAGGACCCAGAGAGCCCATAAACACCAAATGTGACCAAGATAACAGCTTGATTACAGCCTTGTTTACAGCTATGCTAAACTGAGAGCAAGAATGCTCTGCAAGTGAAAAGGGAAGCTTCCTTTAACACGAGCAGGAAATAAAAACAAAAAGGCCCCTAAAGACCAGATAAACAGAACAAAGCGTAATTATACAGTAGTTTGTCCCAGCTGCCAAAGAGAAAAAGGAGAGACAAAGAGTGACAACTAGCAAGGAAGGATTTTTAAATGGTACTGACGCGAGCAAATGAAACTGCTTTAAGCCCACAGAAGAGGTATTCTTAAAAGTATACAAGAGGCTGTACGCTTACGCTGGACCTAAAAATGACACATGGATAATTAGACCTACTTATTTTAACACTCAGAGTCTTGTAACTAAGACAGGTCTCTGCCTCAGAAATGAACGTACTGGTGTTCCAACTAGTTGAAGGGCTGTATTGTACCACCTTAGACAGTAGTAAGTGTGGTTTGTCATTGACATGTGAAAGTTGAAAGGAAATGTAGCATAATTTGTTAATGTCTTCAAAGAAAACAGGAAATTACACAATAACATTACGAAAACAACAAGATTTGGCAAAGCCAGTCCATCTGGAGATGACCGCCAATTACTGACTTTCCCAATGTTTGTTAATTATTTTTGTAACACTATACAAGGAAGCTACTTTTTGTGTGTAAGTGCATGTAGCGCAAGAGCAGAATGCTGTCTCTCGCAGAGAGGTAAGCTAAACTGCATATGTTGTAATAGCATTAAAAAAAAAAAAAAATGATAGTGTAAATAAGTAGTCCTTTTAACTTAATGTATGTTCTGCTTTCATGACACGCCGGCGGAATGTAAATCTGTTTTTTTTATGACTCACTGAGGCGGAAGAGCTTGCACACTGTCCTTTGATTTTTTTTTTTTTTAACCCACATGTGTCTACCTTAGGGAGAGTGTATTCAGCAGCGTGGGAGAGGGAGGGCAAGGCTGTATTTAGAAGCATGAAGGAGGGAGGGAGGGCTTGGGCAGGGCATGGTGACGTTCTGGGCTTGTTTATACTTCTGAAGTGGATACAGCGCTACCGGAATAATATGGCAAAAAGGCCCAGATGCAAGAGAAGTCCAGTTATACATTTACAACCGCAATAGCTGTAACTCAAGCAAATGCGAGACCTATTGCTTTGCAAATGCTTGTGATTGTGGTTGTTTGGGCCAAGGAATTCACAGATTTTAATAGGGAGGTCATTTTAAATTGTTTGTCTAGGGACTTTGGCTATAAAATTCCCTGGCTCCACTATGTTAAGAATATGGCTGACCGGTTGTGCAGGCCAGATTTGTTTTTATCTCCATCTATCCTGAACAAAGGTGTGGTTCCTTGGATTCAGAAAGAGTTCTCTAGATTAGCTAGGAAATCCAGCTAGTCAAGGGCTCAATAAGGTGTAGTCTCTGTGTCCCGTTAGGTTAGTTCAGTCTAAAATATATTCTGATCTGTCCTTGCTATAATATTTCCACACAAACGCTTATGTACTTTACCTTGTTTTGTAAATATTATGAGCCGTTCCGGAGGAGACATCTTATGCTGCTGCTAACCAGCATTTTATTTTCTGTGTATGCTTGATGATCATGTCGTATGGACTGCAGTAGGTGCTTTTAAAAAAAAAAAATACCTTACGCTAGCAGAATGTTAACAATTTTTTTATAACCTGATGATCTAACCATTTAATAGGTTTCTCTTTTTCAACATGTTAATTTATCAACCATGTATTTAACTTGTTTCAACGGTTTTATACATTGTATTTGTTCTTTTTTTATTATATTTATAACCAAAAAAAGATTTATTATGATTATTAATGTAAAGTGAAACATCAAACTGTATTATTGAAGGTGCATACTATAGAAACTAGAATGTCATATATGTGTGTCCTAATGTTGACATTAACATGATGATTTGTGAATCTCATTCACAATTACTTACATTCTGATGTATTGCATTTACTGAAAATGCATTGCATATGTAATCATAAACTCACTTATTCATGTTTTGTATTTATTTTGATATTTCTTGCAGTTATATTTGACTATCAAAAAGTGTACATTAACCATGATTTGCTAAGGTAGCATAAGGTGGCCATTCATTTTAACGTGAAATGTATTTTCCAGTGTCCTGTATGTTTCATTATTTGCTGGTGTTCGTTTGGTATTCATTAGCTAGAGAAAGGAGTATTGTGTATTAGAGATTTTCAGGCCTGAAAAGGAATGTCTTGACATGGACTGGGTGATTTAAAGAACAGAAGACGCCTCCTTTTCATTTTGTATCTGGTGTGAAGATGCTGAAGGTTAACATGGTCGTTAGAGTATTGTGGAATGGGAGAATCGCTCCATGTTACAAGTTTGCCCTGTGAGAACGATAAATAATTGGAGTCTCTGGATGGCATGACTAGAGATGGCTATGCCTGGAGTTTCCATCTTAAGTTAGTATTCACAGTGTTAGATTTGTGGCAGATTCCTTTAGACTTGGAGAGGTGCAGAACTCTCAGGCCCTTTTCCATTTAGTGTGTGTAGCTTCATGGTAAGACTGGTTTCTTTCTCTGAAGACTTCTACTGGAGTCTTTGCATTGCTGACACCTACCTTGCTCTGCCCTGAGACCCTTGAGACCTTATTCTGTTTAGCTTAGAAACTAGCTAGATGTCCTTCATTCTGTTCTTGTTGAGAAGAAACAATCTGAATTATTTTAAAGAATAACAATTCCTATTTCTTAGTTTCTGTATTGATGTGACTATAATTCTTATATGCTTTATGATATTGACATTGAACTTATTCCATTGTTTCAGCATGCTGGTTCTGATTTTCTATCTTTACAGTCTGATCCTGTTATGCATTTATATTGTATTAGTTACTAATTTGTAATAAACCCAGTAAACTCCAATATTGGTTCTTGGTCCTTTTTGTGTCGCCAAATGGGCTTCTCGAAATTGTAAATTGTAGATTTGATGGTAACTCCTTTCTCCCCGTACACGACAAGACCCTAAAGAAGACTGACCGCCGCTTCCATGCACGCTGCTGCATCCTCAGCGTGCACACCTGGCCTCTGCAGATCTCCGTACTGGAAAAGGTCCCTGTGAGACTCCTGTATTAAGGCTAGAGGGGCAGAGGCTTGATGCAGCACTCCCAATGTACAATAAGCATGTGCTTGAAAGACCACAGTCCTTTCCTGCCTTCACTTCTGGAAATACTGCTCATGTATGCCAGCCCTGTTGCATACACAAGAGGAAAGCACCGGCCCCACCTGCGCAGCCAGCATCTGGGACATTATTTTTGGGACATTTTCTATTTTTTGTATACGTTTTTTTGCCATTCGTACAATATACATAATAATGCTGGCATACTACAAGAACATTTCAGAATGTCATGCAGAATCACAATAGTCAGGGTCCCCTTTCCCACCCTGCAAATTCAGTCCATTTCCCCATACAAAATTAAACACTACGTAACGAAGGACATGCATTGCAGATGGCATATAGGTGGTACAATCTTCCCCTCTTCCGTTGCTCATTTGCATTCCTTTAATCCATCCCACTATGGCGCTAAAGGGTACATGGCATCCGGGAGGTCTAGCGGAGTGATGAGCATTGGAGCTGAGGCCTGCAGGTCAACCGCAGGTTTGTTATCACTTCTTGATTACGCATGTGTCATTCATCAGTATGTGCCCATTCAGCCATATCTCCTATCCATCCTGCAATCATGGGCGCTACTGAGGACGTTCTTCTAATGGCACTTCTGTGTTTAGCCATTAGAAGGCCACGCATGGGGAAATTTCTACTCCGTTTCTTTTTTTTCCTTTTTTTTTTTTTTTAAATCCCTGGAATCTGTCCTAACAAGCATTGCCTTATACCTCTGGTTGTGGAAAAACGAGTGGTTGCATTCAGGGCTTTCAAAATTGCTTCCCAATATCCATCTAGTTTAGGGCATTCCCAGATCATATATCTAAAATTCGTATTGAGTCCGGTGCAGTGAGGGCAAGAAGAGGGTCACTGCGGGTAAATTACATGCAGTGGACTAGGGGTGGGATAAATCTACTGAATTGGATTGCATTCAACTCATTTAAATCACACATTTGAAGAGTTGGACTTCACACCCTTGAGGATTCCCTACTATTCCTTGGTCGAGAGGGGCGCTTCAAATACTCCATGCCATTTGGTAGATATCAGACGTTCCATCAGAGGTAAGTTCTCTTGCAAAGCCCTGTAGATGTGTGAGATCAACCTCCAAAGCCCTGCCAGGTTCAACATAATTACCAGAGTCTGTGAATCCGGGGAGGCCTCTGGGAAGGAGGGCCATATTCCACAGGCAGCGTAGGAGGATGGCCTGGTTTGTAGTGGGTACCTTGGGTACTTACACCTTATACCAGGTCCAGTTATCCCTTATTAGTGAAATGTAGTGTTCTAGCAGCTTAGGCTGATAAACGTAGCTATAGCAGAGCAGCTCACGCTGAACTAGGAAACATGCAAAGCTCCTGCAATACCACTTATAGTTGCATAGTACTTATACACAAGTGAAGACAATACTCAGTGTTACCAAAAATAAAGGTAGTTTATTTGGGTGACACAAGGCCAAAAATATCTTGGAGACAATACTCCTTCGGGAGGAAAGTATTATACACAGGATATACACTAGACACCAAAATAAGGTAAGTAATTAGACATAGGATCGTGCAAACAATAGGAAATGCTATAGAATGCAATGAGAGAAAATAGGTCTAGCAGCATCACAAACCAACTAAGAAAGTGGAATGCGAACCACAAATTTCCCCCCTAGACAACTGTAGTGTGTAGCGAATCGCTGGGAGAGTAAGAAAACCACAAAGGTGAGTAAAATACCCCACCCCAGAGCCCAGGAAAGTAGGAGTAAAGTACTGCAAGTTTCCTTAGGACACACTACAAGTCGTGATTAGAGTTATTGCAAGAACCAGCCAAGACTGCAAACAACAAATGGTGGATGCCTGGACCTGAAGACCTGCAAAGGAAGGAGAACAAATCCAGAAGTCCGAAGTTCCAGGAAGGACAGGAGCCCCTGCCAACCTAGAAGAGGGTGCAAAAGAAGAGTCCCCATTTAGACGAAGACTGCAAAAATTCACCCAAGAAATATGTCAGCGGGTGCCTGCGTAATGCAATGGATGTCCCACAAAGAGATGTTGGATGCAGGCGAGTTTTGGCACTGGATTTGTCCAACAAGCCTTGGTCCCCTTAAAGTCTTGTTTTGCGCCAAAATGGCGCTGTCTGGACCCAGGAGGGACCTGGTGGCCTCAACTCTGCGTGAGGAGGAAGAGGGGGCTCTCAGCACTTTAGAGAGCCCTCAGGAGGCCAGACTGCACCCACGGGAGTCCCAGGACACGGGGACAAAGGAGGTGCAAAATGCAGTTGGTGCAGCACTTCAAAGGAAGGTCCCACAGCGTCAGAGGTCAACTCAGCAAGTTGAGCGTTGCAGGATAGAGTGCCGGGGATCTGGGCCAGGCTGTGCACTAAGGAATTTTGCAAATAGTGCACAGAGGCCTCAAGAGGTGAACAAGATGTGGTGCACAGGGGTACTGTCGTCCTGGAACGGCAAGTTCTTACTTCCTCCAAATTGGGACAGCAGGACCTTAGGACAGTCTGTGTCGAAGGGGTCCACCACCTGTGTTCCAAGGAGCACGCTCGTCGCCAGGAGACGAGTCCAAGAGAACCGGTTGTTGACTTAGAAAGTGCCTGCACCAGCAGGGAAGTGACTCCGTGACTTCACAGGAGATTTCTTCGTTTCTTCTGGTGCAGGGTGGAGACAGGGAGTCCCCAGAGCGTGCACACCATGGAAACTGTTGCAGTTGCTGCCTGGAGCTGAAGTTGCAGAGGAAAAGTAGCTCTTCTGAATACTTTGTTGCTGTTACAGTGGTTCCTGGAGCAGTCTGCGGTTGATCCGAGGTCAGAGGATGAAGTTGTAGTTTCAGAGGCTTCCTGCTGGAAACTTGCAAGTAGAATCTGAAGAGTAACCCACATGAGAGACCCTAAATAGCCCTGAGAGGGGTATTGGCTACCTTTTATAGGGTACCATCAGAGGCCTCCAGAGTGCCCCCACACCTTGGGAAGCAAGATGGCTGAAGTCTGGGACACACTGGAGGAGCTCTTGGCACCACCCCTGGGGTGGTGATGGACAGGGGAGTGGTGACTCCCCTTTCCTTTGTCCAGTTTTGAGCCAGAGCAGGGACTGGGGGTCCCTGAACTGGTGTAGACTGGCTTATGCAAGGAGGGCACCATCTGTGCCCTTCAAAGCATTTCCAGAGGCTGGGGTAGGCTAACCCTCCCCAGCCTGTCACGCCTATTTCCAAAGGGAGAGGGTGTAACACTCTCCTCCCAAAGGAAATGCTTTGTTCTGCCTTCCTGGGACTGAGCTGCTCAGACCCCAGGAGGGCAGAACCCGGTCTGTGAGGTGGCAGCAGCTGTTGTTGCATTGTAAGCCTCAGAGAGCTGGTTTGGCAGTACTGGGGTCCCATGGTGGAGCCCCCAGGATGCATGGAATTGGCTCACTGATACCAGATTTGGAATGGGGGGGACAATTCCATGATCTTAGACACCTTACATGGCCATATTCGGGGTTACCATTGTGAAGCTACATATAGGTAGTGACCTGTATGTAGTGCACACGTGTAATGGCGTCCCTGCACTCACAAAGTCCGGGGAATTGGCCCTGGACTGCGTGGGAGCACCTTTGCTAGTGCAAGGGTGCCCTCACACTTAGTAACTTTGCACCTAACCTTCGGAAAGTGAAGGTTAGACACATAGGTGACTTATAAGTTACTTAAGTGCAGTGAAAATGGCTGTGAAATAGTGTGTGCACTATTTCATGCAGGCTGCAGTGGCAGTCCTGTAAAAGTGCTTGTCTGAGCTCCTTATGGGTGGCAAAAGAAATGCTGCAGCCCAAAAGGGTCTCCTGGAACCCCAATGCCCTGGGTACCTACGTACCATATACTAGGGACTTATAAGGGGGGGTCCAGTGTGCCAATTGAAATTGGTAAATTAAGTCACTCGCCTATAGTGACAAATTTAAAAGCAGAGACAGCATAAGCACTGAGGTTCTGGTTAGCAGAGCATCAGTGACACAGTTAAGCTCTACTGACAACACACACATTAGGCCACAAACTATGAGCACTGGGGTCCTGGCTATCAGGATCCCAGTGACACAGTAAAAAAAACCCTGACACACACTCACAAACAGGAACAAAAGTGGGGGGTTACCATGCTAGAAAGAGGCTACTTTCTCACGGCAGTAGCAGCCATTTTTGCAAATTATAGGAATTGACCTAACCCTCGGTTGAACGCTTCCATGGCATCTGTCAATCAATCAGTGATATATAAAGCGCGGTTAATCATCCGTATGGTCTCAAGGCGCTGTTTGTGGGCATGCAGATCTGTCAGAGTGATTAAGCGACCATCAGCTATATGTCTCACAAAGTTTCACAGCCCTTTCCCCCCTGTCATCTGTCTATTGAGATTAACTGTGCAATAAGCAAGAATGGGCAAAGTGCCCATATGTTCTTGTCTGGTGCCAATGGAGCCCTACGGAACACCCATCAGACTGCACTCTTCCATGTCCTGCAGGCTTGTTGGGCGACATAGGGTACACTAGTTGGAACCCTTGCACCCACCATTAAGAGGTCTAGCAGCGGACTGTTGTTTCACGTACCCCCTCAGCAGTCTGGACTCCCAGTTTTCAAGGTTGTCCAGTCATTGTACTGTGTGTCTGCAAGATAATAGAGCTCCAGGTTTGGCACCTCAAGACCTCCCTTATCCCATTTGTGCACTTAAGAGTAGAAAGACTAACCTGTTTCCTTCTTGAAACCCACAGTAGTTTATCAGCTTGTTTAGTTCCGCAAAGTATTTTCTAGGGATCTCGGAGAGGGCTCCCTGAAATACGTAAAGGTATCTGGGCAAGATTACAATTTTAACTAAAGCTGCTTTCCCCATCAGGGATAAATGAGGGGTGTTCCATCATTTTACTGTTGGTCTTAACTCTTCCAGAACCCTACATTACATTTACAGTTCTGAACTCCTGCGCCCCTTGTGTGAGTCTAATCCAAAGATACCTAATGCTGTTAGTTTCCCAGGGATGATCCAGTCGGGGTAGGTCCTTCTCCGGCCTGCCAGCCATATCCCCTTACAGGACCAGCTTAGATTAAGAGTTGTTAACATGCAATCTGGACACCTCACCAAAGGATGACATAGCATAATGGGGACTGAGTATATAGGCTGACGCAGATAAATCAAGGCGTCATCGGTGTAAAGGGAGACCATGTGTATTCTCCCCAGCCTCGTAGCATATCTTGGGGCCGGCAAGCCAGTGGTGCCAGTGAAAATATTAGGAGAGATAGAGAGCTGCCCTGTCTGGTCCCACAGTGCAAGGAGAACCATTCCCCCCACTCTCACTCTTGCTGTCGGTCACTGTATAGTAGTTGCACCCACTTTAGATACCACTCCGAAATACCTACCTTCTGCTGCACCCTCCACAAGGAAGCAAACGTTTGTTCAATATTAAGCCGCACTAGCGCAAATTGGCCCTCGTCAAGAGCGGAGGTGTGCATGACCAGAGAGAGCCTTCTGAAGTTGCATGGGGTACTCCTGCACGGTATAAATCCACATTGGTCCTCGTGGACCCAGCCACAGCATGAACTCCAATAGTTGAGACACCAGTAGTTTAGTGAGGATTTTCACATCGACATTCAGTGTTGACAGGAGGCAGTAGGATGTTACCTTTGAGACATTATCAAGCTCAGGCAGCATGACAATGAGCGCCTCCCTCATCGAGGCCGAAAGGGACCCCCTCTCATTTGCCTCCATATACACCTCCAGTACTCGATCTGCCATTGTCCCTGCCCTGCGTTGGTAAAATTCTGCTGGCACGCCGGCCCCACCAGGGGTCTTAGCAGTCCTCAAAGCCTGAATTGCTGCTATTATTTCTTCCCTAGTGAGTGGGGCATCAAGACTATTCCTCTCCTCACTCTATAAGGAGGCCATCCGCAGGCCAGATAAATACACGTCTCCCTCCTGTGGGGACCTGCCTAGTGGTGCTTCATAAACCCCTTACAAGTACATAGAAAAGACTTCTGTTATGCCCCGCTACGTACTTATCTGCCCCACAGTGTTATAGACCCAATAGGGGACTTTAAGCTTGTTTTCAGAGGAGCATGGTACAACAAACAAATGTGTCTAACTGGTCCCATATGTCCAGCAACTCTTGCTTACACTCCTTCCATTCAGGGAGTCTCTGCAACCGCCTAATCATACAGTGCTCCAGGTCGCTAAGTTTATTTTTCAAGACGTCTAAGGACCTGGATAGCTATTGTTCACACCATAGGATACTTTCAGGCATTTACCAGGCAGAACCACCTTCATGGCATCCCATTCCATGGTTCTCGTTGATGCACTCCCCCAGTTATCAATTAAATAATGCTGTAGAGCATCTGCCACCACATTGACGAACTCTTGGTCTGATAAAGCCTCTGCCCACATCTTCCATAAAGGCACCTCAGGGTCTCTTTTGTCATCTGAAAAGTAACCAACAGAGGTGAGTGATCTTAAAGATATCGAGCCAAGTAGGAGACCTCCTCCACAAATTGCGGCGGGGCTCCGTTCAATAAACAATAATCCAGATGACGGAGTCCCTGTTGGGGGCACGAAGCAGGAGTATACCCTGCCCTGTGGGAATCTCACCCTCCACATATCCTGTAGACATATACCAGTCATGATCTCTCTGAGCACTCGTCATCGCAGGCTTGATGTCTATATTTTTGGGGAGACTATCCAGACCATCATACAATGCACAGTTCAGTTGCCCGGCCAAAAGGACCACGGGCCGATATGATCTGCAGCCGCACTCACCACTGATCCAAAGAAGTCTGCATTATCCACATTGGGGGCATACACATTCACTAAGCATACGTCCCTGGCATCCAGTGTACCCAAGACACTCCTATATCTGGCCACAAAGGGACTCCGGGTGCGACCCATATTCGGGCACCCCTAGGTTAGCTGGAATAAGCGGTCCCAAACATCTGTCCCTGCCAACGTCTTTGCTAATGCATGATGCAGCCCCTTAAGTGTGTATCCCCTGCAGGAATGCCACAGAGACCCTGCACCACCTGACAAAGGAGTGAAATCTGTCTATTTATGGGTTGTCCCAGTCCCCACACAATCCAAGTTTAAAACCCTCCAGGTAGTAACCACAGACCCCATTGAGCACGCTCTCTTCGGTCCCACAGCACATCTTCCATTCTCTGCCCCCATCCTCGCACAGTCCTACAGTGCGCCAAGGATATGGTTCAAGCATCGTAGAGCCAGTTCCTACTATAAACACAAACAGTATCACACTACAAAAACAATGTGTAACTCCCTCCACCTACAGGCAGCGAGCCAGAACAATTGCAGCCCCAGACGGTTAGGCCACCGTCTCAATCCAGCTGCCCCAACTCTCCCTCGGAGGCCAAGGCCTCAACCTTGTGCAACGCTTTGAGCTGTGAGCCTTGCATCACATCAGGGTGGCAAGACCAAAGGCACTCAAACCTCCCCCAACGAGACAGCAGCCCACCTGAGCCTCCCACCACCAGTCAGCATATCGTCCGTCCACTAGCATTATTGAAAATACATAATGATGAAATAAAAAGAAATTCACACAAATACCCTCCAACAGTATATGTTCACACAAACCTCTTATTGGCAGTCCCCTGCACTGCTTCTGTCTGGATGTGCCAAAAGAACCCCCTCACCCCATTACGTTATTTTCAGCCAAAGTAGCAGGACTCAACCGGTTGTCTTCTCACGGCATCACTACAGCCCCTGGTTTGTACCATCACTACCGTACCCTCTTCCGCCTTTGTGGGTCTGGAATGATTCACAGGTTTCCGGCTCACAGTATGAGTCTACCGAAGTTCCATCGGTGCACACAGGGGTACACATGGATTATTCCAGTTTGTCAAACTCCATAATTCTTGCACAGGCACTCTTTGGATTTTGGCCAGATCTTGTTATCCTCCTGTTAGCACCACTTCCACCTGCTCTGCTGATCAATGAAGTCTTACGTGGAATCCCACCCAATTAGTCCAGCCAGCCCATGGCTTCTAGTGGGGTGGCAAAAAAGAATACTTTGTCCTCATACTGTATGCTTAGTTTTGCTGGAAACATGAGGCTATATCAGAGGGCAAACTCCCATAGGCATTTCTGGGTTGGCATGTAGTCCCTGCGGAGGTCTGGAAAGATCATAACATTTTTGCCTTCAAACTGAGGGCCCAACCAGCCCTCACATGTTGCACTTCTGCATCTTTGTCTCTAAAATTAAAGAGGCGGGCAATAATATCATGAGGTTTGCCTCTGGGTTAGGCACCTGCACCAGTGCAAGATGGGTCCTCTCAATGGTGAAAACGTCAGAGAGACGTCTAGGCGTCAGGTCTGTTGTGATCCAGTCCTTTATGATCGGCTCTATAGACTGCCCCTCTGCTCTTTCGGGATGCCAACAAAGCTAAAGTTGTTCTTTGATCTTGTCTTCCATGCATGATATAAGTGTATAGAGCTGGGACACCATCTTCTTTAGGGCTTCCACTTCTTGCTGGAGAACTGTGACTTGCCTCTCTGCCTCGGAGACCCTCTCTGAGAATGTGTGGAAGTCTACTTTGTGTAGGCCCACCTCAGGAGCCATTGTGTCATTCTTCACCAGCACGACCTCTTGTGATCCCTTCATTTCTGCCAAGATATCTGACATTGTTGGGGATCCCAGGTCCCCTGGGATGGGGCCTGTGTTACCTGCTCCTCCACTGCGCCCTCTAGAAGCAGTGGATGGGCGTAGTTATCTATTTTTATTGGTCTGTACAGGCTTGTCCTTCTCCATGGTGCACTCACCAAATGTACAAGTCTCCATCTGGCACTCACTGACTGTGGACTGGTCTTGTTGTTCAGTAGGGGCCAGCCGTAGGTCCGTAGAGGCTCCCGGTCTCCAATAACAAGACCTCTTATGTGAGGTAGGCCAGGGCCCACTGCTCTATCTGAGCAAAGCATAGGACACAAGCCTCGAACACATCCCCACTCGCATCAGCCGGGTTGCCTCACCAATTGTAGACGTGTAGGCCTCCCAGGGTTTCAACAAAGCACACTCTTCTAGGCCACACTCGAGTGTGCGTGTGCCCAGCCTAGACCACTCCTGGCCTAGATCGTTGCACTGTCTGTGCGAGTATCTGGAGGATAAGCAACATTCCTTACTTCCCTTACAGGGACTTACAGGTACACTTCCCGCAGTTCAGGGGCTGTCGAGGTCTACAGAGGCCGAACCATGCTTGAATCACTGCAAGATGGCCAGATTCAGTTTGATGAGCTTTCCTACCATCATCCGTCATTCCCTGCTGTTTCCCGGTGTTGTGTTCAGGCCCTCGCTCAGCCCCTCGGGATCCCTCTGCATTCAGTAAAAGCAGCACAGCACTCGCCAGGACTGCTGCGTCCCGGCTCCACAGTCTCCAGCACATGGCCCCTTGTTTCAGGCTCTTCTTCCCGGGACCCGTATAGTGCAAGCACAGCCTGGCACATCTGGCACATGCAGCAGCCCGAAGGTAATGTGACTGTCCCCTGGGGCCTGTTCACATGGCCCGACACTGATCCCAATCTGGTGGGTCAGGATGTATCCCCTTTTCACCCTCGTAGTGCCATGTTGAACGCTGCATTGACCCAGCCAGAAAAGCCACGTCTTGGCTGGACAGGTTAGGGATGCAGTAGCAAAGTGAGACATGCATTCCTTCTGAGGGTAATTATCCTAAGGTTATATGGCAAGAATGGGCAAAACTAATAATAGACAGGTCAAGCTGCAATTTGAATCAAAACTCACAAATACGATAGTGGGCTCAGGCAGCTGTAACAGCCTTGGTAAGGTGGCCTTTAAAGAGCCCTGAAGTAGGCTTAGCTGTAAATACCCTGCTCCGGGTTATGGAACAACAGCTCAAGCTCATTGATAGTAAAATTGACCCCCGGAATCAGAGAATCAACAGTGTGTCCACAAATATACATAAGCAGGAGTCTAGGTTGAACATGGTGGAACAACGAATATCGGATGTTGATGATGACTCCAAAAAAGACGAGAAATGGCTAGATATGGACAAAGTGTTGTCGCTGATTAAAGCCAAGAATAAATATCTCAAAATGAGTTCCAGGTGGAACAATCTTTACATTTTAGTGACCACGGACGCAGGCAAGATGGAGGATATTCATAGTGTGTTATTGGATGTATTTGTCACTGAGAACTTTTATCACGTCTTTGTACTAGAAAGGGGCACAGTTCTTTGGCTCTCACATCACTGCCTGAGGATCCTGCTCACCACATAATTAAGAAACTCCTACATTTCAGGGTTAGAGATTTGGTGCTCTGTATGGCTCATGAAAATAGAGAACTACATTATAAGGCCTGCACTGTAGCAATATATCCAGACTGCATGATGGCACTTACAAAGAGAATATTTGCTGGTACAAATGATACTGCACAAGCTGGGATTAAGTACTCAATAATATACCTGGTTCGCCTGGGTAGTGAACAGAGAGGGAAGCAGCATGTTTTCTTTGGTCCCCAACAAACATCTGCCTTTTTTTTAATAAAACTGAACCACTCAGATTTTCAGCAACCAGGATAGGCCAGGCTGCTAGCTAGACATCCAACTAAATCGACACTTATTTACATATAATTTGTCTTGCAGCATATGCAAGGGTTCATGAGATTTGTGTCTTAAACTTGTTCATAGCCTATCACGTGATTAATACTTGAAAGCGGTTTACCACCAGTCATAGTCACTGCTGTGGCTTGGCACTATGCATCAAAGGCCTAGACATAGTAGCTACAGCTACTTCTCGGCACCTGCAGAGGTAACAGGGTTGCAAGCTGGCATTAACGGAGTTCCCCATGGGTACAACCCATTTTGTTACAATGTTGGCTATAGTGAGCCTCTGTTGGATATCTCTGTGTGTGTACCAGGGGATGTAAATATACGGGATAGGCATGGATGACTCATTCACTAGCTGCTATGGGTTGGGGGAGGGAAGGATGTTTTGTAATTGATTATTATTATAATGCCACAAACTTTTCATGCAACTGCATTGTTGATTGAAATCTGCAGACTGCTTAGCAATACTGTTCCATTATTTTAAGAGTAAAATATGTCTATACTCTCATCAAAGGCATATGTTGGGGATTTCCTTGTAGTTTTCTAACATGGAAAGCTAGGAGTTTGAATAACCCCCATGCAACTGAGATAACTGCATATCTTCTCAGGTAAAAGGTAGATATATCCCTCTTTCAGGAAAAGCTAAACCCACAATATCATCGGAGGTCATTTCAGCTAGGAAGTGAGCATCGCATTGCTATAGATCTTCATACTTCTTGTACTCTAGAGGTTTTGCGATACTGATTAGGAAAGGAACCCAGTTTTGTCACCTGCTTACAAGCATAGATGATCAAGACGAACAAGTGACTGTCCAAGGTATCCTGGGAAGTAAACACATTATCATTGTATTTTTCTGTAAAGCATGTTACTGATTTTTCCACACATTACAGCATACAATAAACAAACCATCCTTTCCTAACCTCCACCTACCTCCCAACCCACCCTCCAAGGTCACCTGCAACAAAATATTCATTCATCACCTGTCCATCCTTTCCAAACTTTTTCAAGTTTCTTTGGGCATCCTCTTCCTTCATATATTGCTTTTTCTTGTACATAGTTTAAATACATTATCCCAGGGGTCCCAGAAGATCCCCATCTAAGTGATGTGTCCCGTTTGGCCAGGACGATCCCCAAATTAATCAATGTTTGTTGATACGAAGTAGCATCTGAGTCACCCCAGACCCCCAGTAAAGCTAATGGACAGCCATCTCAATTCCCACTCAAGTAACAACCACTAACCTGTGGAGTACTTTCTCCCAGAAGTCCTTCAATGCTGGGCAATGCCAAAGGATATGTAGGAAAGTTCCTGATTGTCCGCATTTCCGAAGACCGGAGTCATCTTAAATCTTTCCTATAGAATTGGGATATGTCTGGTGTAATAAACCCAATGTAGAATTTTGAGCTGTGTTAACTTATAGCGGGCCTTTATACCTACGGATCTGGGGAATTGCAGTGCCTCTACCCAATAATCCATCCTCCATATCTCCGATATCAGTCTGCCGTCTATTTCTAAGTGTTACCAAATCTTTCCAAGAGTTCCTCATGACGGTCTGATAGGTGAGCAAGGCTATTTTCGTTTGTAGGGGCCCATCTAGTAACTTTTACTCTACCGGGGAGGGTTCCATCGTTTATCCCCATCTGTAATCAGTACTTTCAGACCATGTCGCAGCTGTATATATCTAAAATTTGTGAGGAGGACATATTATATTCTGTTTGAAAATGTGAGAATGGTGCCATTCTTTTGGAATCCTAAACGTACACCAGAGTACTGATACCTACTAGGTCCCATTGTTGAATGCCCTCAAGTTTAGGGACTTCTTTTAGCTTTGTGCCATCCATAGTGGGGGTCTTGGGTGAAAGTCTTCCCTTCTATCCCATCACTCTGTGGAGCTCTTGCCACAACTCCACGGACAGCCTTGTAGCGGGCGGAGCCTCCTTTTTTTTTTCTCTTTTTTTAGTTTTCCTCCATAAAGCATATGTAGGTACCCTTTCTCACCCATCATCTCCCTATCCATTCGGAATGCTGGGTGAGACCACTTTATGTTCTGTTCTCTTCTACTCTAGCTTTCAGGTTATTTAATCCATTTGTGAGTGAGCCTGTCCATATTTTAATGGTCTTATTCCCTTTTCCAGACCTATACATTCTTTGTTCCTTTTCCTTTTATCTGCTATTTCTTCTGCAGTTATCTCCCTCTAATTATTGCTTTATAAGCCTCCCAAAGTACAGTCTCATCTGTGGCTGTTGCCTCGTTTTCCTTAAAATATTGGTCTGTTAATTTGGTTTGCACCTCTACCTCTTCTGGCGAAGTTTAGCGCCACATTGCCATTGCCATGTGCCAATCTATGTGGGAGTGTATGTTGTGAGCTCCCGAGTAATATCTTGCAGGATCTCCATTACAACCTGACTTAGTAAATGTAGCGTTCAGTTTGAAGTCCGAGGGGGCATGTATACAATAACCAATGACACCTGTTCTTTCTCCCAACACCCCACTATCACTATACATATTTAGTCGTGGAGTATCCCTGTACCCAGCATGTCCCGCCATCTTATATTTCCCTTAATCAGCGATGGGGCGTGTGTGCCTTGAAAGAAGACTATATCCGTAGCATGTTAGGGTTTTTGTTACCAGACCTCGCTTAATCTTGTGACTCGCCTCATTTACGTTCCATATGAACTTCTATTCTATAAGTAATCATATAGTGGTGTCTCGACTCCTCTGTCTCATCTGATCTCTTTTTGTCTCGGCGACCATCCTGAATCCTGTTTTTCAAAACTATAACATACCCTGAATATTACCCGCAACTCCCCACCGTGCTGCAGACTTAAAAGTGGGCCCCACCATCCTCCCCTCCCCCCGAATTCATGGTACGTCACCGCCCCTGTTGAACAGCAAGAATTTAAAAAGGGAAAAAGAAAACCATAACCAGTTAAATTGGTGGTGCTTTGGTGTCACAGGCAGCATGGTGAAGTCTGCTAGAAATATACATTTTCCCCTGAGATGGGGAATCCTCTTCTAGTCTCCAGATAATCACTAGATTATTTCTTCTGAGGTCATCAGCATTGCTTCTGGTGGTGGGTTTGCTGTTCCTGAAGAAATGGACCCCGATCCTTTGTCCTCTGAATCATCACCCTCTTCCCAGAGAACAGCCCACCTCATGACTTCTGACCTTACTTATTGTCAAAGTAGTGCCTCCACCACCTTCGACTTTTCAGTTTCTACTTGAGCTTGAGAGGGTTTCTGCATTAGTCTCCTGCCTGGCTTATGTCTTCTCTTTGTCTCTTCCCATTCACTGATGGCTAGCTCCTCTTGTCGACTCTGTGGTAGCGTTATCCCTGGCGTTCTAGCCACTCCCATACCTCTGTCAGAGATGAAAAGTAGTGTATGTCTCCCTCCACGATGATGCACAGTCTCGCTGGAAAGAACAGTGCATATTGTACATTTAAATTCCGTAAATGTCTTTTTACTACCAGGAAGGTGGCTCTCAGTCGTTGCACTCTTGCTGTGTAGTCTAGGTACTAAACAACTTTGGCTCCCTCCACTTGCCAGGGCCCATGTGTTCAGGCTCTTTGTAGTATTGCATCTCTCTCCCTATAATTTAGGAGTCAAACTACTGTCACTCTGGGTGGTGAACCTGGTTTCGGATCCTTACCAGGCACTCTGTGATCTCTCAACCGTGAACCATTTTGAAGTCTTCCCCTCCAGCACCACGTTAGCCAACCAATCTTCTATATACAAGTCCATTGATGGGCCTTCGCTCTTTTCAGGGAGACCCACCACTCTAATATTATGTCTCCATTACCAGTCCTCTGCATCTTCCATTTTCTCTTGAAATGCTGTAATTTCATTGTATTAAACGATCGCCATGAGATTGGATCGTTTGCCTTGTAAGTGCTAGTGTTGATTCAGTATTTGCCACTCCATTGACCAATTTCTTATGGTTTTCCCGTAGGACGCTCACATCCAGTGTTACTGTTTCAATCTTCAGCTCTAGAGTATCTTTAGCATCCTTAATAGCCGCTAATATTATTACTGTGCGTGACTCTAGGTCCTTGTCCACTGTTAATTAGTTGGTGAGGGTGTCTCCTCCCTGTCTGCTTTTTCAGCTTCTCCTCAGGTGTGGTTGGAGGTCTTTGTGCGCACCATAGTGGTATGGTTCACCTCCTCATCAAGGGTGGTCTATTATATGGTCTATTATATGGTCTATTAGTACCGACTGAATTCTCTCAGTCCCTACTTTATTTCACAGTATATACCCAACAGACTAGAGTGGCAAAGTTCTAGGGCTGCCTCAGACAGAACCGTGGTGGTACTACTAAGAACAGTCTTCAGTCCTCTCACCACTACTCCCCAGGCATGAGCACCCTATTTTAATCAGAGTCTGCCCTCTGAGCTGGATATATTTCTTTGCACTTGGTTCCCCTGGTCTTTATGTTACCCAGTGGAGCAGTATTTGCATGCATGGCAGTGAGGAGGGGGGCTGCTCACTGTATCTCCCTATGTTTACTTTTGGAGGTTGGGTCTCATGAAGAATACAAGTACTATCTGCAGCAGGAGAGCAATACAGAATATAGTGATAATCATCCAGAAGTCCTAAGTATATGGGGAGGGTTAAGTATATTGGTGTTTATCTTCTCTTGCGCTCTCTCTCTCTTTCCCCACCTCATTTGACGAACCTTGTTAGAATCCATTCCAGTGGTACATTTACTGTGGCTTGAGGCCTCCCCCTTCTAGACAACAGCTATTCTGAGGCCAGTACCCGGGGACCCCAGTGGAGGAGCTGGGTCAGGGGTCCGATATACAGTCAGTGCTCTCCTTATTGATTGGCTTTCACCATATGCTTGTGGATTACAGTCCCAGTTCACATGAGTGAAATTCCCCCTCAGGTCTTCCTCACCATGCACTGTCCATGTGCTGGCAATTGTACCCCGACTGTGATAGGAATAGGCACTGTCCAGGTTACCCCATCACCTCTCTGTTTATTTCTTATTAGTGGATGGGTGTGAGGAAGAGAGATCCTTCCCCGCTGCTATGGGAATCAGTCCATGGGTTTATATGCCCTCGCAGCCAATATCCTGGATTGTTGTATGTCCTCTGGTTCTCTTTTCTTCCCCTTCCTTAATTGTTTCCTTTGTAAAGGGGCCCGACCGGGCCAACGATCCACTGAGGTTGATATGAACCATTCATTACTGAAGTTTCCCGGAACCCCCTGGCCTGACTGTGGCACTCCGTGCAGTGTGTGACTGCCAATGCAGGTGTAAGAAGGAGTCCGGACCGCACCTTCCTCGTGTGGTTCCCATAAGGCCGCAAGCCCTCCCTTCCTCTTGGGCTCCCATGCGCTTACCTTAGGATCCAATGCACTGTCTACGTGCTCCTCACCAGCAGCAGTCCGGCATTGCTGAGCCATATGGGTAGAACGGACTGGACACCGTCTCCTGACTTGCCTCCGATGTAGTGTTATCTGGTTCTGCTATGCCGCTTTAGCGGCCTCGCCATTATGTACCTTTTGATTTGTGGCAGTGATATTATTCCTGGTCCTGTGGTCATGGCTCACCCAGGGCCCCTTCCTCAGTTGTGGGTAGGGGAGTTCACTCTTCTATATGGTGGACCACTTAGAACCATTTGGGATCAAAAATGTTTTTATTTTTCAATTTTGGCGTGAAATAATGGAGGATCTACGAATCTGTGGCAAAAGTGTGTGGGGGGGGGGGACACTCTATCCTGTGCTTGTCCCAGGGGAAATTCCATCAGTAGAACAAGTCCAGGGAAGTTTGCATAAAGATAGCCAATATGTCAGTCATCCCACTAAGAGTATTGAGCACATCTCATTACCCAGTGTGTAATTCACCATCTTTAGTTAATCTTCCTTTAATTCCTTTCAGGAACTTTTGCTGTGCAAAATCAAAAGTATGGCCTGACAAGAAACGCCGAAAGGTCAATATGTAAGAAAATTGAACAAGTTCACATCTGCTCCGAGTACCGTGTCACCTCCTAATAAAACACAGCACCTGTTGAGCTTTCGAAAGCTTTGCAAGTGTAGCTCTATTTGAAAACCAAGCTGTAAAAGGAGCTAAAGATTGTTGTAAAATATGACGCAATGCTTTTCAGAGTGCTCTTTTTTTTTTTCTGTAAATGAAAAACATTTACAAGCCAGCTGTATCAGCAGTTGAAAAGTAACTGATGTCTTCTTCTCTTTGGGTGAAAATCCCACTGTAATGGGTGCTACACATTTCACCATTACGTTAAGTTTTGTATCTGGTGTGATAGAAAGCTTATCTTTACTGGTAATCACGTTAATATGCAAGTGGAGGACTTGTCCACATAATTGTTGCCGCATTGCACATATGTCTCTTTTAGGTTGAGCTCGCAAACGCTTGAGACCTGTTGTGTTCAATTCTGTGGGCTTTAATCACACCCATCTCACGCCCCACACTTTCATTTGTTTGTGGGCTTGCCTTTCAAAAATCCCTTGATGTCATTGCTACATGCTTTACCTTTGTCCCACCTTGGGGCAACTTTGTTATAGCCTTGGACACCGACCATGTTAAATAGATAATTGCATGATTGCTGATATGCTTTACTGTGAGCGAATTACTTTTTATATTCTGTGTTTCTCCTTCGCGCTCATGCTCATGGAGGTGATGACACTTTGAATCAGCTGTTGTTTTTCTAGTTGGCAGATATGTCCTAGACTACAAGAGGCCAGAGCCATTAGGTTATTAGAGCTGCTAACCTCTTAAAAGACAAAGGCCCTCATTACAACCCCGGTAGTCAGTGATAAAGAGGCGGTAATACCACCAACAGGCTGGCAGTAACTTCCGCCAAATTATGACCATGGCAGAAAGATCTCACAGCCACTTTACCACACCGACCACCAGGGCAGAAACAACAGGCACCACGGCGGTAGCCGCCTACAGCCAGGCGGAAGTCAATGTTCCGCCCACCATATTAAGACCCTGGAAACTGCCACCTTTTCCGGGGAGGTACCAATGACAGCAAATGCCTGGTGGAAACAGACCTCCGAAGTGAAAGGACTCACCTTTTAAGACACAGGGAAGAACCACGACGCCATGGATCCCGAGCTGCAAATCTTTCCTATGATATTTTACGTCCTGCTCCGCCACAAACATCAACGATAGCAAAGACCACCACGGTGAGTACAGCCGCCTAGCACATTGGGGGGGGGGGGAAGAGTGACACACACAACACTTCCCCCTCCCATGCCCCCAACACCATACACACAATCAGATGCAGTAAGAAAACATATTGACCCCGTACCCCTCAGGAATAATGCAAGGACAACACGAATAGATGAAAGTGAGTGTAATAATAAAAATACAGTAAAAATACCAACATTCAATCTAAAAGTATGTACACAGTCCTCAGTGTGCTTGGGCCACAGGGCCACTTGACAAAGTCCAAGGCCCCACTTGTCTCCTGCATCAACGGAAAGAACACTGCAGGGGCATCAGATAGAAAAAAAAAGGCAGGCACCTCAGGGGGACGGGGAACAGGGGTAGAGGGGGCACCTCACCTGGCAGAGGATAGAAGACCACTGGTTCTGGAGAGGGTAACATGCCCTATGCTTGGTCTTGGGGAATACAAGGCCACAGTCTCTCAAATGGGTGACTTGCCAACGTGCTCTGGAGGGGGCAACATGCCCTGTGCTTGGTCTTGGGGAGTACAAGGCCACAGTCTCTGGAGTACAAGGCCACAGTCTCTCAAATGGGTGACTTGCCAATGTGCTCTGGAGGGGTCATCGTGCCCTGTGCTTCTGATCCTGGGGAGGATGGGGTGAGTGGGTGTCATACCCACTGGTTCTGGAGGGGCATCGTGCCCTGTGCTTCTGATTCATGGGGAGTGCAAGGTCACAGTCTCTCAGCTGGGTTTCATGCCCACAGGATTAGCATGGGGCACGCCGCACAACAGCCCATGGAGGCCGGTCTACAGACCGTCCGCCAGTGGTGACGGCTGCTCGGTGGTGGTAGCGGTGGTGGTGCTGCTGGTGGTGGTGGGGGGGAAGCTCCTCCCCATCCCCTGCAGCCTTAGACGACTGCCCACTGCTGGTGGTCGTGGTGGTGGTGCTGCTGCTGGTTGTCGTGGTGGGGGAAACTCCTGCCCATCCCGGCAGCCTCAGACAGCTGCACAACCATGGTTGTTGTTGGGGGCTATGTCTGAGTCCCAGCACCAGGCCCCTTGTCCTTCCTTCCTGCCTGCTGGTACAGGCACCTTGCCCTTCAGGGCAGCACTTGGGGATGGCACCTTGCCCTTCAGGGCAGCACTTTGGGATGGCACCTTGCCCTTTAGGGCAGCACTTGGGGATGGCTCCTTGCCCTTTCTGTGCTACACTTTGGGCAGGCACCCTTTACTTGAGGCTGCCTGGTGCCCTGGATCCTTTCCCACCACGAGTGGGTGTGGACACAACTGGGCCCGTGGACTGGGTGGCTGAGGTGCTTGCCTAGGTTTTAGCCACCCTGGCCAGATGTAGAGGACCAGAGGGGGAGGGGAAGGGAATAGGTGAATGGTGGAGAGTAAAAGCTGCTTAGAGACATTGGGGTGGGAAGAGGTAGAAGGTTTGGGAGTGGAGGAAGAGGGAGTGGTTGTGTCTGTGTCTGCTGTGTTTGGGTGCGGGTGCATGGGCTGGATGCTGTTGTGAGGTGGATGGCTGTTGGGTGTCTGAGTGCTTGCAGTTGTTTACCTTGGGGGAGGGGGGGACACACAGTGGGAGAGGACACATGGGACATGTGCATGGCTGTTGTGGTGTCTGCCAGTGAGGTGTGTTTTCTGATAGGAGTGCTGGTGATGGCGGTAGAGGATGAGGATGTAGTGCATGCAGGTGTGAGTGTAAACGCAACTGGGAGGGAGTTGGAGGATGAGGAGGAGCAGGCCACAGTGGAGGCAGTGGATGTTGGTATGTCTGCATCTGGATGGTGTTTTTGTGAGTGCCTGTGGGATGATGTGTGGTGCTTGTGTTTGCCTGTGCCACTCTTGTGTGTTGTCTTGTGTGCATGCTTGTCTACCTGTGTGCTTGGGATAGGTTGGGGTTAAGGGTAATGGGATTGAGAAGAGGAAGTTGGAGGGGGGAGGGTGGAAACAGGGACAATGGCTGCCATCAGAGAGGAGGCCAGAGCCTGGATTGATCGCTGTTGGGCCGCCAAGCCAGTGTGAATGCCCTCCAGAAAAGCATTTTTCTGTTGCATTGGGGCTGCCAGCCCCTGAATGGCATTCACAATGGTTGACTGCCCAACAGAGATCGATTGCAGGAGGTCAATAGCCTCCTCACTCAGGGCAGCAGGGCTAACTGGGGCAGGGCCTAAGGTTCCTGGAGCGAAGGAGATGCCCACCCTCGTGTGTGAGCGGGCATGGGCAACTCAATGAGGGTGCTGCTGGGAGGGAGGTGCGGGTACGGGGGTGGTGGCTGTACCTGTAGCTGGGGTGGTCACAGAAGTGTCCGCCACAACGAGGGAGCTTCCATCTGAGCAGATATGTGTCCGAAATGTCCCCTCCTGTCTCCGCCGAGGTGCTCGCCTCGCCCTCCGTCCCACTGGTGCCCTCCCAATCAGTGAACTCTGCCTCCTGGGTCCTGTGGGATACAGCTCTCTCTGTCGCCGGTGCCTCTGCTCCTCCACCAGATATAAGGACAGGATGACACAACAAACAGCGGGGAGAGTCAAAGGATACACTGGGTCAGTGGCTGCACCAGCACTACCGTTGGTGTACATACCAACCTCACACACAGGGAACAGGCCTACACACTATGCAGTGCACTACCAGTAACAATGCTAGCCACCAGTGCATGGGGAGGGACATACTGCCAACTGCAGCATACCTGGGACCCACACAGCTCTGCCCAGTAGTGGTTGCCTACAAGCTAGGTAGGAGGAATATCACATCAGAACCCTGCCCAGCATGGGACCTACTCTGCAATGGCAGCCCTGGCTTAAGGGCACCCACAGACACACATCTACCACGTGGATACCACCCCACCAGGCTTAAGTTGTAATGATGGGCGCTGTACTCACCCCCTTGTGGCTACTGTGATGCCCTCAAGCGCCCATCCAGCTCTGGATAGGCTACCGCCAGTATGCAGGCCATCGGGGGGGGTTCAGGGTTGGACGGGCACTGCTTCCTTATTGGGAGGCCGTCCCCAGCTGGGCCTCCGGTCTTCCATGCCCAGTGTCTCAGGTCTTCCCACTGTTTGCGACAGTGGGTAACCTGCCTGCTGTAGACCACCAGGGTCCGCATGTCCTTGGCGATGGCACGCCATATACCCTTCTTTTGATGGGCACTGACCTGCAGAGAAATACACACAGGGAAAGGTATTAGTCAGACCGTCCTGCCTGTTACACTTATGGCCCACCATACCCCTTCACATCGCCATTTGCACACACAGGGCCCAGCACACAAGCTGCACACCGCCCAGGGGACATCCACCAACCCCCCCCTACACGAGGCCTTCACACACACCATTCCGTACATTCATGCCCCATGCATCGTGCTCACAGTGTACTCACCTGTTGGTCTGGAGGCCCATACAGCAGTCTGTACTGGGATAGGATCCCATCCACCAGTCTCTCCAACTCCACCAAAGTGAAGGCAGGGGCCCATTCCCCAGTCACACGTGCCATGGTAGGTTCCAGACACAGGTCACAGCAGCACATGCAGTGTAGGTCCTCTCCTGTTGAAGGTCAGGTAGCAAGTGAGTGAACAGATAGAAAATGGCGGTTACGTCCACGGTGGGGCATACCGTCACCACCGGCATACATCACCATTGGCCACTGTACCCCAAAGGGACCAATGTTATCCAATGAGGTGCAACAGCGCACAACGTTAGCGGAATTACCTCACTTCCACCTGTCCCTCCACACATGACAGGCGGACGCCATTTCATGGGGGGGGGGGGCAGTCCCTGGATTATAACTGTCACAGTTCACAATTGGACATACAGGACATTTCAAATTAGCATCATGCATTGTGCTGTTGTGGCTACAATGTTCAGTTTATGACCGGCTCCTCACTCTTGCCCCCTAGATTGCTACCGCTGCGGATGAAAAGGAGAGGGAGACATACCCCTGTGTACTGACCCTGGTGGACTTGGCAACAATGGAGGACAGGCACATTATCCTCACCTACAGACTTGACAGGGCCACAATCACGGAGCTGTGTGCCCAACTGCAGCCTGACCTGATAGCTGCTATCAGTCACTCCACTGGGATCCCCCCCTCGTGTGCAAGTTCTATCAGGGCTCCATTTCCTGGCAACTGGTTCTTTCCAAGTGACAGTGGGCTTGGCAGCAGGAATGTCACAGCCAGTATTCTCAATAGTGCTCCCCCCCCCGGCAAAATGAACAGGTCTTCAGAAATCAAAAGGGTTTTCATTCCATGAATGTCCAGATGGTGTGCCAGGCGGACCAGTACATCTCCCATGTCAATGCTAAGTATCCTGAGCCTGTGCATGATGCTCTTATCCTGAGGAATAGCAGCATCCCAAATGTGATGGCCCAACTACAGAGGCACAGGTTGTGGCTTATAGGTGAGCAGTGGTTCCCACCCAGTGGATATTGGTGTATGGGTATGGTGTAGGCCAGATGGGATAGTGTGTGGCTAAATGTTGTCCCTCCATATTTGCAGGTGACCCCTACCAATCATGGCTATTGACCCCTGTGAAGAATCCCAGGACATGGGCAGAAGAATGTTACAATGAGGCACATGGGTGTACAAGAAGGATAATAGCACGTACATTTGGCTTCCTGAAGGCCAGGTTTCAGTGCCTCCATCTAACAGGTGGATCCCTATGCTACTCATCCAAGAAGGTCTGCCAGATAATCGTGGCATGCTGCCTTGAGAGAGAGAGAGAGGGGAAAAAAAAAAAAAAGAGGAGGAGGTACTTCCAATGACATTTTCTTGTTAACTTTGTCACTGGCATGCTGTTATTTCCCACTTCTATGCTCACTCACTGTACCCTTTGGTAACTCATTTTGCGGATGTTGGTGCCTCACTATCGCTCCTGGTGTGATCACTGCACCCAACAACAGGACTTTCCAATCTGAACATTACTGTACAGTTGAATTGCAATGTTTGAACCTGGTTAAACAAATACATACTTAAATCATTTGACATACTTGGGCTGGGGTGATGATGGAGGAAAGTCCAGGATATAGTTCCAGTTTATTGGTAGCACAGCTGCATTATCCAAGGGGACACAGGAAGGGGAGCAATGGCAGTTCAAGGTGGACAGGGTGACAGTCTCATTTCCTGGTGGGGGGGTCTTGGCAATGGTCTCTGGCTTCTCCCTGGATCGCAGGGAACGTTTGCAGGGTGATTGACTTCTGCAGGGGGAAGGGTGCTGGTGGTCTGTTGGTTGTGTGGTGGTGCGTCCTGTCCACTAGCAGAGGTGGAAAGCAGTTCAGATGTCTGGCTAGTGGCAGGGGCCCGCTGTTGTGAGGCTGCCTCCCTCATAATGTTAGCCATGTCTGCCAGCATCCCTGCAATGGAGACCAGGGTGGTGTTAATGGCCTACAAGTCCTCCCTGATCCCCTGGTACTGTCCCTCCTGTAGCCGCCTGTTCTCCTGCTCATTGCCCACGATCTGGCCCAGCGTTTCCTGGGAATGTTGGTATGCTCACAGGATCTCGGTGAGTGCCTCCTGGAAAGTCTGTTACCTGGGCCTGTCCTCCCCCGGGTGCACAGCACTCCTCCCAGTTTACCTGTTGTCCTGTGCCTCTGTCCCCTGAACTGTGTGCCCCCTACTACTGACCCCAGGTCCCTGATTGTCTTGGGGGGGAAAGGTGTGCCCTGGGTCCCTGTAGTGGTGGACACACTGCTGATTGATGTGTCCTAGGGACAGAGGTATGGGTACGCTGGGTGGGTGCTGTGGTGGTGTTTCCTGAGGGGGTAGGCTTTGTGGTGGTGTGTGACTGTGGTTGGGTTACCGACTGTCCAGAGGTCCCTGATGGGCCAAGTTGGTCATCCAGGTCCAGGCGACCAGTCTCACTGTCATCACTGTGGGCCTCTTCTGTGGGGGGGACTGGATAGTGCTGGCACCTCTTCTCCACTGACATTGGCTGGGGTACCTGTGGGGATGTGAATGCAGTGTTATTGTTTCTGTGTGTGACATATTGTGCATCAGTGGGTTGCCCTCTTCAGTTGTATTCGCCCTGGCAGCTTTCACTTGTGAGAGTTGGTATATGGTGGAATAGCTGATTCTCTCTAGTGTGCATGCTTTAGTGCTAGTTGTCCATGCAGGGCTGTGAGTGCTGTCTATGCATTGGTGGTACATGCAGGGCTTGGCATTGGGATGAGTGAGATGTGATGGTGGGGTGTGTGGGAGGTGGTGGAGTGATGGGAGTGAGGGTGGGGGTATGTGATGGCATGCAGGTAGGGGGGTAGTAGTAGTAGTAGTATAGAGTTGACTTACCAGAGTCCAGTCCTCCTGCTACTCCTGCCAGGCCCTCAGGATGCATGTTTGCCAAGACTTGCTCCTCCCATGTTGTTAGTTGTGGGCGGGGGAGGAGGTGGGGGTCCACCGCCAGTCCTCTGTAGAGCGAGTTGTTGCCTTGCTGCAGTGGAACGTACCTTCCCCCGTAGTTCGTTCCACTTCTTCCTGATATCATCCCTGGTTCGTGGGTGCTGCCCCACGGCGTTGACCCTGTCTACGATCCTCCGCCATAGCTCCATCTTCCTAGTAATGGATATCTGCTGCACCTGTGCTCCAAATAGCTGTGGCTCTACCCGGATGATTTCCTCCACCATGACCCTTAGCTCCTCTTCTGAGAATTGGGGATGTCTTTGTGGTGCCATGGGTGTTGTGTTAGTAGTGTGGGTTATGGTGTGTAGGGTAATGTTTGGGTGTGTGCTGTACGGTGCGTGGGTGGTGTATAGGTGATGGTGGTGTGTGGCTCTGTTCTTGTATGTGGTAGTGGTGTCTGTCTCGTGCCAATGGTTTGTAGTCGTAAAGGGTTGTGGGTACTGTGGGGGTGTGTTTTGTAGTGGTGTTGGTGTGGTGTGTGTATGGGTGTCAGGTGTGTGTAGTTTGAATTGTCCAATGTGGTGGTGTTATGTGTGTGTGTGTATTTTGAGCGCAGCGGTGTGTGTACCGCCAATGGTTTACGGCCATTAAGTGTCCGTGGTGATTTGTGGGTCATAATGTGGTGGGAGTTGTACTGTTGGCGGAACGGTGTATGTTTTGATACCGCCAGTTTATCATTGACTTTTGGTGTGGCGGAATTGAGTATGTGGCGGAATTGTGACGGATTGGTGTGTGTGTGTGTGTGTGTGTGTGTGTGTGTGTGTGTGATAATATGGTGAGCGGATATCCGCCACGAAGGCGGTAGGTTGGCAGCAGTCAGCGTAAGTGGGATTTACCGCCAGTGTCATAATGAGGGCCAAAGAGTTTTAAACTGCGCACACCAGATCGGGCATCTTCACCCTATGAAAAAAAGACGCACAAGTTAAAGTGCTGCCTAATATTTGTTGTTTGTTTTCAATCTATAAATAGTTTTACTGCAATTTTAGACCTTACCAATAACAATAATTAATCCCGTGGCGGTGAGATGTTTGGCAGAGGGCGGTAGCAACCTCGCCAAAATTCTCATTTTCTTTAGGCTTGTTCTTTGATGTGGGCTATGCTTTATGTGTGTGTTCACCGAAGCGAGGTCAACCATTGCATATGGATTTTTTGTTATGAGTTTATTTTTAATTTGTTACAATCAGCGTTTTTTTTTTTTTTGCAGAGCTGACACCAAAACTCGAACCTGGTTCACGTTGGTCCAAAGTCAGCAGCTCTGTACGTACTTTAACTGCGATTTGGGCTGCTTCTGTGTATCAGCCATAGTTTAGGACATAAATAACATCGACATGTTAACAAATGTTTCCTTCCTACACTGCTGCTGCCCCATTCGTTGCTGGTTATTTGCATTTGTTCTAGGGTGTGAACATTTAGTAGCAGCTGTAGTAGTACAGTTTCTGAGAAAATGCTTCAAGGTGAAGGATGGAGTGGTTTGAAAAGAAGGCTCTGAGCTTTACTTAATTTGGGACTTAATGTGCCATGAGAGGGGTATGAAGCACTTTATAAATCCAACAGCATTACAGTTTACCACAGTTATGCCTCTGATGTTTTATTACTGTAGTTCAGCACTCTCGCTTAGAGCAGTCCACTAGAGGTCTTACAGACAAGCCCCATAGATACAGGCGATCCCTGGCTGTGGCTCGGACAGAGACCCCTTGGATCCTCAAGCCTAAAACAATCTGAACCTTTGTTTGCCTTTTCGTTCGGCAGTGCAGATGATAACAAAGCCAAGTTTCCTTTCCCTTTCCCACCCTTTCATTCCAGGAAGGGGGTAATTCATTGCAAAAAAAGGCACTGCATGTTCGTAATTGTTCCTGTAACAAATGATTTGATTTCTGACATTTTTGCGCTAGCGCCGACGCTGCTCTCTAAGTCCTGGTGTTAACACTCTTTGGGGGTCATTACAACATTGGTGGTAAAAGCTGCTTACCGCCGTGCAGAAGACCACCAACACACCACCGCAGCTGCGGAATTCCGCCACAGCCATTATGACCCACAGCTCGGAATCTGCCAAAATCTAGACACCCACACAAGTCCGCCACATCAAAGGTCAGTGATAAACTGGCGATAACAAAACCTCCACTGTCACACCAACACGAATATGCCCACACTATCACGACCCACGAATCCACGCGGCGGTCTTTCAACCGCGGTATTCGATTGGCGGTACACACCGCTGCGTCAAGATACACACACATTTACAAAACACTACCACATTGGACAATTCCAAATACATACACCTGATACACATACACACAACACTCCCACACACCCAGTACACTATAAAACACACACCCACATCACCCAGAAACCCCTACGACAACAATTACGACAGAAGGCCAGAGAGAGACACCACCAGAAAGAACAATAGCATCCACAGGCACTCAACACGATCACTCACACAACATCCACGCACCTCACACAACACACCTCTAAATATCACCCCACACATCACAACACACACCACCCCACCCCACACATCACCCACACCACCCCATGGTACCGCAAAGACACCCCAGGTTTTCTGAGGAGGAGCTCCGGGTCATGGTGGAGGAAATCATCCGGGTAGAGCCACAGCTATTGGGATCACAGGTGCAGCACACCACCAAAGCTAGGAAGATGGAGCTATGGCGCAGAATCGTGGACAGGGTCAATGCAGTGGGACAGCACCCAAGAACTAGGGATGACATCAGGAAGAGGTGGAACGACCTACGGGGGAAGGTGCGTTCCGTGGTCTCAAGACCCCAGATTGCGGTTCAGAGGACTGGCGGCGGAACCCCACCTTCTCCCCCAGAACTCACAACATGGGAGGAGCAGGTCTTGGCTATACTGCATCCTGAGGGCCTCGCAGGAGTAGCTGGAGGAATGGACTCTGGTAAGTCAAACCTTTAACTACTTCATCCCCCGCCCACCTGCATGCTATCACATCCCCCCACCCTCTCCCTCACACCCATCACTCCAACTACTCACACATGTCCCACTATCACAAACCACACATCCCAAACCCAATCCCTGCATGAAACACCAAAGCATGGACACCCATCACCAAAGCATGTCCACTGCACATACCCATACACCCCTCTAAACCATTATCACAGAAGGTCCCACACAAGAATGGAAGCACTGGGGTACAGGGTGACCCACCCATTGCACACCATGGCGCACACAGATGCAATAATCATGCCTTTAAACCCCTGCAGGACCCCTACCCAACGTCACTGGACAGGAGGGTCCAGACATGTCCACTCCACCCACAGAAGAGGCCCACAGTGATGACAGCAGCTCTCTCCAACTGGATCTAGATGACCAGCCTGGCCCATCTGGGACCTCGGGACAGTCGGTTCCTCTCACACTGGCACAGGCCACTACAGAGCTTTCCCCCCCTGGAAACACCAGCACTGCATCCACCCAGCAGGCCCATACCTCTATCCCCAGGACACGTCAAGCAGCATTGTGTCCACCACTACAGGGAACCCAGGCTAACCCACCACCCTAACAACACCAGGGACCTGGGGGCAGTGGTAGTGGGCACACGGTTTAGGGGACAGAGGCACAGGGGAACTGTGAGGGCTGCTGAGCGACAGGGGGAGGACAGGCCCAGGGAACCCACTCTCCACGAGGCCCTCTCCAACATCATGGGAGCCTACCACCATTCCCAGGATACAATGGTAACGGTACTGGCCAAGTTTCAGGAGACCCAGCGGCTGCAGGAGGAACAGTATTTGGGGTTCAGGGAGGAACTCAAATCCATCAATTCCACCCTGGGCACCATTGTAGGGGTGCTGAAGGAACTCGTGAACACCAGGAGCGACACTGTAGTACAACAAGGGGCCCCTGACACTAGCCTGGACAATTAACTGCCCACCAACTCCGCTGGCGCTAGTGGACAGGAGGCACCGCCACAGGACCACGACACCAGCACCCCACCCCCTGCAGATGGAGAACCACCCCGCAAGCGGTCCCTGAGATCCAGGACAAAGACCGAGAACAATGCCAAGACCCCCGCCAAGAAATGAGACCACCCTGAATGCCATCCTTCTGTCCCACTTCGTCACCCTGTCCATCCCTAAACTGCCCTAGCTTCACTTCCTATGCCCCTTTGGACAATGCTCCTGTGAGACTAATAGACTGGACTCTGCCATGGACATCCCTCCACCATCACCCCTGATCATTCCACCACCTCCACTATTTAGCACTTAAATAAATACCCTTAAATCACAAAACAATCTGGAGTCAGTCTGTGCTTTCAAAAATGTGTATTACCAATAACTGTGGCAAAATGCTATATCCAATGTAATGTCAACATACCTATGTCACACAGCTCTAGTCCATGCGGAAACAAAGCAGAGGTCACACAGTGGGACCCACATCTGTGAATTAGAAAGGGAAAGTGATAACTGAGTGTCCATACACTGGGTGAAAATGAGAGGTAGAAGAATTAAATCAGATGTAGCAGGCAGTGTTGTCTTCTTACCTGTGTCTCACTGAAAGTATTGCTGGATCACTGTGTTCCTGTTGTCTATGTCCTCTTCTTCTGCTTCCTCGTCTTCACTGTCCGCAGGCTCCACAGCTTCCACAACACCTCCATCTGGACCACCCTCCTGCAGAAAAGGCACTGGTCGTCGCAAAGCCAAGTTGTGAAGCATACAGCAGGCCACGATGATCTGGCACACCTTCTTTTGGTGAGTAGAATAGGGAACCACCTGTCATATGGAGGCACCGGAACCTGGCCTTCAGGGGCCGAAGGTCCTCTCTATAATCCTCCTAGTCCACCCATGGGCCTCATTGTAGCGTTCCTCTGCCCTTGTCCTGGGATTCCTCACTGGGGTCAGTAGCCATGACAGGTTGGGGTAACCAGAGTCACATGCAAATGGCGAGGGACAACTGTTAGACACACACTAACTCGTAGGGACATCCCCAGACCCAGACACCTAGTCACACTGTATTGGGTCCATGTCCTCACCTAATAGCCACACATGGTGTCTCTGGAGTTGCCCCATCGCATAAGGGATGCTGCTATTCCTCAGAATGTAAGCGTCATGTACTGAGCCAGGAAATTTGGCATTTACATGGGAGAGGTACTGGTCGGCCAAACACACCATCTGCACATTCATAGAATGGTAACTCTTCTGGTTTCTGTACACCTGTTCACTCCTGGTGGGGGGACCAAGGCCACATGTGTCCCATCAATGGTACCTATGATGTTGGGGATATGTCCCAGGGCATAGAAGTCACCTTTCACTGTAGGCAAATCCTCCACCTGAGGGAAAACGATGTAGCTAAGCACGTGTTTCAGCAGGGCAGACAACACTCTGGACAACACGTTGGAGAACATAGGCTGGGACATCCCTGATGCTATGGCCACTGATGTTTGAAAAGACCCACTTGCTAGGAAATGGATCACTGACAGCACCTGCACTAGAGGGGGGATTCCTGTGGGATGGCGGATAGCTGACATCAGGTCTGGCTCCAACTGGGCACACAGTTCCAGGATTGTGGTACGATCAAGTCTCTAGATGATAATTACATGTCCCTCCTCCATTGTGGACAGGTCCACCAGTGGTCTGTACACCGAGGATGCCGCCATCTCCTCACCTGCCCCAGCGGACGTGTTCTATGAAGGAGAACAGAGAGTCAACCAACACTGAGGTAGGTAAACACAACTTTATCGGAAAATGTTTGAAAATCGACATATGGCTGTATTAGTGTTTAAGCAAGGCCTAGGTATGTGTGACGCAGTCAAAATTAATGCCAGGTGGCCCCCTGAAATGGTGGCTGCCTGACCTGTAATGTGGGACAAGGGGATATGAGGTAACTGCGCTGCCGTTGTACGCCGTTGTACACCGTTGCGGTAGGCAATCGAAGACCGCTGCACAATCCTGCATTGGTTAACATTGGACCCTATGGGTCCCAGGAGCCAATGACGATGTACGCTGGTGGTGACGGTACGCACCACTGCGGACGTCACCGCCATTTTCTCTCTGTTGAATCACTTGATTACCTGACCTTCGACAGGAGAGGACCTACACTACAAGTGCTGCTGTGACCTCAGTCTGGAAGAGACGATGGCTTGTGTATCTGGGGAAAGGGCCCCTGCCTTCAGCACAGAGGAGTTGGAGAAACTAGTGGATGGGGTCCTCCCCCAGTACACGCTACTCTACGCTCCTCCAGACAAAAAGGTGAGTACACTGTGAGCATGCTGTATGGACAATGCCTGTTTGGAGTGGTGTTGATGAAAGATAGGGGGGAGAATGAGGTGTGCATGATACGACGGTGAGTGCATGTGCATCATGGCAAGGGTACGGATGCAGGCCAATTACTGTGACGGTGCGATGGTTATATCTTCTCCTTTTCCCCTTTACTGTTCCTGTAGGCCAGCGCCCACCAGAAGAAGGATATTTGGCGTGCCATCGCCAAGGTAGTCCGGACCCTGGGGCTCCACCACAGACGGAGCACCCACTGCTGTAAAAGATGGGAGGACATTCACCGCTGAAGCAAGAAGACTGCGGAGGCCCAGCTGGGGATGGCCTCCCAACGTGGGAGGGGTGCCCGTCGTACCATGACCCCCCTGATGTTCCGGATCCTGACGGTGGCATATCCGGATTTGGATGGGCGCTTGAGGGCATCATTCTGCTGATTCAGTGCGCATTGTAGGGGAGGTGGGCTGTGGGTTCCCCTAGGCCAGGGCGAGTTTAGTAGGCTAGGTCCCTTCTTAAGGCAGGCCCTGTGGCCCCCCCACCCCACCTGTGTTCAGAGCCAACTACACCTAGTCAGGCTCCTGTGACTTCCATGTGTGCAGCAATCAGGCATAGGCCTTGTAGCCCATGTCCTTGTGATTAATTGGGGAACTCAAAGTGCACGGCGTAGTGCAGGGGGCTTCTGTGTCTGTAGTGTCCGTCAACAGTAGCGGTATTGGATGCACTCAACATGTCTTTCTTCTGTCCCCCCTCCCCCCCCCCCCCTTTTTGTGGTCTCCCTGTTCTTGTGTGTATTAGCATCATCAGGCGGAGGAGCAGTGCCACCGGAGCAGGAGGGAGCTGCATCCCACATGGCCCTGGAGGTCGACACAACAGAGTCAGAAGCCACCAGTGGGACGGAGGGCGAGGGGAGCTCTACAGCAGGGACAGGAGCTGAGACCAGCGACACCAACTCCTCCTCTGATGGGAGCTCCCTTGCAGTGGGGGGCCCCTCTGTGCCCCCTGCATCTACAGGTAAAGCCACCACCCCCCCTACCAGCACCGCCCTCCCTGCAGCCCCTCAGCGTGTGCCCCGTGGCCGCTCACCTAGGAGGGTGGACATCTCCTTCGCCCCAGGCACCTCAGCCGCTGCCCCAGTCAGCCCTGCTGCCCTCAGTGAGGAGGCCATTGACCTCCTCAGGTCCCTCACTGTTGGGCAGTCTACCATTTTGAATGCCATCCAGGGTGTAGAGGCAGTTGCAACAGACCAATGCATACCTGGAGGGAATTCATTCTGGTTAGGCAGCCCAACAGCGAGCTTTTCAGACTCTGGCCTCAGCACTGATGGCAGCCATTGTCCCCGTCTCTAGCTTCCGCCCTCGGACTTCCTCCACCCAGACCCAAACCCCTGTACTTCAGCCTATCCCAAGCACACCATCAGACCAGCATGCACACACCTCAACACACAAGGGAAGCTCAGGCAAACATAAGGATTACACATCCCACAGGCACTCACGCACGCATTATACCCATGCAGACATACCAACAGCCACTGCCTCCTCTCTGTCCCCCTCCTCCTCGTCTCCCTCCTCTCTCCCCCCTCCCAGTCTCGTCTCCACTCACACCTGCATGCACTACATCGTCAGCAACTACCTCCATCACCTGCACACCCACCACCACACCCCGCTCATGTGCACTCACCACCCCCATTACCATTCACAAATCCCCTGTGTCCTCTCCCAGTGTGTCTGTGAGCCCACCTCCCAAGGTACACAAATGCAGCCACGCACCCACCCAACAGCCATCCACCTCACGACAGCCTCCAGCCCATGCACCTTCACCCAAAGTCACCAAACGTACACCTCCTACAACCACTACCTCTTCCTCCACTCCCAAACCCCCTCCATCTACCCATCCCAGTGTGTCCAAAAAACTTCTGCTGTCCAACCTTGACCTCTTCCCCTCTCCTCCCCCACCCCTTCAGTCTCCTAGGGCCCCCCTTTCCAAGTCCCAACCCAGCGCCTCAGCCACAACATCTGCGGGAACAGTGGTGCCAGTAGTAACCAGCTTCTGGAGTGCGCCAGGCAGCAGGGCAGCCAGTGTGCCAAGGAGCCAGACCACGGACAGTCCCCCACCTCAAAAGCACAAAAAGTTGGCCAGTGCCTGGCGGGAGAGAGGCAAAACATCTTCCACGAAAGCCTCTCCCAGGGGTACAGTTGAGAGTGTGAGGACGGCTGCGTCACCATCCAAGGTGGGGAAGGGGCACAGTAAAACAGGCAAGTCTGCGAAAACCTGCACGGCAGATAAGACCGCCACCAGCACCGCTGAACAGGACACCGCCGCCACCAGCACCGCTGAACAGGACACCGCCGCCACCAGCACCGCTGAACAGGACACCGCCGCCACCAGCACCGCTGCCAAGGACACCGCCGCCACCAGCACCGCTGCCAAGGACACCGCCGCCACCAGCACCGCTGCCAAGGACACCACTGCCACCAGCACCGCTGAATAGGACACCACTGCCACCAGCACCGCTGAACAGGACACCACTGCCACCAGCACCGCTGAACAGGACACCACTGCCACCAGCACCGCTGAACAGGACACCGCAGCAAACAAGAACCGCTGCACAGGACACAGCCACAACCAGCACTGCTGCACAGGACACAGCCGCAACCAGCACTGCTGCACAGGACACAGCCGCAACCAGCACTGCTGCACAGGACACAGCCGCAACCAGCACTGCTGCACAGGACACAGCCGCAACCAGCACTGTTGCACAGGACACAGCCGCAACCAGCACTGTTGCACAGGACACCGCCGCAACCAGCACTGCTGCACAGGACACCGCCGCAACCAGCACTGCTGCACAGGACACCGCCGCCACCAGCACTGCTGCACAGGACACCACCGCCACCAGCACTGCTGCACAGGACACCGCAGCCACCAGCACCGCTGCACAGGACACCGCCGCCACCAGCACCGCTGAACAGGACACCACCAGCACCGCTGAACAGGACACCGCCGCCACCAGCACCCCTGAACAGGACACCACGCAACAAGCACCGCAGGCCAGTGAGCGCCAAAGCTTCAGACACTACTGAGGCCGCCACGAGCAGGATGAAGCACTCTGGGCACAAAGCTCCCTCCAGAACCAGTGGAGATTTACATCCACTACCTCTGTCCTTGGCAGGATGAAGCACTCTGGGCACAAATCCCCCTCCAGAACCAGTGGAGTATCACATCCACTACCTCTGTCCTTGGCAGGATGAAGCACTCTGGGCACAAGGTCCCCTTCAGAACCAGTGGAGATTGACATCCACTTGAGAGACTGTGGCTTTGCACTCCCCAGGATAAAGCAGTGGGCAAACCACCCACTGGAGAGAATTGAGAAACTGTGGCTTTGCACTCCCCGGGATAAAGCAGTGGGCAAACCACCCACTGGAGAGACTTGAGAGACTGTGGCTTTGCACTCCCCAGGATAAAGCAGTGGGCAAACCACCCACTGGAGAGACTTGAGAGACTGTGGCTTTGCACTCTCCAGGATAAAGCAGTGGTCATGGAGCCCCCTCATGGATCTGGCGTCGTGCACTCATCCGGCTGAGGTGCCCTCCCTTCCCCCTGAAGTGCCTGTTGTATTTCTATCTGATGCCCCAGCAGTGTTCTCTCCGTTTTGATCGGGTAAAGAGTGTGGGCCTCGCCCATGCATTTTGGGCCCAGTGGGGGGTTGGGGGTTGTTAATGTAATGTATCAACATGTACTTGTGTGTGTTTTGTAGTGGGTGAGGGTGGGGGTGGGAGTGTTGCGTGTGTGTGTCACTCTTTTTTCCCTCCCCCCTCCCCTGTGTCGTAGGTGCAGTACTCACTGTGGTCTTCGCCGCCATCTTTGTTGTTTCTGGTAGAGAAGCAGGAAGATAAAGGCTGGGAGTATCTGGAACTCGGGTTCCATGGCGTCCTGATACCTGGTGGGGTGTGTAGAGGTGAGCGTTTTCCTTTCCAAGTCCTGTTTCTGCCGTGTTATTGTTCGCTGTGAATCCGCCCCGGAAAAGGTGGCGGATTGGCCTGTTGTAACACAGTGGGCGAAACCTTGTCTTCTGCCTGTCTGTTGGCGGTTACTGCTGCGGTGTTTGTTTGTACCGCCTTGGCGGTCGGATAGTTAAAGTGGCTGTCTATGTTGGTGGGTTCCGCCACAGTCGTGATTCCAATTTTTTTACCACCGGCCTGTTGGTGGTTTTACCGCCGCCTTAACACCGACCGCCAGGGTTGTAATGACCACCTTAATCTTTTGACGCTTGATAATGTTTTTTATTCCATTCTTTTTTCATAAAAAGATCATAATTCTCCTGTTTTTGTGGGGCATTTTGACTTTCTGCTACATGCTGCCCGCCTTGCGGGGCGTCCTTCTGATGGTCTTTTTATTCACATATCGTGCACATAATTTTGCTGCATTCTACAGGGGATACACTACAGAGACGGTAGCAACATATGACTTCTGGCATTTGTTATTTGAGTTTTTTGCTCCTAGTGGTATTGATAGAATAGGGTGACACAATCATTCACTAAAGAAAGGAATCTACATTCGACTTATGACTCAAGACATCAACTATCCAAAGGCTTAAAATAATATTGTTACGAACAATGCACTTCCTTGTTGTGACTAGTGCCGCCCTACACTACATTGTGATAAAATTGACATGTAAATAAATTGAAGGGGGTAACAGTCTTTCAGCTCTAACCCCGCACACTAAAACGTCTTATCCCATGGCAAGCAAGAAGGCATTTGATTATTTTGGGTTTTGGTTTTACATTTGGGCTATGAGAGCTTGTCTAACTCTCAAAATCGTCCACTTGGAATGGTGAGGGCTGCAAGTTTTGGACTTTAGGATGCTGCCATCTAGAAAAATCTATGAGACCTAGACACATCTGAAAACTAAACATCTGGGTGAGTCCAGGTTGGTGTGCTTCACATGCAACCCACACCATTTTCTTACCTACAATGCTGTGCAAACCTCCAACTTTACTTGAAATCACACATTTTTCCCACATTTTTGCGATGGAACCTTTCGGAATCTCAAGGAATCCACAAAATTCCTACCACCCAGCATTGTTGCATCAGTACCAATAAAAAAAAATCTGCCCCACTTGTCAGCCTAAAAACGTTTTTTTCCAAACTGCCCTTTTGGACCAGCTTTGGTCCCCCCTTATTTTTTACATGTTTTTGGCTCTTCCCTGTCACAGGCACTTGGCCCACCTACACAAGTGTGGTATCATTTTTACCAGGAGACTGAGGGGAACGTTGGGTGGTAGGAAATATGTGCTGGTGTGGTGATCCCACCCAGAAATGTGGGAAAATGTCATTTTTTTGTTAAATTTAAGGCTTGCTGAGGATTCTGAGTAAGAAAACACTGAGGGATCCACGCAAGTCACACCTCCCTGGACTCCCTTGGGTGTCTAGTTTTCAGAAATGTTTGGGTTTGGTAGGTTTCCTTGGATGGCTGCTGAGCCCAGGACCTAAAACGCATGTGCCCCCGCAAATAAACAGGTAGTTTTGTATTTGATAATTTTGGTGTGTCCACATAGTGTTTTGAGGCATTTCCTGTCGCTGGCACTAGGCCTACCCACACAAGTGAGGTACCATTTTTATCAGGAGACCTGGGGGAATGCTGGGTAGAAGGAAGTTTGTGGCTCCTCTTAGATTCCAGAACTTTCTGTCCCTGAAATGTGAGGAACATGTGTTTATTTTGCCAATTTTTGAGGTTTGCAAAGGATTCTGGGTAACAGAACCTGGTGAGAGCCCCACAAGTCACTCCATTCTGAATTCCCCTAGGTTTCTAGTTATCAAAAATGTATAGGTTTCCTTGGGTGCCGGCTGAGCTAGAGGCCAAAATCCCAAGTGAGGGACTTTCCAAATAAAACATCAGATTTCAATGTGAAAATGTGATGTGTCCATGTTGCGTTTCCTGTCGCGGGCATTAGGCTTACACACGCAAGTGAGGTACCATTTTTATAGGGAGACTTGGGGGAAAACAGAACACGTGTTCTTGCCCCTTGTCTTTCTTTACATTTTTTCTTTCCAAATGTAAGCCAGTGTGTAAAAAAGATGCCTATTTCAGAAATGCCCTGTAATTCCCATGCTAGTATGGGGATTCCGGAATTCAGAGATGTGCAAATAACCACTGCTTCTCAAAACCTTATCTTGTGCCCATTTTGGAAATACAAAAGTTTTCTTGATGCCTATTTTTCCCTCTTTATATTTCACCAAATGAATTGCTGTATACCCGGTATGCAACAAAAACCCATTGCTAGGTGCAGCTCCTTTATTGGCTCTGGTTACCTAGGGGTCTTGATGAACCTACAACCCCTACATATCTCCACAACCAGAAGAGTCCAGCAGACGTAACGGTATATTACTTTTGGAAATCTGACATGGGAGAAAAAAGTTACAGAGTAAAACATGGAGATGAATAGCTGTTTTTTTTTTTTTTTTTAACTCAATTTCGATTTTTAGTTTATTTTAGCTGTTATTTTCTGTAGGAAAGTCTTGTAGGATCTACGCAAATGTCCCCTTGCTGAATTCAGAATTTTGTCTATGTCTCAGAAATGTTTAGCTTTCGGGGAATCCAGCACTGGTTTTGCACCCATTTCTGTCACTAACTGGAAGGAGGCTAAAAGCACAAAAAATAGTAACAATGGGGTATGTCCCAGTAAAATGCCAAAATTATGTTGTAAAATGTGGTTTTCTGATTCAAGTCTGCCTGTTCCTGAAAGCTGGGAGGATGGTGATTTTTAGCATCAGAAACCCTTTGTTGATGCCATTTTCAGGAAGAAAAAAAACTCAAGCCTTCTTCTGCAGCCTTTTTTCCCCATTTTTTTTTTTTTTACACTTTTTTTTTTGTTGCTGTATTTTGGTTCGTTTCTTGGTCTCCTCCAGGTGAAACCACAAACTCTAGGTACCTCTAGAATCCCTAGGATGTTTGGGAAAGAAAGGACTCAAATTTGTTGTGGGTAGCTTATGTGGACAAAAAGGGCCTAAGCGCAAACTGTTCCAAATAGCCAAAAAAAAGGCCTGGCACCTGAGGGGGAAAGGCCTGTCATTAAAGGGGTTAATTCCAAGTAACTACACTAATGTTTGGCACAATGCACCTTCCTCACTTGCACTTTTCTGCCACTCTTGCAAGATTTTCATTTTAGATGCAGATAGAAGAAGAAGGTAAATAGAAGTGCTTTAGTTACATGCGGGGCCACTGGAATTATGTGGCAGGAAAAGACCAAATTATAAGTCAGGGTGGACCAACTTATGTTGCAAGAAAAGTCCAGTTATGAATGTACAATGCCAATAGCTCTAACTCAGCAAATGTGGGACCCATTGCATTGCAAATGCTTGTTAAGTATAGCTGGTAAGTACCGGACTACATTCAAAGGGTTATTGTTCCCATGCTGCAGGGGCTCACAGTAAAAACTCCCTTGACATAATTTGTAAGATTACTGCTCCAAGTCCAGCTTGTCTAGGAGGGCGGGTCTTGTAGATGTGTTAAGAGGACGTGAAGGATTCTGTGTCCTCTGCATACTGCACATCGTTAAGTACATTTCAAGTGTAGTTTTAGTTACCTGGGTCAAGGGCTGATATCTCTTGGTGTAAATACAGTCTGTGGATCAATGCATGATGCACTTATTACTTTTAAAGTGCCGAATAAAATGTTATGGAATTCAGTAGCCGGGCGCAGAAGGGGCGGGGCGGTGAGGCGCGGGAGGGGGTGAGGGAGGGAATGAACATTACATTTTTTTTTTTAAATCACTTACCTCCTTCGCCGCTCCTCCCTGCAGGCACAGGCTCCCAGCCTGCCCTGCGCCAATCCTGATGCAGCATCAAGATTTTCTCGGAGCGCCCAGCTACGGCGCTCCCAGGCAGATTGGGAGCCTGTGCAGGCTCTCTCCAGCCCAGCAACAGTGTTGCTGGGGTGGAGAGAGCCTACAGCGCATGTTTGTTTGGCCGGCCTGAGACGGCCTGCCGAACACACATGCGCTGTGAAGGGCTGAGCACTCCCCCCTCAGTGCACGTCACCCCGTGGCCCCACCCCTTTCAAAGAAAACAATCATAAACATAGTATATTATTGTTTTCTTTAAAAGGTTTTGCAGCTGCCGCTGCTGGCAGAGGCAGCAAGGCTCCTCCACCCAGTTGGAGGAGCCGCCACTGATGGAATTGCCTCATAAACAAAAGAAAATACAGCCTCACTCTGTTTCCTGCACGCATTTCAATATGCTCGACGTACAGACGCTAGAGCCTTTGGAATGAATTGTGTATTTCATATAATGCCATTTTGCCTGCACACTTCACTACAGTGGAAATAATTTTAATACAAGAGGAAGCTATTTTCATATCCTTTCATGTAACATATGGTATTATAAGCGGGACTGGATTAATCAGAAATAAGTACCTGCAATACCTATGGGTACATTTACGGCTGAGACCACCTTACAAATGCAATATATATAAAAGCCCACTGGGCTTTGTTGAAGCATGGCTGCTGATAATAAAACCGATAGCAGTACAAAGTGTTTTAAAATAAATGTGTTAGTCTGGAAAATGTGTTAATATTTTCCTCTAGGGACACCTTTTTTTTTATTTATTTTTTTATCGTCGGCAGCCCCCCTTGCTACACCTGCGAATCCCTAGCACGAAACAGTTTGCAAATTAACACGGACAGATAGCTGGTTAAAAATATACAGAGCGAATTGGTGTATAATTAAGAGCATTGTGGATTCAAAATAAATACTGATGTTACTATGGTTTCTGTGATGTTCAGAAACAAGGATGGCTTAAGGTGTTTGTGTGTGAATCGCAGGTGCCAGAGGCAGGAAGCTGGAGAGATAGCTTGGCTGCCTCTGGCAGATGCCTGGATGATTTTTTTTTTTTTTAACAGAAATTGACAGTAAAAGTACAGATGCCAGATAAGTAGACTCATGCATTGTTATTTTTGGGGCAGATACATATGTTTTGCTGATTCATAATTTATTATCTTGAGTTAATATTTGAAATCATTTTGCGTGATGCACACTGATTGTGAGCAGTGAAGCAGTATGTGTTGGTGCATCCAGTTATTATGTAAGGAATAAACAAGATTCAAACAAGGATATATATGGATGTGTGTGTGTGTAAATATATATATATATATATATATATTTTTTTTTATTATTATTATTTTTTCACTAAAATACCCAAAGGTTACAGGGACGTTTAATTCATTGAAAAAAACGGTCACATGAATGTTATAGTTGGGTTAAGAATTTACGTATACAAAACCACAAATTCATCTGTTATAGTTACGCCATGCACAGCTATTTACCCAACATATTAAATCATTCATGACCTCTTCTATGGCATTATTCATAATATTTCTGTAACATTTGCAGTAAAAGTGTGTGTGTGTGTATATATATATATATATATATATATGTATATGTTATTATAATATATTTTAGGTATATAGATATTATTATAATATATTATAAATAGCTGTGCATGGCGAGGGCTCGAGTTGTATTTACCTTAGGGCACGAGTTACAGTGACTTGAAATAACTCTAAAGCTGAATTTCTGTGGTTTTGTATGTGTAAATTCTGAACTGAACTATAACTTCCCTGTAACCTTCGTTTTTTTTAAGTGTGTGTATGTGTTATAGTTGGCGTTTTTCCATAAGATACCATGTGAAATATTTTCTCAGTGTTAGCTTCTCAGTGCTTTCAGTCAGATGGCATACACTACATTTACTGCAGGGAAAATGTCACTTTATGGGTGGTATGTTCCAGAGTATTCTGGATGGGTTAGTACGATAATCTGTCTTTGGTATGGTGTGCAATACAAAGTCTTTGAGTCTTCTGCTTCTTTTATGGGAAAAAACATAGGTTTTTCCAGTTTTGGTGTGCTAGACCTCAGAATCCACCAGTTTTTGATAGTTTTTCGACTTGGATTAAAATAGTGTTGTACGTAGTCTGTTAATCTCAGGATTCCGGTATTTTCTCAATGAAGAACTCCTGTTGTTGTGTTTGGCCCATTTGTTAATTTGCCTGGATAATGGATGTGGGAAATAGTTTTCCCCCTAATTTCTACTCAATTTGTCTGCTTGTGTCTTGTAATCTGGCATTCGATAGCTGTTTCTGCTTAATCACAGAAACTGTCCAAAGGGTAGGTTTCAGCGTAAGGGGAAAGTTTAGAAATCGTCAGACCTTTAGAGGTTAATCCTATTGGTAGGTTTATGGTACATGCCCTTTGCTAGGTACCCATTACCAGGCAGAATCTTAATATCTGAAAAGGATTATTCTTGATTACTGATTGGATGTGTAAAAATGTGAAATTAACTCCCTAGCATTTATCCAGTTGATAAAATAATTTACTTCTGCTGTTTTGCCTTGCCAGATGGTAAGCATGTTATTTTTATATCTCTTGCATATGGGTATCTGGGTTAGGAAGGGATTGTTTAGACAAAATGTGTATTTTGTTCAACGTTCTCGATATATAGACCTGCTATACCAGGGGCAAAGGTACTCTCCATGGAAGTCCCACCTTTGTGTAAAAATAATGGTGCCCTCAAAATAAAAACATTCTTGATCAAAGCCAATCTGCTAAATTCCAAGACAAAATTACATGCTGTCCTATGTTCCCATGGTTATTCAAAGAGAATTTATTTTAAGACCTTCAAGGTTTCTTCCTGGGGAATGCTTGTATATAAAGCTTCACTATCTAAGCTAACAAAGAGTTTATTAGGTGATCAAAAGGGAGTTCTCGTAGAATAGTTAAAAGATCTTTTGTATCCTTTTAGGTAGGAGGGTTGTCTTTGTATAATGGGCTCAAAAAATGCCCACAGAAAATAGATAACAATCCAAGATGTAAGCCTATGCTTGATATTATCGGACTGCTAGGTGGAGGAAGTTTATTTTTATGAACCTTAGTAAGTGAGCAAAGATAGAGAAAAATTGATTCTGGAACTCTAAGTAAGGCTGCTTTTTGGCTCATTATTCAATGGCCTGTTGCTGCTTCCTCGATCATCTGCTCAATTTCCCAGATGATTCTCAGTAGGATCCACCGTTGCTCTCTAGTGGTATTTGGACTCTGATATAGAGTCCCAGTATTCAACCTGTCCCATAGCCTGAGAAAGATTAAGATCACTTAGCAATGGTGAGCCTGCAAGAATGGAGGTCACCTCTTCGCCAGTGTACGTCAGGCCTGGGTTTTCAGCCATAATATGTAATTTTCCTAGTCAGTTCTGTGACTAGTGAACGTGAAGCAGTGTATTACTTAAAAAAGCAGTAAAGTAATACCTCTTCCCTTGTTCGGATCCCTACATAGGATATATCATGTCAAGTGGTTTCCACAGCTGTCCGCTGCTAAATAATACAAACCAAAGGGGGGGGGGGGGCAGAGTAGAATTATCAGAATATATACATGAGTGAGCACCCCTTAATAACCCCAAGGGGCTGACTTAGGCAGGTTGTATGAAAATATATATATATCATCTTACTAAGCTCTGCTTAATTTAGGGCTACATTATCCTGTTGAGTATATGCTATGCCTTTTGTGAGTTGTTTATGTTCTCTTGATGCCCCAGAACTGTTGACACTTAAGATCCTTGGTACACCAAAAACCACCCTACTATGAAGACTACACCCAGGGACATTTATGTATAGAGAATTCCGCGATCACCACAGACTACTTTAGCATTAATTTTGTATCTCTGCGGTCGAGATGCTCACCACTTGGGAATCATTTAAGATAGTGGTTTGGGGTCTTTCTATAGTGAAACAAGATGGTTTACTTTAATCCTTTAAAGATCACATGGAAAATCTAAAGCTTGATATCAAAGAGGTTTAAAGTAGGCAAATGCAGTCCGGTGATTCTTCTCTGCAGGCTGACAGCATGGCAGAACTTAATGGTATTTCAGAAAGAGAGCTCAATTAGCTGGGAAAACATGTCACAACATGAGCATATGCAGAGAGGGATCACCCAGGCACATCACTAGCTAATCCAATTAAGCATCCTTGGCCAGTAAATTATATTGTATCTATTACAAATGTCCAAGGGTATAATATAGTTGACACTGACAACCTCCTAAAGAGGGTCAAGACATTTTAGACTGACCTCTGTCTTCAAATTTCCCAGTACTTTGTAACACATTTATGATTATTTGGAAGGTACAGCTATTGCCTGGAATAATCATAGAGAATACTTAGAAAAACCATTCACAGTTGAAGTAGTGATGGCAGTATTTAAGGAAATGCCAGCAAGGAAAGCCCCAGGCACAAATGTGTTGCCTGGAGAACTCTATACGGAGTTTACAGACCAGCTGGCCCCTCACCCACAGGCTCCCTTTGAAGAGTCCACTACCAAGTATACGTTCCCTACGATTGTGAGGGAGTCCCCATACTCAAGTTAGTTCCACTCCTCCCAGACCTAGTCTTGCCATATCAAGTAGGTTTCATCCAAGGATGGTCCACAGTGCCTATTTGCAGACTTTATTTGCTATCTTTCACCAGATAACCACACAGATAGACACATCACCCATTTCCCTGGATGCTGCCAAAGTGTTTGACTCTATTAAATGGACCCCCTCATCATCGTACTCCAACACATGGGACTACCACAATTCTTTATTAGCTGGATTACATTGTTATATATATATTGGGGTGATTCTGTGGAGGCACTCGGTGTCCCAGGATTCACTGGAGGCCAGGAAGCGGGCCCGGACACACTGCTCAGCTGCTCCCACTTTGTTGCTACCAAGGCGCTATAAAGTGCCATGCCTGTTTTTTCGGCACTGGTGATTCTGTGGAGGTAATCGTTGTCCCAGGATTTGTTGGGGGCCAGGCGGTGGGCTCGGGCACACTGCCAGCTGCTCCTACTTTGCTGCTGCTGAAGAGCTATAAAGCGCCATGCTTGCTCCAGCAGCACGGGTCATTCTGTGGAAGGACTGTGTCTCCCAGGATTCACTGGTAGCCAGGAGGTAATCCTGGACACACTGCCCACCTGCTTCTACTTTGCTGTTGCTGAAGCGCTATAAACTACCATGCCTGCTTCCGCAGCATGGGTGATTTTGTGGAGAGACTTGGTGTCCCAGAATTAGCTGGGGGCCAAGAGGCGGGCTGGACACACTGCCCAGCTGCTCACACTTTGATGCTGCTAAAGTGCTGTAAAGCGTAACACCTGCTCCCGCAGTGCCAGTGATTCTGTGGGAGAGCTCATGTCCAAGGATTCACAGGGGGCCAGGAGGCGGACATTGACCCATTGCCCAGCTGCTCCCACTTTGCTGCTGCTGTAGCACTATAAAGTGCCACTCCTGCTCTCGCAGTGCGGGTGATTCTGTGGAGGGACTCGGTATCCCAGGATTTGATGTAGGGCAGGAGGCAGGCCTGATGCACTGCGCAGCTGCCTTATATTCTTTATAAACCTCAGATGGGAGGCCATTGGATTCTGGGACTTTACTAGCTGGCAAGCCATCTATCGCAGTGACAATTTCTTGCATGCTTGTCAGGTCTGACAGGTAAGTAACACACCGCTCCAATCGGTGCAAGTTCAGAACCATCTGGGTAGCATTGAATATTGCTCAGGTAGACCGTGGTGGTGCAAGCATACATTTTAGCCTAGTATGATTTAAAAGTTTTGAAAAATATTTGTACTACCAACCACAGTATCCCTGGAGTCTGCTGGCAATGTATGTACAATGGTGTGACTTTCTGCATGTTTAGTACGCCAGGCCTGTGTTTTACTGGGGTGCTCAATCCCTTTGTAATGTGCATTTGTCTAATTGTTCAGTAAATTGAATTACCTGGTGGCACTCTCTCTGTCCTTGATAACTGTTTCATTCAAGACTTCGAGCACTTTGGGGTCGTGATCTCTTTCAAAGTTACACTCTAGGTCTTCAAGAGTATTCTCATTGTGTTGTAGGCCTGTCTGCAGTGACTGTTGAACACCATACTCTTTACCAAAGACATAACTCCAGGCATAAATGTCTAAGGTGCCCTCTGAGTGTGTGTCATAATAAATCCAAGGCTCGCATAAGTCTGGATTTATTAAGACAAGGTGTTTGGTACCAAACACCATAGGTTTCAATGAATCCATAATATTGCTGGGGAACTTGTAATGACGAGTGTCCAGTACATAACTTAAGATGGCTTCCCTGTTTACTTGCAATATCTAGTAATCAATCTAGACATCACAGGGGCATATCTGCTCATGCAGATATGTCCTCACATCAAATATAATGCACCCTGCCTCATGGCTGTCAGGCCTGCTGTAGGGGTTATTTACAGATATTTAGATGCAGTGAGTGTGGCATGGCACACAATGGGTGTGCCATGTTGTGTTTTCACCTGGCTTGCACCAGGACACACAGTCTGCAATGGCAGCTGTGTGCAACGTTTTTAGGGGTGTCCCCGAGGTTGACACGATGCATTATGCAACCCTTAGAGACCCTCGCCTGTACCCAGGTGCTTGTGACTTTACATAATAAAAAGATCTGACCTGGGGCATCTGACGGACCTTTTCGCAAAGAACCAATCAAACCTGTAGTCTTTGATCACTGGCTGGTCGAATAAACCAACCCATGCAAACTGAATTTGAGCGCAAACTTTCCCACAAGGCATCTATGGCCATCCTGCCCTAAAACTGCAAATATGTACAAAATTGCAGTTAACTAAATAATATGCTGGTTCTCATAAGAGGAGTTAGCTAGGATTGTCAAAGTGCTACTCTTCTGTCACCAGTGTTTGTTAAATGGGCATCCAGCACTAAAAACCTTGTCTACTATTCTAATCTGTGAGATTCCGTCTAACACAATACATGTCTGCAGGCTTTCACACAATGAAATAAAAGCCCACACTTAAATGCCTGTAGGTTTTAGCATATTTTTTTCATAATAAGTCAGGCCTTCACCTTTTGTCATATTTTTATCATAATAAGCAGATTAGACTCATGGCCTCTGAAACAATATTCACAATTAAGGCCTATATTTATATCTATATCATTGGTCTGTCACCATAACGTACAAAACTCTACTGAATTGAGCGTATGCTTTCACACAAAACAAACATCAGACTTACAGTCCTAAAATTGTAAATGTGCACAGATTTAGTGCTGGCAGCACTATATAAAACCTCACCTCATAGGCGTTAACAAGGATTGCCAAAGTGCAAATCTTCTAACCGGAAGATTTTTTTGGATGTTGCAACCTACCCCAAAACCCTTATGAACTATTGTTCTCTAAGGGATTGCATGTCACAAAATACCTTTATACAAACGTTAACACAGCATAATAACTATCCACTCATAAATGTCTCTTGGCTTAAAACATATTTTTTTTTACAAATATGTCATGCCTGTTGCCGTTGTCTAATCTTTTATAATAAAAAAAAATGACAGCTGATGTATCTGAACCCTATAGCCTTAAACACAGGCTTATTACCATACATAATCAGCCCAGGCTTATTGTCTTGCTCTTAATCTTTCCCACAAGGCGCCTGTACGACACACAGTAATAACATTGCAAATATGTACAAAATTGGTGTTGGTAAAAAAAACATGCAACCTCACCTAAAGGGGCTATGAAGGAATGTGAAAGTGCATATCTTCTACAAATAAGGTTTGTCAAAGCAGGTGACCAGCAGGACCCTCGCTTACTTTTCTAAGCTGTGAGATTCTGTCTAACGCAATACCTGTCTTTAGGCTTTAACATAGTTTAATAACAATCCAACCTTAAATGCCCACTGACTTTAAACATATGTTTTTTTACAATAAATATGTCAGACCTACTATGTCATAACTTTTCGTAATAAACAGATGATCCCTATAGCCTTAATCATTTGCTTATCATAATAACCAACTCAGTCCTCCTGTGTTAAGAATAAGCTTTCCTCGTGACAAAAATTGAAATACAAGCACAGGTTTTAAGTGGATTCACACGATACCTGTCAAATCAAATGTTGCACTCGAGGGAATCAACATGTGGGCGAAGCCAAAGCCCCTCTCTCAGCAGTACTCCTTAAAGCTTTTTTTCTGTTAATTTTTGTAAGGTCTAGTGAATGATGCCCTGTTAAGCCAGACCTAAAACTGGTTACTAACCTTAGGTTTTCTAAGCCCACCTGCCTCAAAGGAAATACCAGTTCTGTTCTTTTAATTATAGATGATGAATAGTTTATTTTTAAATGGAATTTTTATTGCAAGGATATGACTGCCATGTTCATTTAGGTTTGGTTGCATGCATAAGCCACAACACAAACATATGTTGATAAATTAATTGACCACTACTCCAACTTTCTAAGGCTAGACCGTTTGTCTTTGCCAATGCTTGTTGTGCAGTGAAACTAATTTTCTTCACATTCTTAATTAGTAGTGCACATTGCTATAAGTGTCTGAATGGTGGCCACCTTATTTCATGTCACCAGGGACATTGCTTCCTCTAATGGGACTTAAACCTACAAATCATGGGTCTCACATATTTTAGTCTAATTCATTTGCTGTTAGTAAACCAGCACTACAATATTCACAATGTATTAGGTTGTCACATGAAAGCTTAAGACAGATCCACTGTCAGTGATCAGATAGTTTGAGCGTTCCTCTCTAAAGTACCCTTTCTCTGCCGATTTTCTGACCCCCGGTAGGATCAGTCACCAATCAGTTATTTCTGTATCAAAACTTGCTTTTCCTCATTGTGTCTTCCAACATTTGGCCCTGTGAGTATATCTCCTGGGCGCCATGACCACAACCTAAGCCCTTTCTCGTCCTGTAGAGGAGTCACAGAAGATGCTGATATTTCCTGGTGCATTAAGGAGGACCCCTCTCCCCGCCTTGCTGTTTGAGTGGATCTTGTCTGCCAATCTCCCACTCACCGCCTGTCACTTACGCGTTGCCTCTCTCACCTCACTCATGTGACCATGCAGGCATGCTTTGCGGGAGGGAAAAGGGGTGGCACGGCATGGGAGGAGGGAAAAGGGGTGGCCTGGGGTGGGGGAGACCCCCCCCAAAAATAAATAATTTAAAAAAAAATAAACTTACCTGTTTTCTGCGCCCCTACCTCTGCTCTGCTCTGTTGTTGCAGGCACAGGCTCCTGTCTGCCTGCCCTGCGTCCAGTCATACTGCTGCATTCATGCTGCTGGCAGCATGAAAGCAGCGGTAGGCTGAATCAAGTTCAAGAGTGCAGTATGGGCTCCCTGTTTGTATTGTGTATTTGTCATTAAGATCTGAATGTATTGAATCATCCTCACCAATGACTCACTCCAACCCTGTGTAGTAACTACAATGCCTATTTTATTTTGTGTTGCTCTGTCAGTTTTTAACAAATACCAAACTACATATATAGTAGTCATGGCTATTTTCTTTTGCTACTCATCTATGAAAGTAGATAACATTTGTTAAGATAAGTTCAGATACCATATTTGGATACCTTTCACTTTGTCACTTAGATGAAAATGAATATTTGTGCTGGGGAGTTGTCTGTCGGATGTGGTTGAAGAATCTGTGCTATACTGAATTCTTCATATGATGTGCAACTGGAAACTACAATGGGCAGGGGTATGATGTGTTTCCAAGAAAAGAGTAGAGCGAGTAATTTGAGAACTCCTTGTGCAAATACTAAATCCTGCTGAACAGGCTCCTAATCAGTCCCTTATCTGTGCTCCTTGTAACATTTATTGCTTTTGGAGAAGGACTGCGTGCAGATGAGGATAGTAGTAAGAACTGATTGAAAAACATCAAATTAATTGCTGAGAAACATTGACAGTTTCCAGAGCCTGCCTTTGTACTGCGATAAAATGTTTAACTTAATTTGATTGCAGAGGGTAAGCCACAGAAACCGTAAAAATACCCTTTCCACCCAAAAGACCACACTCACTCTACATCATTATCTCTGCTAACGATAGTCTATTGGAGCAGACCTCGATCTATTTAAACATCTTCTTAACTTAAGTCTTAAACCTACTTCCTCTGTTTCTGCAGGGACTGCACTGATTTTATAACCAAGGTGAATAAAATCACCTGGCAAGTTAAATGTTAGTAACCATTAATGTGGTCTCTTTGTACACTTGCATTAACCTTGACTTGGATATTGAAGCATGCAACCATTTTTTCAGAGACAAAGCAATTTGTATGTATGATCATTTAAAGATGTTACTAGAAATGTTGAGATTTTCCCTGTGGAATAATTGAATAAAAAAAAAACAATGTTGTTATGTAGAGACAATTGGTCTGGACTGAAATGGGGAGTTGCTTCGCTCCCACCTACTCTGGTATCTCCATGGGCTGGTGGGAAGAAAAACATATGTGGATTGAAAATAATGATACAGGGACCAAACGTTTAGTTTTATGGACCCGTGCTATTGAAGATTTTTCTTTTTAATCATTTGGGATGGCCCCAAAACCCAGCTGCATAATTTTATAATACCCATTTCAGACAACAACTGGAATTTAGCTTTTACATACAAAGTACTTGATACAGAGATGGAATGCTTGGATCTGTATGTAAAAGTTGTCAGTTGTGCATTACATACTCCCCTGTACCGTAAGCGCACAGCAAGCAAAAGCACACTTTATGCCTACAGTCATCATCCTATAAAACTCAAGTGGAGTATTCCATTTGGAGAGTTTTCTTTTTTTTTTTTTTTTAAGAACCAAATTTATTATTATTGTTTTCATTGAGTTAAAGAACAGTACACACACTGAGTTCCAACAACATCATTAATACAGGTACGGAGCATAAGACAATCCAATGCTGGACAACCAGTGTTCCGTAGTACATTACAATAAAACATGATGGTAGGCCCGCCATTTCCCCCATATTTTCTCATGTTGTTCGGGGCACCCTCGTGTTGCATAGATTGGCCTTTCTTGAGGCGCCCACCAATCGACTCCCTCCCTCCATATTGCCACCGAAGGAGCCTCGGGAAGCCTCCACCGACGAGCTATATCTCTCTTATCGACAAGACATGCAACTCCCACAAATATCCATTCAGTACGGCCCCCCCAGTTCCTCCAATAACCCCAGTAATGCAACCTTGTGGCCTAAATCAATAGGACGCCCCAGGATCTCCGCTATTTCCTTGCTAATTCTGTCCCGGAAGGTTCGCATTTAGGGACAACTCCAAGTCACGTGGAGGAAGTCTCCCCCCAGGAGACCACACCTAGCACAGACGGACCTCGCTCCACAGGACATCCTCTATCTTATTACAGGAGTCAAGTAAGATGATTGGATGGTTGAACTGCACCATCCACAACCTAGCAGAGATGGCTAACTCCCGGGGAGGCCAATAGTGCCTCCCTCCAATCGTCATCGTCCAGCTCCCCAACCTATTGCGTCCACCCCTGTTGCAGGTGGTCAAACTTATCTGTGATGTTCGTAAGTAGAGATTTATAGTCTTGGGACACTGCTTTCTTCCACAGGCTCCCAGTTACCAATTTTGCCTCGAGCGGGCTGTTGTCGGGGAGCAGCGTATTCACGGAAACGTGCACCCAAGGCGTCTGCCAGCTGCAGGTATCGGAAGAATTGTGTCTTGTGTAGCCCATAGTGTTCTCTCATGTCCTGGAATGACATAAGGTTGTCCCCTGTATACACGTCCCCCAAGTAAGTCACCCCTATTAAGTCCCAGTGCAGGTAGTGGGTTGGTGCAGCCAGTCTCCGTGCCACAGTGGAGTCATTCGAGTAAAGCGCCGATCCCATTTTATGGGTTTTAGGGCCACACTCCCCTCCCACCCCCAGCAACCTACCGCCACCCGGTGCAAGACACAGTCTGGACAGGAATCCTGCTACCATAAAGCATACCCAGTAGGCCTCCAAAGCCCACCTTGTGGATCTCAAGTCGATATGCTGGGTCATCGCAACCTCCAGCAAACCAATCAAACATGGGACCACCTGGGCAGCAAGTAGTAAATATATAGATCATGGACTCCCATACCCCCCTCATACAGGGATTTACGCGCAGTATTAAAAGCCACTTTGTGTGGCCCTCCATTCCAAATGAAGTTGGTAAATTTCAAAGTGAGAGTACAGAACCACGCCCTTGGTATTTGGTAACAGTAGTCCATGAGGGCGTACAGATATCGGGGGAGCCACATCATTTTGAGGAGGGCAGGGCGCCCAAAGCGGTTTAAGGGGAGATCCTTCCAATTCTGCCGGTCCCTGTCCAGATGCTCCGACAAATCCCTCAGATTTAGTACCCAGGCTAAGTCGGGCATAAGGGAAACGTGTACTCCCAAGTATTTAAACACATTCCTCTGCACTTGGAGACACCACTGTCGACCCTCCGCATCCCCCTGACCTCCACCAGTGTAGACTTTTGGGCATTGACCCAGAGTCCCGACACCTCCACAAACCGTTCCAGAAGTTATACGCATCTGGGTCCCAACGCGGGATCACTAAGAAACACCAAGACGTCGTCCGCATAGAGGGCCACCTTCTCTTCTACCCCATCTCCCCACCTCCAGCCCCACATTAGAGGATCACTCCGCAGCAAGCACACCAGCGGCTCAATCGCCAGAATGAAGAGAAGCAGGAATAGGGGGCGCCCCTGCCGCATTCCCCATTGAATTGAAAATGTCTGGGAGAGCACCCCATTTACCCGAACCTGGGCAGTGGGGTGTTGATACAGGAGACAGATTATCTGGTGGAGCAATGGCCCCAACCCCATATGTGTCAGGATTGCCTCCATGTACTCCCACAAAATTGTGTTGAATGCCTTACAGAAATCTATGAGAAGGGCCAGGGGACTACTGGAGCAAGAGCCATGGATAGGGCCATCTAAGCTCGTCAAATACAAGGACGAGTGCTCGTGCCGGGCATAAAGCCGCATTGATCCGGATGAATGAGGTGGGTCAGTGTACGCGTAAGATGTAACACCATGTATTTAGATATCCGCATTGATGAGGGAGATTGGCCGATATGACACACATTGGTCTGGAGCCTGCCCTTCCTTGGGCAGGACCACAATAGTAGCGCAGTCAAGTTCAGGGTGAAAGGCCCCCATCGATAGGGCCTCACCATAAAAATTCATGAGATGAGGTACCAATAGTGAGCAGAACCTTTTGTAGTACTCTATTGGATAGCCGTCCGGTCCTGCAGTTTTACCCCCAGTAAGCTCCGAAATGGCAACATGCACCTCCTCCGCGGTTAGTGGCTGGCAAAGTCCTGGGTGATAGTGGGCGGGATAGTTGGTACCGGGATGTCCCAAACCAGGGAAACCTTCTCCACCAAGCGCGGGAGGCATACAAATCCTGTAAATAGGCTGCGAAGGCCTGGGAAATCGCTTCCAGCTCCACTTTGGTGTTTCCCTCTCTATCGTGTATGGCAGGCTCCATTCTAGCTGCTGCCCCATGCATCGCCAACCAGTAGAGCAGTTTACCGGACTTATCGCCCATCTCATATAATCTCCTAGTTGACGCCTGCCAACATTTTAACCTCCTCAAGAGATATTTGGCATAATTCTGATTGTGCCAGGACCCGCTGGTGCATCAGAGTGTCTAGCTTGACCCTGTAGCTCCAATATCTTAGCCTGGATTTGTTTGCATTACCCTCGCTGGCATCGCTTCTGCCTACAAATATAACTTTTGATGACACCCCTCATTGTAGACTTGCAAGCCGCCCACTCCGTCTCTCCTGAGGCCACCGAGACCACATTGCGTTGAAAGAAGGCCCCAAGTTCCCCCTCTACAAAACTGACACACTCCGGGGACTTCAGATGCCACACATTCAGCCTCCAGGTTGGTCAATGTGTCTGATACTCAACACCCCAATCCGCCGAACAGTGGGGCATGGTTAGATACGGGTGTAGGCACGCTCGCCCGGGGTGCCACACCCTTCATCCACCCAGGTCTTAAGGCTCATTGAGCGGGTACGTCCAGTTGCTCTGGGCTCTGCAGAGATATCCCAGAGTGGGTCTGGAACCGCATTAAAATCACCCCCTATCAATGTGAAAATGGCCGAAAGCAACGCCAACATTGATCCAACCGCCTCACAGGTAGCCTGCAACAGATGTGGGGGAATATAACAGGATATTAAATTATACTGCTTGGCCCCCATCCGACCCTCTACTCCAATATACCTCCCCAATGGGTCCTCATGAACCTTAGTAACAGTCAATGGTAACGACCTGTGAAGCAGCAGGGCCACTCCCCAGGACCCTCGCATAAACCCCAAGTGGTAGACCCCACCGTATCTGAAGCTCCCCAGAAAGGAGCAGCAAGCTCCTAGTAGGTGTGTCTCCTGCAGTAGGACAATCCCCAGGGCATTTCTCTTGAGATATCTATGTATTGCGGTTCGTTTAATGCGATCTAGGAACTTATTAACAGTCCATGAAATGACCGAAATCATCTTGTGTGTAAGAATATAGATATCTGGCCGACAGGGCAGCCTGACCAGCAAAGGACAGCATGCAGGGGTGGTGGACCACACAGCCAGACATTAGTACTCCGTCACCCAGTATGTGGCCGTGTCAAAAAACATAATCGTTTGGAACAGCTGTGGTGCACAAAACCTGCTTATAAACTTGAAAACAGCATGCAATCTGAACTCCTGCAATAACAAAAACAGTGCCCTCCCCCCAACTCCTCCCCTACCCCACACTTCCACCCAAGAAGCATATGTCGCCCCCTCGAACATCTTAACCTAAGGTAACTTGTGGAGGAGTTTGGCGAACTACATCTGGATTCCCCCCTGCTCATGTACGGATACTCTGCCTGACACTTTAAGTACAGTAGTACTAAACATTCAATGAGAGGCATTGTTCCAAGCCTACAGCCCCACACTTGAACATAAACACAGACTTCTCCCCCAGCCCTCTCACGGTGGGGATAGCTCAAGACCACAGTACACCCATCCAGACATACTTCAGTGCTGCTTCCAGTGGCAGTCAAAGTTCCCCAGTTCGAGGCTGCGTTCCGGCCCCATCAAGGTGGACATAAATTGGAATCAAAGAAAACTGGAGTGTCTGACAGAGACGAATCATCGGTCTCTGCCCACAGTAGATCCAGTCCCGGGACCGGGCTCGCCGAGGCCTCTTTCCGCCGCCACACTGAGGCGCCTCCACTTGGACCTCCGTCAGTGCTCACGTGCCTCAGCTACAGAGCCTCAGCCCCGTTCGTGAGGTCCGCTATCAAACCACTTCTAGAATGCAGCTCCCTCTGTTCCGTCGCCCACTCCCATGCCTGCTGCGGCATTTCAAAGAACAAGGAAGAAGTGCATGGATCACCTTTAACTTATAGAGGAGCATATAGCGTATGTTCAGGGCCCGTAGTTTCTGCTTAATTTTCTCCTATGGTTGGCTGTGTTGTTGCACAGCACGAGTATAGTCTGGGAAAATCAAAATTTGGGAATTAGAATAGCGTATCTCCCCTTGGGAGTGAGCCTCCCGCAGAATAGTATAATGTTCTCTGTCCAGTTTTTGGACTTTTATGTTGGACAACAGATCTTTCTTAATCTATATTCTATATTATGCTTTGCAGTTGTTTATTTTAGTGTTTTTTTATTTTGTTTTCTAGCCTTAATTTGATAATCTTTGGTATACATGGTGCATTTATTTTCTCATACTTTTTGAAGTTATATCTGGGATGAAAAAGTAATTTTCTGTGCAACATGGGGTAATTAATATTTAGGCCCTCATTATGACATTGGCGGTCTGGTGACCGTCACGCCGGCGCTGGCGGTAATGACCAACAAATTATGACCATGGCGGTGATCCCTCCCATAGACAGCCAATGTACCACCCTAACCGCCAATGCGGTATGGCCACTGACCACGGCGGTAGCCACCTACAGGCTGCGGGAAGATAAAGATCCACCCACCATATTATGACATAGCAGACCGCCTGGATTTTTCTGGGGCGTTAGCAACACCACCAAAAGCCTGGCAGAAACACATCATATAAAAGGAGACGCCCACTTTCCGGGACTCAGAGGGGTCCGCGGCCGCCAAGGAACCAAAACTGGAAGTCTCCCTGATGCTGTACCACACAATGGCCTTCCAGGAGCACTAACGCCGACGAAGCCGACGACGATGAGTACAGCCGCCTAGCACACAAGGGAGGGAGGGGACAGTGACACACACACACACACGCACCACACACACCAAACAAACATGCCCAGAACAATCTGCAGAGTAAATCAACAGCAGGAGCAAAGAAAGCCAGGACACATACCTGTTGTCCAACCACTGTAATTAGGTGGGAACAGCGACCCCAGTTGTAAATAGAGGGAAATATATGTATATGTATGTACAGAAAGGGCCATTGGCCAGTCCAAAGTTATTAATGGCAACAGGACAACGTCCAAGGCCCAACTTGACTCCTGACAGCCTAGGCACTCCACTGGGCAGGGGCATCATGGAGATGGCAGGCAGGCACCTCAGAGGGCAGGGCTTTTCCTTGGGCTTGAGTGGTTGTAGGAGGAGGAGGTGTGCTGGACTTGGGTGCAGGTGCATGGACAGTGTATGTGAGATGGATGGCTGTTGGTGGTCTGAGTAGGAGCATTTATGTGTCAGGGGCAGACAGGGTGGGGTAGGACAAACATGACGTGTGGATGTATGTTGTGGTGGTGTCTGCAAGTGAGGTGGGTGTGCTGCATGAGGTGGTGGTGAGTGCGCATGTGGTGTGTGGGGTGCATGTCTCCGTGTCTGCTGTTGTGGTGACTGTGGGCAATGCTGTACGGGTGATTTGCCATGCTCTATAAATGTTTGATTGATTGATCAATTGAATTAGAGCACTTTTTTATTGTATTTGACATTGTGTCTGTGATAATACTGTCTCTATCAGTCCCGATCAGTTATGAGCAAAGGAAATATTTCGGAGACAGGCTTATACAACTGCTGCCCAACCAAATGAGCACAATTAAGATGAAGAAGGGGACTGTCAATGCCCTGGGGCCACCTTATTATAGGACCTAAACTGCGCACTAAGTGCACTTTTAGCAGATGCCACGTAGGGTAAAGAGACAGGGCATTCCAAGGCTTACTCAGGGTGGTGGTGTGGGGTAGAACCTCATGTAGGAGGCTGGACTGGCTTGTAGTGAGTACCAAGGGGTACTTACACCTTGCACCAGGCCCAGGTATCCCTTATTAGTGTAGAGGGGTGTCTAGCAGCGTAGGCTGATAGAAAAGGTAGCTTAGCAGAGCAATTTAGGCTGAACTAGGAGACGAGTGAAGCTCCTACAGTACCACTAGTGTCACATGCACAATATCATAAGAAAACACAATATACAGATATACTAAAAATAAAGGTACTTTATTTTTATGACAATATGCCAAAGTATCTCAGTGAGTACCCTAGTTATGAGAATAGCAAATATACACAAGATATATGTACACAATACCAAAATATGCAGTAATAGCAATAGAAAACAGTGCAAACAATGTATAGTCACAATAGAATGCAATGGGGGCACATAGGGATAGGGGCAACACAAACCATATACTCTAGAAGTGGAATGCGAACAACGAATTGACCCCAAACCTATGTGACCTTGTAGAGGGTCGCTGGGACTGTAAGAAACCAGTGAGGGTTAGAAAAATAGCCCATCCCAAGACCCTGAAAAGTGGGTGCAAAGTGCACCTAAGTTCCCCAGAGAGCACAGAAGTCGTGATAGGGGAATTCTGCAAGGAAGACCAACACCAGCAATGCAACAACTATGGATTTCTTGACGAGAGTACCTGTGGAACAAGGGGACCAAGGCCAAAAGTCACGATCAAGTCGGGAGTGGGCAGATGCCCAGGAAATGCCAGCTGTGGGTGCAAAGAAGCTGCCACCAGATGGTAGAAGCTGTGGATTCTGCAAGAACGACAAGGGCTAGAAACTTCCCCTTTGGAGGATGGATGTCACACGTCGTGAAGAGTCGTGCAGAGGTGTTTCCGTGCAGAAAGACCGCAAACAAGCCTTGCTAGCTGCAAGGGTCGCGGTTAGGGTTTTTGGATGCTGCTGTGGCCCAGGAGGGACCAGGATGTCGCCAATTGCGTGAGGAGACAGAGGGGGCGTCCAGCAAGACTAAGAGCCCACTCAGAAGCAAGCAGCACCTGCAGAAGTGCCGGAACAGGCACTACGAAGTGGAGTGAACCGGAGCTCACCCGAAGTCACAAAGGAGGGTCCCACGACGCCGGAGGACAACTCAGGAGGTCGTGCACTGCAGGTTAGAGTGCCGGGGACCCAGGCTTGGCTGTGCACAAAGGAAATCCTGGAAGAGTGCACAGGAGCCGGAGTAGCTGCAAACCACGTGGTTCCCAGCAATGCAGTCTAGCGTGGGGAGGCAAGGACTTACCTCCACCAAACTTGGACTGAAGAGTCACTGGACTGTGGGAGTCACTTGGACAGAGTTGCTGAGTTCAAGGGACCTCGCTCGTCGTGCTGAGAGGAGACCCAGAGGACCGGTGATGCAGTCTTTTGGTGCCTGCGGTTGCAGGGGGAAGATTCCGTCGACCCACTGGAGATTTCTTCGGAGCTTCTAGTGCAGAGAGGAGGCAGACTACCCCCACAGCATGCACTACCAGGAAAACAGTCGAGAAGGCGGCCAGATCAGCGTTACAAGGTTGCAGTAGTCGTCTTTGCTACTTTGTTGCAGTTTTGCAGGCTTCCAGAGCAGTCAGCGGTCGATTCCGTGGCAGAAGGTGAAGAGAGAGATGCAGAGGAACTCTGAGCTCTTGCATTCGTTATCTAAAGAATTCCCCAAAGCAGAGACCCTAAATAGCCAGAAAAGGAGGTTTGGCTACTTAGGAGAGAGGATAGGCTAGCAACACCTGGAAGAGCCTATCAGAAGGAGTCTCTGACGTCACTTGCTGGCACTGGCCACTCAGAGCAGTCCAGTGTGCCAGCAGCACCTCTGTTTCCAAGATGGCAGAGGTCTGGAGCACACTGGAGGAGCTCTGGACACCTCCCAGGGGAGGTGCAGGTCAGGGGAGTTGTCACTCCCCTTTCCTTTGTCCAGTTTCACGCCAGAGCAGGGCTGGTGGATCCCTGAACCGGTGTAGACTGGCTTATGCAGAGATGGGCACCATCTGTGCCCATCAAAGCATTTCCAGACGCTGGGGGAGGCTACTCCTCCCCAGCCCTGACACCTTTTTTCCAAAGGGAGAGGGTGTAACACCCTCTCTCTGAGGAAGTCCTTTGTTCTGCCTTCCTGGGCCAAGCCTGGCTGGACCCCAGGAGGGCAGAAACCTGTCTGAGGGGTTGGCAGCAGCTGCAGTGAAACCCCGGGAAAGGTAGTTTGGCAGTACCCTGGTCTGAGCTAGAGATTCGGGGGATCATGGAATTGTCTCCCCAGTGCCAGAATGGCATTGGGGTGACAATTCCATGATCTTAGACATGTTACATGGCCATGTTCGGAGTTACCATTGTGATGCTATACATATGTTGTGACATATGTATAGTGCACGCATGTAATGGTGTCCCCGCACTCACAAAGTCCGGGGAATTTGCCCTGAACAATGTGGGAGCACCTTGGCTAGTGCCAGGGTGCCCACACACTAAGTAACTTAGCACCCAACCTTTACCAGGTAAAGGTTAGACATATAGGTGACTTATAAGTTACTTAAGTGCAGTGGTAAATGGCTGTGAAATAACGTGGACGTTATTTCACTCAGGCTGCAGTAGCAGGCCTGTGTAAGAATTGTCAGAGCTCCCTATGGGTGGCACAAGAAATGCTGCAGCCCATAGGGATCTCCTGGAACCCCAATACCCTGGGTACCTCAGTACCATATACTAGGGAATTATAAGGGTGTTCCAGTATGCCAATGTAAATTGGTGAAATTGGTCACTAGCCTGTTAGTGACAATTTGGAAAGAAATGAGAGAGCATAACCACTAAGGTTCTGCATAGCAGAGCCTCAGTGATACAGTTAGTCATAACACAGGTAACACATACAGGGCACACTTATGAGCACTGGGGCCCTGGCTGGCAGGGTCCCAGTGACACATACAGCTAAAACAACATATATACAGTGAAATATGGGGGTAACATGCCAGGCAAGATGGTAGTTTCCTACACCTTAGTAATCCACTGACCACCTAAAATAAGTCATTTTCCAGCCATTCCTTTAACTTTTAAAAGGAAAAAAAGTCCTGTAATGGGCACAGAATTAAACATACTATTACAGACGCACACAACTAATTCAGATCTTCCAAGCCTTTCCTGGACTACAGATCTGCATAAAGTGGTCCCTCTATGTTAACAAATGTAAATCATTTTCGTTCATAGTTTTCATTGTAATACTCCTCCCTGTTGTGTTTGTCACAGAGCACACAAAGCAAATCTCCTTTCTATTGTATCTGCCAGAGGTTGCAGTGTAAAACACATTCCTATTTAATTTGTTTAATTTGTCAGATTTCACTATGTATACCCCCTTCAGATGGTTCACAATGTAAAACACCCTCCTACTATATTTGTTTCAGAAGTGTAACCTGCAAATTACCTTTCTGTTGTTATTGACTTAGGATCTGTGCAAACAATGTCTCTATCAGTCGCAAGCAATGGAAATACTTCATATGTGGGACAAAACAACTGCTTCTTCATCAAATAGCCGTGAACAAGAACATCAAGCAAGGTTCAGAGACAATTCCTTTGACCACCTTTCTGCACTAAGTACACTGCGTTAGCACCTGACTTTCATGGTAGCAAGGTAGAGCAGTACTAATCTTATTTGGTGATATCCTGTAGTTTGGAGACTCAGAACACCAAAAACACACAATAAAACTCAATAAATCAGTGCCTAACAGCATAACATTTAAAAAGACAATGGCCCTCATTACAACATTGGGGGTAAAAGCCGCTTACTGCTGTGCAGAAGTCCGCCAACACACCGCCGCGGAAAACCGCCACAGCTATTATGACCCACATTTCAGAATCCGCCAAAATTCAAACACCCACACAAGTCCGCCACACCAAAGGTCAGTGGTAAACTGGCGAAAACAAAACCGACACCGTCACGGCAACAGAAATATGCCCACAGTATCACGACACACGTATCCACGCAGCGGTCTTTCAACCGCGGTATTCCATTGGCGGTACACACCGCCGCGCTCAAAATACACACACCTGATACACATACACACACACCCATTACAATATAAAACACACACCCACATCACCCACAAACCCCTACCACAAAAAATCTTGAAAGAAGGCCAGAGAGAGACACCAGCAGCAAGAACAACAGCATCCACAGGCACACAATACCATCACCCACAGAACTTCCATGCACCTCACACAACTACATATCAGCACACTTATCACCACACAATACACCCCACACATCACCTACACCACCCCATGACACGGCAGAGACACCCCAGGTTCTCGGAGGAGGAGCTCAGGGTCATGGTGGAGGAAATCGTCCGGGTAGAGCCACAGCTATTCGGAGCACAGGTGCAGCACACCTCCATTGCAAGGAAGATGGAGCTATGGCGCAGAATAGTGGACAGGGTCAACGCAGTGGGACAGCACCCAAGAAATCGGGAGGACATCTGGAAGAGGTGGAACGACCTACGGGGGAAGGTGCGTTCCGTGGCCTCAAGACACCACCGTCAGCGGACTGGCGGAGGACCCCCACCTCCTCACCCACAACTAACAACATGGGAGGAGCAGTTCTTGGTGATTCTGCATCCTGAGGGCCTCGCAGGAGTAGGCGGAGGAATGGACTCTGGTAAGTCAAATCTTAACCATTACATCCCCCACCCTACCTGCATGCTATCACATACCCCCACCCTCACCCCCAGCACCCCAACTCCTCACATATGTCCCAACATCACAAACCACCCATCCCAACACCAAGCCCTGCATGCAACAACAGAGCATGGACACCCATCACTAAAGCATGCCCACTGCACATACCCATACAACCCCCTAAACCACCATCACACAAGCTCCCACACAGGAATGCTAGCACTGGGGTACACACTCACCCACGCATTGCACACCATGACACATACAGATGTAATAACCATCCTTTTATACCCCTGCAGGACCCCTACCCAACGTCACCGGACAGGAGGGTCCACACATGTCCACACCACTAACAGAAGTGGCCCACAGTGATGACAGAACCTCTGTCCAACTGGATCTAGATGACTAGCCCGGCCCGTCGGGGACCTCTGGACAGTCGGTTCCCCTCAAACTGGCACAGGCCATCACAGACCTCCCCTCCTCTGGAAACACCAGCACTGCACCCACCCAGCGGGCCCATACCTCCGTCCCCAGGACACGTCAATCAGCTGTGTGTCCACCACTACAGGGAACCCAGGATAATCCACCACCCCAACAACAACAGGGACCTGGGGGCAGTGGGAGTGGGCACACGGCACAGGGGACAGAGGCCCAGGAACACAGGGGAACTGGGAGGGCTGCTGTGCGACAGGGGGCGGACAGGCCAAGTGAACCCACTCTCCATGAGGCCCTCTCCTCCATCATGGGAGTCTACCACCACTCCCAGGAGATGATGGCAACGGTACTGGCCAAGTTTCAGGAGACCCAGCGCTTGCAGGAGGAACAGTATATGGACTTCAGGGAGGAACTCAGAACCATCAGCTCCACCCTGGGCACCATCGTAGGGGTGCTGGAGGAACTCGTGAACACTAGGAGGGACACTGTGGCACTACAAGGGGCCCCTGACACTAGCATGGATGATGAACAGCCCACCACCTCCGCCGGCGCTAGTGGACAGGATGCCCCGCCACAGGACCACCACACCAGCACCCCACCCCCTGCAAAGGGAGAACCACCCCGCAAACGGTCCCTGAGATCCAGGACAAAGACAGAGCACGATGCCAAGACCCCCGCCAAGAAATGAGACCATCCTGATTGTCATCCTACTGTCCCACTTTGTCACCCTGTCCATACTCAAACTGCCAAACCTCCACTTCCCATGCCCATTTGGGCAATGCACCTGTGAGACTAATAGACTGGACTCTGCCATGGACATTCCTCCGCCATCACCCCTCACCATTTCACCACCCCCTCCAATATTGAGCACTTAAATAAATACACTTAAAACACAAAACAATCTGCAGTCTGTCTGTTATTTCGAAATAGTGTATTAGCAATTACAGTGACAAAATGCTCTTTCAATTGTAATGTCAACATACCTATGTCACACAGCTCAAGTCCATGAGGAATCAAAGTAGATGTCACAAAGTGGGACCCACATCTGTGAAATCGTAAGGGAAAGTGACAACTCAGTGACCATACACTGGGTGAAAACGACAGACAGTAGAGAGGTAGTAGTGTTTCAATACATGTAGTAGGCAGGTCTGTACTCTTACCTGTGTCTCACTGGAAATATTGCTGGATCACTGAGTCCCTTTTGTTCATGTCTTCTTCCTCTGCTTCCTCGTCTTCACCATCCACAGGCTCCACAGCTGCAACAACACCACCATCTGGACCATCGTCCTGCAGAAAAGGCACCTGTCCTCGCAATGCCAAGTTATGAACCATACAGCAGGCCACGATGATCTGGCACACCTTCTTTGGTGAGTAGAATAGGGATCCACTTGTCATATGGAGGCACCGGAACCTGGCCTTCAGGAGGCCGAAGGTCCGCTCGATCACCCTCCTAGTTCACCCATGGGCCTCATTGTAGCGTTCCTCTGCCCTTGTCCTGGGATTCCTCACTGGGGTCAGTAGCCATGACAGGTTGGGGTAACCAGAGTCACCTGCAAATGGTGAGGGACTAGTATTAGACACACACTAACCTGTATGATAACCCCAGATGCAGACAACCATTCCCACTGTCTTGCTTCCAGGTGCTCACCTAATAGCCACACACGGTACCTCTGGAGTTGCCCCATCACATAAGGGATGCTGCTATTCCGCAGGATGTAGGCGTCCTGCACTGAGCCAGGGAACTTGGCATTCATATGGGAGATGTACTGGTCTGCCAAACATACCATCTGTACATTCATAGAATGATCACTCTTCTGGTTTCTGTACACCTGTTCACTCCTGTGGGGGAGGTACCAAAGCCACATGGGTCCCATCAATGGCACCTATAATGTTGGGGATATGTCCCTGGGCATAGAATTCACTTTTCACTGTAGGCAAATCCTCCACCTGAGGGAACACAATGTAGCTCCGCATGTGTTTCAGAAGGGCAGACAACACTCTTTACAATAAGTTGGAAAACATAGACTGGGACATCCCTGATGCTATGGCCACTGTTGTTTAAAATTACCCACTTGCTAGGAAATGGAGCACTGACAGCACCTGCTCTTGAAAGGGGATTCCTGTGGGATGGCGGATTGCTGACATCAGGTCTGGCTCCAAATGGGTACACAGTTCCTGGATTGTGGCACTGTCAAGCCTGTATGTGATTATGACATGTCGCTCCTCCATTGTCGACAGGTCCACCAACGGTCTGTACACCGGAGGATGCCGCTATCTCCTCACATGTCCCAGCGGACGGTGCCTATGAAGGACAACAGTGAGCACAGAGTCAAACAACTCAGAGGTACGTACCCACAGTTTACACAGAACACCAATCATACACAAAAGGTGGCCTGTATGTGTGTTGAGTCTAGGACTAGGTATGTGTGACGCAGTTGGAAATAAAGCCATGTGGGCCCCTAAAATGGCGGCTGCCTGACCTCTGAAGTGGGACAATGGGATGTGAGGTAACTGCGCTGGGGTTGTACACCGTCACGGTAGGCGGTTGAAGACCGTGGCGCAATGCTGCATTGGTTAACATTGACCCCTATGGGTGACCGCCATTTTCTGTCTGTTCAATCACTCGATACCTGATCTTCGACAGGAGAGGACCTACACTGCAAATGCTGCTGTGACCTCGGTCTGGAAGAGACAATGGCTCGAGTGTCTGGGGAAAGGGCCCCTGCCTTTACATTGGAGGAGTTGGAGAAGCTCGTGGATGGGGTCCTCCCCAGTACACGCTACTCTACGGTCCTCCAGACAAACAGGTAAATACACTGTGAGCATGCTGTATGGGCTATGACAGTGTGGAGTGGGGTGGATGAAAGATGGGGGGGAGATTGAGGCGTGCATGAAACGACGGTGAGTGCATGTGCATCATGGTAAGGGTAGGGATGGGGGCCAATCACTTTGACGGTGCAGTTGGTAATAACTACTCTTTTTCCCCTGTACATTTCATGTAGGTCAGTGCCCACCAGAAAAAAGATATTCGGCGTGCCATTGCCAAGGACGTACGGACCCTGGGGGTCTACCAGAGACGGAGCACCCACTGCCGTAAAAGATGGGAGGACATTCGCCGCTGGAGCAAGAAGACGGCGGAGGCTCAGCTGGGGATGGCCTCCCAACGTGGGAGGGGTGCCCGTCGCACCATGACCCCCCTGATGTTCCGGATCCTGGTGGTGGCGTACCCGGAGTTGGATGGGCGCTTGAGGGCATCACAGCAGACACAAGGAGGTGAGTACACTCTCATTCTGCTGACTTTGCGTGCAGTGGAGTTGTCTGGGTGGGGGAGGTGGGCTGTGGGTTTCCCTAGGCCAGGGCGAGTTCCGTAGGCAAGGCTCCTCCGTAAGGCAGGCCATGTGGCACCCCAGCCCACCTCTGTAGAGTGCCAGGTACACCTAGTCATGCCCCTGTGTCATCCATGTGTGCAGATGTCGTCCATAGCCTAGTAGGCCATTTCCCAGGGATTGAACAGTGGAGCCCAAGAGCGCAGCGTAGTGCAGGGGGCTTCTGTGTCTGTTGTGTCCGCCAACGGTAGCGGTAATGCATGCACTGAACATGTCTTTCTTCTGGTCTCCCTGTTCTTGTGTGCATTAGCATCATCAGGCGGAGGAGCAGTGGCACCGGAGCAGGAGGGAGCTGCATCCCACATGTCCCTGGAGGACGACACTACGGAGTCTGAATTCACCAGTGGGACGGAGGGCGAGGGGAGCTCCACGGCGGGGACAGGAGCTGAGACCAGCGACACAGACTTGTCCTCTGATGGGAGCTCCTTTGTGGTGGCGGCAACATCTGTGCCCCCCCGCATCTACAGGTACAGCCGCCACCCCCCCTACCAGCACCGCCCTCCCAGCAGCCCCTCAGGCTTTGCCCCGTGCCCGCTCACCCAGGAGGGTGGGCATCACCTTCGCCACATGCACCTCATGCCCTGCCCCAGTCACCCCTGCTGCCCTCAGTGAGGAGGCTATTGACCTCCTCAGGTCCCTCACTGTTGGGCAGTATACCATTTTGAATGCCATCCAGGGTGTAGAGAGGCAGTTGCAACTAACTAATGCATTCCTGGAGGGCATTCATTCTGGTCAGGCGGCCCATCACCAAGCTTTTCAGACTCTGGCCTCAGCACTGATGGCAGCCATTGTCCCCGTCTCTAGCTTCCCCCCTCCAACTTCCTCCACCCAGACCCAATCCCCTCTACCTCAGCCCATCCCAAGCACACCTACAGACCAACATGCACACATGTCAACACCCAAGGGCAGTTTAGGCAAACATAAGCACCACACATCCCACAGGCATTCACGTAAGCATCACACACATGCAGACACACCAACATCCACTGCCTCCACTGTGTCCCCCTCCTGCTCATCTCCCTTCTCCCTCCCAGTGACGTCTACACTCTCCCCTGCATGCACTACCTCTACAGCCACTACGTCCCTCTCCAGCACACCCACCACCACACCCCGCTCACGTGCAGTCACCACCCCCACTACCATTCACAGGTCCCCTGTGTCCTCTCCCAGTGTGTCTGTGACGCCCCCTCCCAAGATACACAAACGCAGGCACACACCCACCCAACAGCCATCCACCTCACGACAGCCTCCAGCACATGCACCTTCACCCAAAGTCACCATACACCTCCGACAACCACCACCTCTTCCTCCACTCCCAAACCCCCTCCACCTACCCGTCCCAGTATGTCTAAAAATCTTTTCCTGTCCACCCTTGACCTCTTTCCCACACCTCCCCCATCCCGTCCATCTCCTAGATCCAGAACTAGCACCTCAGCCACAACATCTCCGGGACCAGTGGTGCCTGTAGTCACCCTAATCTGGAGTGCACCGGCCACCAGGGCAGCCAGTGTGGCACGGAGCCACAGCACAGACAGTCCCCACCTGTGAAGCATCAGAAGTTGGCCAGTGCCCGGCGGCAGAGGAGGAAGACTCCAGCCACCAAAGCCGCTCCCAGGGGTCCTGGTGGGAGTGTGGAGGCAGCTGTGACACCTTCCAAGGTGGGGAAGGGCCACAAGAATCCTGGCAAATCTGGGAAGAGCAGCATGGTGGAGAAGACCGCCATCATCCCAGCTGCCCAGGAGGCCACCGCCAGCACCAGCCCAGCTGCCCAGGAGGCCACCGCCAGCACCAGCCCAGCTGCCCAGGAGGCCACCGCCAAGCTGCCCAGGAGGCCACCGCCAGCACCAGCCCAGCTGCCCAGGAGGCCACTGCCAGCACCAGCCCAGCTGCCCAGGAGGCCACTGCCAGCACCAGCCCAGCAGCCCAGGAGGCCACAGCCAGCAAAAGCCCCGTTGGGCCATGAAAGACCGCCAGCAAAAGCCCCGTTGGGCCATGGAAGGACCGCCAGCTAAAGCACCGGTGGGCCATGAAGGACCGCCAGCAGCTGAGACCCTGCAATGGAGACCGCCATCTCAAGCACCGCTGCACAGGGCACCACCGTCTCAAGCACCGCTGCACAGGGCACCGCCGTCTCAAGCACCGCTGCACAGGGCACCGCCGTCTCAAGCACCGCTGCACAGGGCACCGTGTCTCAAACACCGCTGCACAGGGAACCGCCGTCTCAAGCAGCGCTGCACAGGGCACCGCCATCTCAAGGCCGTCTCAAGCACCGCTGCAGAGGGCTCCGCCGTCTCAAGCACCGCTGCACAGGGCACCGCCGTCTCCAGCACCGCTGCACAGGGCACCGCCGTCTCAAGCACCGCTGCATAGGGCACGGCCACCTCAAGGCCGTCTCAAGCACCGTTGCAGAGGGCACTGCCATCTCAAGCACTGCTGCAGAGGGCACCGCCGTCTCAAGCACTGCTGCAGAGGGCACCGCCGTCTCAAGCACCGCTGAACAGGGCACCGCCGTCTCAAGCACCGCTGGCCCATGAGCGGCAAGGGAACTGACGCAACTGAGTCCGTCACGGGGTGAATGATGCACTCTGGGCACCATGCCCCTTCCAGAACCAGTGGAGATATCCATCCACTCCCTCTGTCCTTAGCAGGATGAAGCACTCTGGGCACTATTCCCCCTCCAGAACCAGTGGAGATATCCATCCACTCCCTCTGTCCTTAGCAGGATGAAGCACTCTGGGCACCATGCCCCCTCCAGAACCAGTGGAGAAGGCATCCACTTGAGAGACTGTGGCTTTGCACTCCCCAGGATTGAACAGTGGGTAAACCACCCACTGTAGAGACTTGAGAGACAGTGGCTTTGCACTCCCCAGGATTGAACAGTGGGCAAACCACGCACTGTAGAGACTTGAGAGACTGTGACTTTGCACTCTCCAGGATTGAACAGTGGTCATGTGGCCCCCTCGTGGATTTGTCATCATGCACTCAAGTGGCTGAGGTGTCCCCCTTTCCCTCCCCCTGAGGTGCCTGTTTAGTTGCTGTCTGATGCCCCTGCAGTGTTCTCTCCATCATGGTCGGGGATCTTGTGTGGGCCTCGCCCATACTGTGTGGTCCCGGTGTTCCACTGACTTTCTTAGAACATTACCTGGACTACTATGCTTGGTTTGATATATATTATGTACATGGTGTATATATCTATTTCTGCCTACTTGCTTTTAATATATTACAATGGTTACACTCATTTTCTATTGTCTTTGCATTCTTCCGGGGGAGTTTGGGGGGTGTAACTGTGATGTATTGATAGGCATTAGTGTGTGTGTAGTAGTGGGTGAGGGTGTGGGTGGGGGTGTTGCGTGTGTGTGTGTCTGTTTTTTCCCTCCCCTGTGTCGTAGGTGCAGTACTCACCGTGGTTTTTGCCGCCGGTGTTTGTGCTCCTGGTAGAGGAGGAAGAAGATGAGGGCTGGAAAAATGTGAAGCTCTGGTTCCATTGCGTCCTCGTTCCTCATGGAGTGTGTAGGGGTGAGCGTTTTTCCTTCGGGATTCCTGTTTCCGCTGTGTTTTTATCCGCGGTGAATCCGCCCCAGAAAAGGTGGCAGATTGGCCTGTCATAATAGTGTGGGCGGTACATTTTCTCCCGCCTGTCTGTTGGCGGTGACCGCCGCGCTGTTTGTTTGTACCGCCGTGGTGGTCGGAGTGTTAAAGTGGCTGTCTTTGTTGGCGGTTTCCGCCACGGTCGTGATTCCAAATTTTTTATCGCCGGCCTGTTGTCACTTTAACACTGACCGCCAGGGTTGTAATGACCCCCAATGTGCTTTAATTCACACACAACTAAATAAATACTGAGCATAATATTACAACTGTCACAATGACAACCACACCTCTTTAGCCCTCCCGAAATAGAGATATGCATAACCAGCATTGGAAAATTCAATAGGTTTCGCCTATGCAACCTATATTGCTGTTGACGGTGTTTTAAAGACGTATTGCACAGCAGTTTAAAAAAAAAAAAAAAAAAAAAAAAGTGCAATGATACAGCCAGTGTTGACTACGTCATATTTATCTTTTTAAACCATTTTGAACAGGAACCTTTGCTGCCCGCTGTGCAACATGTATAAAAACAGAAGTGGCGGTGGAGGGACAAGCAGTAGGAGAAAGGAGGGAGTTGGTAGGGTGATAAAACACGGACAACCATGGGAGGGTGTTGGAGTGTGTCTTTTAAAATAAATATTAACATGAAAAGCTTGCAATATATTGTGTTATGAAACTGCATAGAAAATGTGTTAATGTAGAAAATAATGCACACGTTTGAAATGTGCCCACGGGGAGTGGCTACCAATGTATACGAAGACTAATTAAACTTATTAATGATGAACTAATTATGTACTAATGTTTGAATTTGTATTAGCATATTATAATTAGTCATGTATTAGGGGTTGTCAACTAAATTTCTAGGCCTTAGTCAGCAAGGGTCTGGGCCTAGCTTCTTGGTCTCACATTAAACTGCGTTTTCTAACGTGCAATGTGCTGTCTTTCTGAAGGACACAACGCTGTACTTTTCCAGAAACTAGAGATGTGTGTGTAGCCATAGTGAATTCTTTCTCATGAGACCCGACTTGCTCAAGGAGACATTCTTGCTGAATGCAACAGTGTAATTCATAACAGGTGCAAGGCTGCCTGGAGCAAGGGAAAACAGTAGAGCTACTGACTGGAGCGTAAACTGTAACTTTTCTTACCTGACATTCCAACCGATGAAGACGTCAGTAACGTGAGGTAATCAACAACATTGAGAACTGTGTTTTGTGGAAAATTCTAGTGAGATGTGTGGAGAATTACTGGACAGAGATAATGATGCACCAAATATTATCTAATGGGAAATTAAGGACTAGTTTGACAGTTTTGATATAAACGCTTGACCCGAGGAGAAATCAGTCATTATTAGCCATTATTCGGACATTCCACTCCAAGCCATACTTTGCCATTATTCTTTTGAGACTTTGCCAATTATTCTTCCTGATACTTTAACCATCCCCTATCTAATCCTTACCTGATACTTACTTCTCCCCCACGTGAGGGAAGAGCCTTATTCTTTAGTTATGCCATACTGAGACTTTGCCCTGTCCTATCCTTGCTGATGGTGAATTGACTGATGTCCTGAGGACGAAGACTGACGCGGATTGCTGATTCGTTGGAGGGGTAACTATCTGATGAAAATTGTAATTGTCTGTTTGCCTTTTCTTTCTAGGTACCAACTGCTCTTTTGATAGAGGCCATAGTTGGATGTTTTCTAAATTTGTGTTTGCTAAATTGTTTTGCATGAAGCCCACGATGCTGATGCTAATTTGAGGTTAGTCAAGGTGTTCACGAATATCTGACGCAAATAGCCAAATGACTGGGTTCTTGCCTTGTTGAATCTTGCACTACTGAGACTTTGCTGAGCTGTTTCTCATTAATGATGTGTTAATGCTGAATGAATATTCTCTATGCATTGATTAATTGTGTTCTAATTACAATATCTGAAGTGATACTAATGAGATTGAGTGCTAATGAGATTAACGGAGATGATATTAGATTGTAACACATAGGAAAATAAATATTCTGACTCTTAACTAAATGGGTGTGGTTATTCATGACTGAAAGGTCATGGTGTGTTCACTTTATTGATTCTTATTAAATGCTATTGATCAGCTTAATGATTGATTATTGTGAATATTGTTTGAGTTATTGATATATTGTTTGGTGATGCTAGAAAGATATCTTGTACTGGGAAGTCCCCCAACGTGGTCCAAAGGTTCATCGGCCTAGGCGTGTCTCCTTGTAAGTTTACTTATCAAGGTTCTGACACGCTATCAGTTTTGGTAGCAGAGGTAAATGGTTTGGCCCTTTGGGGCCGCAGGACTAGGGACCACTGTTTGATAAGATTGATGGTTCAAAAGGTCTGGTAGAAATTGATGAGCGTAGTTTGGAAGTAAGTGAGGTGTATTGGAAAATTGGGTTTTGGGAAAATTGTTCTTTCTTAAATTATGCAAATTGGAGAGATGATGTGCCCCTAAGTCCCAAATGACTTTCCCGGAATCTCGGAGCTTGCTGAAGGGAGTTTGGGTATGTTCTCGGCATGCTAGTGATAGTGTGAATGAAGTAGGGTTTGCGCTTGCACAGCTTATGCACACCGCAGGTGAATTGTGAGGATTCTATGCCAAGGGATGATGTTTTAGTAGGAGTGTGCGTTCTCCGCAGTATGAGAGTAGGGAAGTCGGTGAACTTCATGTGAGTGTGGCACTTTGTGCTAAAAAATTGTCCACGTGGTTGTTGATGACGTACGGACCCTGCGTGGTCTAGGACTCCGGAGTATATTGATAAGTGTATGAGACACTTGGTTTATGTTGTAATTTGCACGGTTTAATATGTCGATGATGAGATCGACGAGTCGAATTTGAGTCAAAGTGAGTGAATGAAAACTTAGATGGAGATTTGGTGAGTTCTAAAGTGCACTAGAACAACCCATTGCCAAGTCAAGAGTAAAATTTGCGGGTCAAATTTTGCTTGCGATTGCGGGATCTGAGAAGGGGAGAGTACGGGCCGAGGCTAAGCAAAATCTCTGTAAAGTTCTGAAGCAACTGTGTTACCCTTTCCTGTAGTAAACCGGCAAATTTGAGTTTTGTTGTAGCTCGCAATATATTGCATTCGTTTTGTGTGAATCGAGAGTGTGGAAGACAAGACGCAAGACTTTGTCAGCCGCAGTGTGTGTGAGTGTGACGTAATTGGAGCCGCGATGGGATAGGTCAGTTAGTGAGAAGGGTCGCGCACGGATTGGCAGCCGTCCGTGAGAGGCAATTGGTTGAGAAGGTAGACGAAGACAGTTCTGGGAATTAGTCACTTCCTAATTCGATCGTGAACAAATTAAAAGACGCAAAAATGAAATTTTTAAAGGCTTTAAAGAGCACCTTGAGTGGAGATGCATATATTAACGCGAGTGTAGGGGAGGTTACACCGCCAGAGGATACACTGGCTTATGCCGTAATGGAGGAGAGGGGAGTTGCGCCATGTCTTTGGCTAAAGCAATGGTGCAAAGCGACAGGAAAAAGAAGGGTGTTTGGCGTTTCTGGAGCATGGAACATTCAAAATAAGGGTTTTGGAAAATTTGGGGAGGGTGCTAAATGAGTTAAAGCCACCTCCGAGGCCAGCACAGTTTGAGGCCCTAGCAATTTGGGAATTGATGGCAATACGACAACAGCAACAGAAATTTGAGAGGAGAATGAGGAAAGCAGAAAAGACACTAGCGGAGGCTAGGTGGGATAGTGCACAGAGAGTTTGGAGGAGAGAAGCAATAGACGGAATCAGGATGTTTCCAGCAATAGCTCAAGAAGGTGAAAGCAAAAGGGGAAAAGCCACTTGTAAGACTGACAAAAGTTCTTCTAAAGACAAAGAGGCTAAGAAACCCTGGTCACAGATGGATGACTCAGACGATGATGAGTTCCTTAATCAGTTATTCAATGACCGACCTCCTCCATATGCAGTAGATAACAATAGACCGAGTACTGTGCATGTCCTGTAAGTTCGACTTAAAACAAGTGGATAACGCATACGGCACAGGTTAGTCCTGTCTCGACACCAGTTCCGGTGCAGAGTAGTATTAGTGTGCCCACTGCTCCAGATATGCAATCTCAGCTGCAGCCACCACAGGTTCAGAGACTTTACCCTGATGTCCCAATCTTAGAGACCACAACAAATCTGATGTTGCTGTCAGAGCCGGCACATGTGAGACCACAGCTGATTCAGACTGATCCAACTCCACCTTTACTGCCCTAGGTGCAGCAACAGATGATTCCGAATTACACTTCAGTCACAGGACTGCAGTCAGCCATGGCACCAGTAATGAACCAGAATATTGGAGTTAATGCTCCACAGGTTTTGGGAAACAGGCAGACGCCAGCTGCCATATCCTTGCCCATTACGGTAGTAATGCCCACCAGTACCATTGTATGCACAGGCGATGCCTAGTGTATGCGATCAAGGGATAATGACTCTCGAGATGACAAGAGGAGGGTTAGTACGGAGCTCTTAAGGGATGACTCCAGTGGAGTGGACATTCGAAAGGTCTAGGTCTTTGTTAGACTTCAGTCTGATTGGGGCTCCTCCAGATGCCATGAGACAATCAGGTTTGGGACTGCTGACTCCGCAGATCTCGAGTACGAACATACTGCAAACACCGATAGTGCAGACTGGGAATATCTCCGTACAAGGTTTAACTGCGCAGCAATTGAATGATTGGTTTGACAAGTTAAATTCACCACAGACTACTCCTGCAGCAGCAGGGAGGTCAGAAGGAGAAGAGTATCTGAATTTTGTGAGATTGGGCATGGAGGCAAATTAACTTGTTGAAGGGAGCATGGGAATGAACAGGTTAGAATCATACACGGAAGCAGATACTTGTGTCCAAAAATAACCAAAGAAGTGAGCAGGGTGCACCAGAGGTTGGCAAATTTGGCAGATAAATATGGAATAGACTTAGAAAATGCCAAACACTTGAAGAGGAGTTACAGGTTAGACTTTGAGCCTAAGGATTTTGAACACATGAGGTCTACTGGGATGAATGCATACCTTAAGGAAATACTGCAGAGTGGACAAGTTTGGGGAGCCTTAGAGAAGTGGGAAGGTAGATGGGCGAAGAAGAGAGACAAGAGAAAGAGCGACTTCATAGAGCAGCCAGCAAAAGCCTCACAGGATGCTGGTACGGTAAAGATGTTACCAATAAGAGAGACGGCTGGAGGGGTTCTTGTCCATGTGCCGTGGACTAGAGGTGATATTCTGTCATTTACAAATGACTTTCCCAGGCTGAGGGAGAAGCCAATAGAGTGGTATCAGCAGATGGACAGGTTTGTGAAGCTTGTGAAATGTCTCTGGGAAGACCTGAATACTCTCTTTGAGATCATAGTCCCAGCTGATTTGTGGCTTGAATGAAAGAGGAGTGTGGACTAGCTGGCTGCGGAACCGGCAAGGGATCGAGCACCGTCTCCTGAGGTGATGAAGGACTTCTATAAAGTGATTGAGTTCTTGAAACAGAGTTTCACCGCAGAATATTGATTGACAAAAGATTGATCACACAGCGCAGGAGCTGATACATGCCTGTTATGAGAGGTTGTTGAAGGCGTTCAAGCCCTACAGCACTACAGCGGTACAGAGGTTGTTGAGGCGAAGGACATGAATCACCTTGTATTCAGATTTGTTGAAGGGTTGAGACCTGAAATTAGTCAGATGATTAAGAATCACTTGATCTGCAGGCAAGTGAAGCCGATTGACGAGATGTTGCAGTACGCAAAGTACTGTAGTGACGAGATTGAGTTGAAGCAGAGAAAGCCGAAGGAGAAAGCGATGGTGATGCAAATTAAGGCGGCACAGTCAGGGATGCAGGGAGGTTAACTACAACAGATGGTGCAACAGCCACAAGGAAACAGATGTTTCAGGTGCAAGTGAGAGGCAGAGGTCGAGGAGGTTTTGTGCATAGAAGCACAGACTTGAACACTACAGTAGTTCAAAATGATGTATAGGGGATAAAGAAGATGTTACCTTGTCATGCTAGCGGGGGCGTTGGGCATTGGAAGCGGGAGTGCCCGATGATGGTGCAGGAGGGTGTTGTTCAACAAAGCAATGATGTCAGTGCATTTCAAAATGTGAAGGGACCGAGGCTGAGAGGTCCTAATCCGAATTTTCAGAATAACAGAATCAGATGCAGGGTTTCCAACCTATGCAGCAGGTGCAGATGCCACGTATACAGCCAATGCAGATGCAACAAATGCAACAGCAGGTTCCCATGGTACCTAGACAGCAAATGCAAGTGCCCTTAGCGCCAGTGGAACAGCAACAGGTGATGCTTCCTCAACAGGTCACAGGTCAAAGAGTGAGTCAAAATAACACAGTGCAACAGTTCCCATTGCGTGGTGAGAATGGAATAAACGATGAATGGTCGGATGAGAGTTCAGATAGTGAAGAGTGTAGGCTTGCAGCGTCCCTAGAAGTAGATCAGAAAGGGCCCTATGTTCAGGGAAAGGTAATGGGTCACAAGGTTTCATTCTTGGTTGACACAGGAGCTACACGCTCTAGAGTCAGAAGTGCAGAAGTTCCGAAACTGCCTCTTTCGGGACGTATAGTCAAGGTGGTAGTAGTGGCATACCAGGTCTTGACTAACCCGATCACAGATACGGTGCAGGTTGAGCTTTGCACTTTTCAGGGATTGCACAGATCTGTGGTTTGCTATTAGAGTCCTGTGTCCCTACTGGGAAGAGACTTACTGTGCAAGACAAGGTGTTCGATCACCTGCCCCAATGAGGGGATTGAGGTTTAGACAAACAGTGACGATGAAGGAGATGAGGAGCAGGTTTCAGAGCCTGAAACTGAGACCACAGATGAGGAGTATCCTCTGATTGGGAAGAAGTTAATGTTCACAGTGGCTGATCTCCCGGCAGACTTGCAGGGAACAGTCCAAGAGAAGTTGTGGGACTTGACAGGGAAAGAAGTAGGACTGATAAAAGGAGTAGAACCGGTTAAAGTCAATTTGAAGCCAAATGCTGTGTTTCCCCAGGTGCCGCAGTACCATATGGCACAAGATGTCCTTATAAAGGTGGTGCAGTTAATTGCAGACTTTGTGAAACAGGGAGTCTTGAAAGAAGTGATGAGCAGTCCATGTAATTCTCCAATAATGGGATTGAGAATCCTTGTGGGAAGGTTCGGGCTGTCCAAGATTTGAGAAAGATCAATGACATAGTGGTGAAATGCTGCCCGGTGGTGCCAAATCCTGCTGTGATTATGTTCCAGGTTCCATGTGATGCAGAGTGGTTCACAGTAATTGATTTGTCCGAAGCGTTCTTTTCTGTGCCTCTTCATGAGGACAGCCAATTTCTCTTCAGTTTCAAATTCCTGGACAAGGTCTACAATTGGTGTTGAATTCCTCAAGGGTTTTCGGAATCACCCTCCATATTTAATCAAATACTGAAGAAGGATTTGGAGTTATTGGAATTGCCTTTCCAATTGACTCTAGTGCAGTACATTGATGATTTGTTGATCGCATCCAAAATGAGGGATGAGTGAAAGTATGATTTGATTGCCTTACTGAATCACCTGGGAAAGAACGGACACAAGGTGTCCCCGAAGAAGTTGCAATATTGCCAGAAGGAGGTTAAGTACATGGGTCATCAAATTGAGAAAGGGTCGAGGTAGTTATTCAGGGAAAGAGTGACTGCCCTGTTACAGATGAATCCCCCATGACATGGAGAGATGTTAGGATGTTTCTGGGAATGGTGAGTTACTGTCGTTACTGGATCCCAAATTTCTCAGCCATCTCCAAGCCATTGGTGAGACTGACTGTTAAGGAAGGGCCAGATGTCATAGCGCTGACAGAGAAGGAAATGAAGGCGTTCACTGAGTTAAGGGAGAGCATGTGCAGGGCTCCAGCTTTAGGTATGCCTGATTACACAAAGCCTTTTGTTCTGTTTTGTCATGAACGTGATGCATGTTCTTTGTCTGTCCTGACATGGGTCCATGGAGGTGTAAAGCGACCAGTAGCATATTTTTCAGCTACTTTGGACCCAGTTGCAGCAGCCTTACCAGGTTGTCTGCGCGCAGTAGCAGCAGTTGGTCAAAGCCTCACACAGTGTGAAGGCATAGTGGTGGGACATCCTTTAACCCCTTCTGTGCCCAGGACGTAATGGTTACGTCCTGAGGCACAGTGCTGCTGTGCCCAGGACGTAACCATTACGTCCTGTGCACAGAGCCCAGAGGGAGCGCTAGCGCTCCCTCTGTGGGGTTCCCCCCCACCCCCCCAAGTCAGGGGTGGAAGGGGAAGCCCTTCCCCTCCCACCCCGACCCCCCCAACCCCCCGTGACGTCAGCGCACGCGCTGATTAGTCACAGGGTCTCCCCCATCGCGATTGAAAGAGAAATGCTTTTGCATTTCTCTTTCAATCCCATGGGGGAGGCCCCGAGAGGCTTCAAAGGGAAGGAAATGTATTTCCTTCCCTTTGAAGTCTCTCACAGGGTTTCAAAAGCCGGATTGCTTGCAATCTGGCTTTTGAAACCCCACTAGACACCAGGGATTTTTTTTTTCTTTTCTGAAACTTTCAAAAGGGAGCCACCCCTTGGGCAAGGGTCGCTCCCAGGGGGGGCATTGTTTTGGGAAGGCCTTTTCTGCCCCCCCCTGGGGGCAGATCGGCCTATTATTAGGCCGATCTGCCCCCAGGGGGGGCAGAAACCTCTAGGCACCAGGGATTATTTTTCTTTTCTTTTCTTTTTGTTATGTTTTCTTTTTTTTTTAGGTGGAGAGCGATCCCTTAGGCAAGGGTCGCTCCCCTAGGGGGCAATATATATTTGGGGGGGGGGGGGGGGGAGGAATTATTTTAGGCCATTTCTGCCCCCCTGGGGGTAGATCAGCCTATTTTGATTAGGCTGATCCACTAGGCACCAGGGATTTTTTTTTTGTTTTTTTGTTTTACAGATGGGGAGCGACCCCTTGGACAAGGGTCGCTCCCCTGGAGGGGCAAATTGTATTTAGGCCATTTCTGCCCGCTTTGGGGGCAGATCGGCCGATTTTAGGTCAATCTGCCCCCAAGGGGGGCAGAAACCACTAGGCACCAGGGATCTTTTATTTGCGCCATCACACAAGGGGAGCGACCTTGTAGGCAATGGTCGCTCCCCGGGGTGGGGGTGGGCAAATTTATTTTAGGCCATCTCTGCCCCCGGCCTATTGGTATTAGGCCGATCTGCCCCCAGGGGGGGCAGAAACCTCTAGGCGCAAGGGCAATTTTTTTTTTGTGTTTTCTTTTTTGTTTGTTTGTTTTTTTAGATATGGGGAGCGACCCATCAGGCAAGGGTCGCTCCCCTGGGGGGCAAATTGTATTTAGACCATTTCTGCCCCCCTTGGGGGCAGATTGGTCGATTTTATGTCAATCTGCCCCCAAGGGGGCAGAAACCACTAGGCACCGGGGATTTGTTTTTTGGCGCCAATGTCACGCAGGGGGAGCGACCCCGTAGGCAAGGGTCGCTCCCGGGCGGGATTGGGGGGTAAAATTTATTTTAGGGCATTTCTGCCCCCCCCCCCCCCCCCCCCCCCCAGGGCCGGCTGAGCTAGAGGCCAAAATCCACAGGTAGGCACTTTGCAAAAAACATGTTGTGTCCATGTTTTGTTTTGGGCCATTTCCTTTCGTGGGCGCTAGGCCTACCCACACAAGTGAGGTACCATTTTTATCGAGAGACTTAGGGCAACGCTGGGTGGAAGGAAATTTGTGGCTCCTCTCAGATTCCAGAACTTTCTGTCACCGAAATGAGAGGAAAAAGTGTTTTTTGGCAAAATTTTGATGTTTGCAAAGGATTCTGGGTAACAGAACCTGGTCCGAGCCACACCAGTCACCCCATCTTGGATTCCCCTAGGTCTCTAGTTTTCAGAAATGCACAGGTTTGGTAGGTTTCCCTAGGTGGCGGCTGAGCTACAGGCCAAAATCTACAGGTAGGCACTTTGCAAAAAACACCTCTGTTTTCCTTCAAAAATATGGATGTGTCCACGTTGCGCTTTGGGGCGTTTCCTGTCGCGGGCGCTAGGCCTACCCACACAAGTGAGGTATCATTTTTATCGGGAGACGTGGGGAAAGCTGGATGGAAGGAAATTTGTGGCTCCTCTCAGATTCCAGAACTTTCTGCCACAGAAATGTGAGGAACATGTGTTTTTTTAGCCAAATTTTGAGGTTTGCAAAGGATTCTGGGTAACAGAACCTGGTCCGAGCCACACAAGTCACCCCATCTTGGATTCCCCTAGGTCTCTAGTTTTCAGAAATGCACAGGTTTGGTAGGTTTCCCTAGGTGGCAGCTGAGCTACAGGACAAAATCTGCAGGTAGGCACTTTGCAAAAAACACCTCTGTATTCCTTCAAAAATTTGGATGTGTCCACGTTGCGCTTTGGGGCGTTTCCTGTTGCGGGCGCTAGGCCTACCCACACAAGTGAGGTATCATTTTTATCGGGAGACGTGGGGGAACATAGAATAGCAAAACAAGTGTTATTGCCCCTTGTCTTTCTCTACATTTTTCCCTTCCAAATGTATGACAGTGTGTAAAAAAGACGTCTATTTGAGAAATGCCCTGTAATTCACATGCTAGTATGGGCACCCCGGAATTCAGAGATGTGCAAATAACCACTGCTTCTCAACACCTTATCTTGTGCCCATTTTGGAAATACAAAGGTTTTCTTGATAGCTATTTTTTACTCTTTATATTTCAGCAAATGAATTGCTGTATACCCGGCATAGAATGAAAACCCACTGCAGGGTGCAGGTAATTTATTGGCTCTGGGTACCTAGAGTTCTTGATGAACCTACAAGCCCTATATATCCCTGCAACCAGAAGAGTCCAGCAGACGTAACGGTATATTGCTTCCGAACATCTGACATTGCAGGAAAAAGTTACAGAGTAAAACGTAGAGAAAAATTGATGTTTTTTTCACCTCAATTTCAATATTTTTCTTTTTAAGTTGTTATTTTCTGTAGGAAACCCTTGTAGGATCTACACAAATTACCCCTTGCTGAATTCAGAATTTTGTCTACTTTTCAGAAATGTTGCGGTTTCTGGGATCCAGCGCTGGTTTCATGCCCATTTCGGTCACTGACTGGAAGGAGGCTGAAAGCACAAAAAATCGTAAAAATAGGGTATGTCCCAGTAAAATGCCAAAATCGTGTTGAAAAATTGGGTTTTCTGATTCAAGTCTGCCTGTTCCTGAAAGCTGGGAAGCTGGTGATTGTAGCACCGCAAACCCTTTGTTGATGCCCTTTTCAGGGAAAAAAACACAAGCCTTCTTCTGCAGCCCCTTTTTCCAATTTTTGTGAAAAAAACTAAATTTTCAATGTATTTTGGCTAATTTCTTGGCCTCCTTCTGGAGAACCCACAAAGTCTGGGTACCTCTAGAATCCCTAGGATGTTGGAAAAAAAGGACGCAAATTTGGCATGGGTAGCTTATGTGAACAAAAAGTTATGAGGGCCTAAGCGCGAACTGCTCCAAATAGCCAAAAAAAGGCTCGGCACCGGATGGGGAAAAGGCCTGGCAGTGAAGGGGTTAACAGTCATGGTCCCACACTCAGTTGAGATCCTGTTAACCCGCACCACAATGCAGCACATGACAAATGCAATATTGACAAAATATGAGCCGATTATATTGGGGTCACCAAATGTAACGTTGAAAAGATGTACAGTGTTGAACCCGGCAACTTTGCCTCCAAATGAAAACACAGAAGTTGAAGATGTAGAACATGACTGTCTTGTTGTAACAGAAATGTGCACCAAACCGAGGCCTGATATTAAAGATACTCAATTGGAAGAAAATGACCAAATTATCTTTGTCGATGGCTCATGTTTAAGAGACTCAGTAGGAGCGCTGAGAGCCGGATATGCTGTATGTACAATCTCTGGTATCCTGGAAGCGTCTTGGCTTGAGAGAGTATATTCTGCTCAAGTGGCTGAATTGGCTGCTCTTACTAGAACTTGCCATGCCGCTGCCCAGTTGAGAGTGACTATCTATATTGATAGCAGATACGGATTTGGAATTGTTAATGATTTTGGCCAACTATGGTCACAGAGAGTTTCTTGACCTCTTCTGGTTCTCCAGTGAAAAATGGTGAGAGAATTAAGGAGTTGTTGCAGGCGATTGAGTTACCTCATGAAATTGCCGTGGTGAAATGCAGTGCTCACCTGAAGTCACAAGACTTTGTTTCAATGGGAAATGGATATGTGGATCAAGTCGCAAGGTTTTGCACATTGAACTGTATATCGTTTAAGGATCAGTGGGAATTGTTACCTGAAACAGAAAATGAGACATGCACAGGTTACGCATTAAGGGTGATTGACACATTAGAAGAATTGAGATTGCTGCAGGGACGTGCCAGCAAAGATGAGAAGCGTTCATGGGTTAGGATGCAATGTGTACAAAGACAAGATGATTTGTGGGTTTCAGATGAAGGGAAAATGGTTTTGCCAACAGTCTCCTGTCACAGTTTGCAAGGTTTTACCATGGTCAAGCACATATTGGGAGAGATGCCATGATAAGGTTGTTCAAGGTTGACTGGTTTAACCCGAAGTTCAGACAAGCAGCAGAAGTGATTTGTGACAGGTGTATCATCTGTCGGCAGATGAATGCGGGGAAAGGGACAGTGGTGAATTTGAGCCACATTGGGAGAGCAGGAGGTCCATTTAGCAGAATGCAATTAGATTTTATTGAGATGCCTTTGTGTGAAGGTTTGAGATACGTGTTGGTGATTGTGTGTATCTTTAGTCACTGGATTGAAGCATACCCTACACGTAGGAATGACAGTCTCACAGTAGCGAAGCTGCTGCTTAGGGAATTGATACCACGTTTTGGGTTTCTGATCTCTCTAGAATCAGATAGAGTAAGTCACTTCAACAACGAGGTGGTTAAGCTATTGTGTGCAGCATTGAACATTGAACAGAAGTTGCATTGTAGTTACCGCCCTGAAGCATCAGGACTAGTGGAACAGATGAATGGTACCCTGAAGTCGAGAATGGCAAAGATGTGTGCAGCCACGAATTTGAAATGTCCCAATGCATTGCCTTTGGTGCTAATGTCAATGAGAAATACACCTAACAAGAAAACAGGACTGTCTCCTCATGAGATTCTCATGGGCCGAGCTGTGAGACTGCCCGCAGTGCCTGAGAATGCTCTTGTGAATATCACGGATGATATGGTGTTGGACTACTGCAAGGGTCTGGCTGACATGGTCCGCTCTTTTTCTCACCAGGTGGAAGCTACCACCCTGCCACTGATAAATGATCCAGGACAAAAGCTGGTGACTGGGTTGTGAGAAAGAAACACGTAAGGAAGTCGTGTTTGGAGCCACGTTGGAAAGGGCCATATCGAGTAATACTAACGACTACTACTGCTGTGAAGTGTTTAGGAATTCCGAACTGGATCCATGCCAGTCACACAAAAAAGGTGACGTGTCCAACTGAGGAGGAAGTTAAGTTGTTGAAAGTACCAACTACGGAGAAAGAAGTCTCAGGGCCTGAGAGTGATCAAAGGGGAACTGAGACAGAAGGAGAGCCCGTTGAGGACGGCTTGGTCACTCCAGTAAGAGATGAAGGAGAGGAGACTTGGAGGGGTGACGGTGAGCCTATCTCAACTGAGGCACCAGGAGAGCCAAATCAGAGGGAGGTTCTCCCAGAAGCAGACGAATATGCAAATGAGCTAGAGCCCCTGACAGACCCAGAAGGCGAAGGAGTTGAGGTGCAAGAGAGTCAGAGTGTCCGGACTCCTCCTGAGCAAATTGCAGGTCCATCAAGAGAAAACACCATTGAATCCGAGGCGGGGGAAGGGCCGCCACAAGAAAGATCAAAGACCAGGGAGACACTGAAAGGAGATAAGTGGCCAGAATTGCAAGTGAAAAAGGGAAAGGTGGTTGTCGAAGATGCAATAGAGGAAGAAGTTGATACAACAAGGAGAGAAGATCTAAGTGAAGGAGAGTTGCAAGGTGATCGCAGTTTGAAAAGAAAGAGAGTAGCAAACAGAAGGTACGCGGGTCCTGAATGGGCGTATGCAACGTCAGCTGAATGGCAACAAGAGTTCTTGGTGTTTTGCTTTGATCGAGAAGTTCCTGGTCAGTACTTTGGTACCTGAGTCTGGCCAAAGAGACTGAATTGGCATAAGAATTAAATTGAAGGGAAAAGAAAATCGAGAAAAGAGACTGAGAATTTACCGCATGAGACACTGAAAACCTGAATTGACTTTTGAAACCCGATTTTGAAAAGCTGCTAACCTGAATTGACAAGGATCCTGGGAGAGAAAGGGAAAGCTGTAAATATTTGCTTGTTTTGACTCTGCTGCGAGAAGAAAAAGAAAATAGGAAAAATTCATTCTGACTGTCCTCTGTTGTTTGAACTAATCATCCTTCACTAGAGAGGATAATAGAGGGAGTTGTAAATATTTGGATGTTGGTTTGGGTGTTGTGTGTGTGATATTCATCATAGTTGTGGTTGTGGGTATACCATTAATGGATAAGAGTGGAACTAACAATGCTACAATTCCTGAGACTACCACTGAACTAACAGCTTGGGAAAGGTTTGAGCAGGATACAAAATACTTGCATGAGGGAACGAACGCAAAAGGGGAACTATCAACTAATGTTTTCTATCGCTTGCTGAGTGAGTATGTTGACACAATGGATGTGAAAGATTGTTACATGTACATACAGATTCCTGTTTCGGTACAAGAGGGGGCTACCTATCATAGTTTACTTTTAACATATGGGATAAGTTGTTGTCTGTTGCTAAAAAGATTCCATAACCAGGAAGAGATTCAGTATTTTTACTCGAATCATGACCTTGTATTTTCTTATGTGCCTATCATAGAGGATTTGAGTAGTGTAGCTAAGTACTATAGCATAAAGTTAGTTAAAGGATTCTTTGAGGCGAAATTAACAATTAGTACATCTTATGCACACTGCAATAATTTGACATGTTTGCTTACACCTGTAGAGAAAAGCTTTTTAGATCACACGGAAGATAGACGAAGGGCATTGAAGGGTAAATTGGAGAAAGGATTGCAGCAGCAAGCTTTTGCTAGTAGTGAGGGTTATAGTGCAATTAGGGAACAGGGGAAGTTAGCTTTAGATGCACTACACATAAGTAAGCTTTGCATATCTAGCCCGAAGTCATATTATGACAATGTGTTTGTGGGAGTGAGTGAATGTAAGCATGTGTTTTTGTTTGAGTAAATGGATGTTCATGTTAAATGGATAGGATCCAGCGATCCCTAGGATCTATTATGTATGTGGACAATGCTTATTACCGTCTTCCAAAGGGATGGTATGGGACATGTTACTTGGGGATAGGTTTCCCAAAGATATATCAACTTGAGGATTTGAAAAGGTTTCAGAAATTGTCTGAATTACATTGTAATTGACAGAAGAGAGAGACTGCTGCTGGTGTAGTAGGAGACATATTTGGGGCGATAATTCTTTCAATAGGGGTTATCTTAAACTGATGGATACTGAACTTGCTGCAGAGAGGGCTATGACTCTTCAAAACACGCTTGCTTTAGACATTCTTTTAGCGAAAAATGGCAGCGTTTGTAGGATGCTTAATGAGCGTCATTGCTGTGCTTACATACCGGACAATAGTAATGAGATTAGGAGCATGCTTACTAACTTAACTAGGGATAGTACAGATTTGAAGGAACTGAAAGAGCCAGGTGTTTGGGAAAAAGTTGGGAAAGGATTAGCTTCAGTGGGTAATTGGTTTAGTAATATTTGGCATGGGATATTGTCGGAAATAATACAGGGAATATTGAATGTTATAGCTTGTTTATTTGGATTTTGGGTGGCATGTAAAATTAGTAAAAGAATAAAATTGAAAATGGCAAAAAATAATAAGAGGAGGGAAGAAAAACAAAGGGAAAAATCATTCAGGGCAAAATCAGCGGGGGAAAGATTAAGAGAAGAGATTGAAATTAAGGAATTTTAGAATGCAAAATTTGAGGGGAAAGGTTTGTGTGATGACGAGTCATCAGAGGAGCGATTGTTGGAGTGTGTCTTTTAAAATAAATATTAACATGAATAGCTTGCAATATATTGTGTAATGAAGCTGCATAGAAATTGTGTTAAAGTAGAAAATAATGCACACGTTTGAAATGTGCCCACGGGGAGTGGCTACCAATGTATACGAAGACTAATGAAACTTATTAATGATGAACTAATTATGTACTAATGTTTGAATTTGTATTAGCATATTATAATTAGTCATGTATTAGGGATTGTCAACTAAATTTCTAGGCCTTAGATAGCAAGGGTCTGGGCCTAGCTGCTTGGTCTCATATTAAACTGTGTTTTCTAACGTGCAATGTGCTGTCTTCCTGAAGGACACGATGGTGTACTTTTCCAGAAACTAGAGATGTGTGTGTAGCCGTAGTAAAGTCTTTCTCATGGGACCCGACTTGCTCAAGGAGACATTCTTGCTGAATGCAACAGTGTAATTCGTTAAAGGTTCAAGGCTGCCTGGAGTAGGGGAAAACAATAGAGCTACTGACTGAAGCGTAACGTGTAACTTTTCTTACCTGACATTCCAACCGATGAAGACGTCAATAACGTGAGGCAATCAACAACATGAGAATTGTGTTTTGTGGAAAATTCTAGTGAGATGTGTGGAGAATTATTGGACAGAGATAATGATGCACCAAATATTATCTTATGGGAAATTAGGGGCTAGTTTGACAGTTTTTATATAAACGCATGGCTCGAGGAGAAATCAGTCATTATTAGCCATTATTCGGACATTCCACTCCAAGCCATACTTTGCCATTATTCTTTTGAGACTTTGCCGTTTATTCTTCCTGATACTTTAACCATCCCCTATCTAATCCTTATCTGATACTTACTTCTCCCCCATATGAGGGAAGAGCCTTATTCCTTAGCTATGCCATACTGAGACTTTGCCCTGTCCTATCCTTGCTGATGGTGAATCGACTGATGTCCTGAGGACGAAGATTGACGCTGATTGCTGATTCGTTGGAGGGGTAACTATCTGATGAAAAATGTTATTGTCTGCCTTTTCTTTCTAGGTACCAACTGCTCTTTTGATAGAGGCCATAGTTAGATGTTTTCTAAATTTGTGTTTGCTAAATTGTTTTGCATGAAGCCCACGATGCTAATGCTAATTCGAGGTTAGTCAAGGTGTTCACAAATATCTGACGCAAATAGACAAATGACTGGGTTCTTGCCTTGTTGAATCTTGCACTACTGAGACTTTGCTGAGCTGTTTCTCATTAATGAGGTGTGTTAATGCTGAATGAATATTGCATTGATTAATTGTGTTCTCATTACAATATTTGAAGTGATACTAATGAGATTGATTGCTAATGAGATTAACGGAGATGATATTAGATTGTAACAAATAGGAAAATAAATATTCTGACTTAACTAAATTGGTGTGGTTATTCATGACTGAAAGGTCATGGTGTGTTCACTTTATTGATTCTTATTAAATGCTATTGATCAGCTTAATGATTGATTATTGTGAATATTGATTGAGTTATTGATATATTGTTTGATGATGCTAGAAAGATATCTTGTACTGGGAAGTCCCCGAATGTGGTCAAAAGGGTCAGTCAGTCAGTCAGTCAAATAACTTTATTCGGCAATTGCCATAAAAGTACAAACCAAGACACATTTACCGATCTATAAATAGTATAAAATAAAACTTAAAACCATTGCTAAAAACACCACATGAGCATCCAATCTGAAACCCCTTGACATACATAGATAAATATACTAGACATAATTAAAAATCACAAAGTCAGAAAAGTACAGATATGAGCTTTAAAATGATATACTATACGTACATAAATTTTTCAAAAAGGAGTAGGCCTTTTCCTAATACTTAAAGAAGCTGTGACAAAGTCTAATACATGATGACAAATTTGAATATCAGGCAATCTCTGAAGATATAGTAGGGCTTCCTTATAATGAATGGGTCTAAGAAGGCGTAACGAGGGTAAAATAAAGGCCCCTCTAGGAGCAGCGTATAGCGGGCAAAAAAGAAAAAAGTGCAAAGTGCTCTGGGTTGATTTGGAGGCAGAGGGACAAAGTGGTAAGTCCTTTTTCCAGAAACATGGTTCAGGGAAAGCTACCTTAAAATGAATTAGATTAAGTCTAAAAAGTGTTAAAAAGGAAATTATTCTAAAACTTGAAAACCAAGTCAAATAGGGTTCAAGGCATGGAACAGTCACAATCCGAGAGTAGGAATCAAAAGATTTCAATTTCAGGGAACTATAAAATCTCTGCTCTGATATGTGCTTGGAGTAAGTAGACTTCAAAACAGACCTAGAGTTTGTGGTTAACAAATGAGGATCATCAAACATGTATCTAAGCCCTAGGTTCTCAAAAGAGTTTTGCAGAAACATAAGCCAGGGAATCCTATTTGAATTTTCTAATTGTAGACAATCAGAGATACAGTCTTGGACCAAACTTGCCGTAGGGTTTGACCAACATCTGATCCAGAGCAGTAGGGGGGCCATAAAGACCCTATCCTCCAAAAAGCACTGACCAAGTTCTTCATGGCAGATTATATTTGCGGTGCATTTTGGAACCAACAATAATCTGCGCAGGAATTTATTTTCAACACTCTGGAGAGACGGTATTTTATTATAGCCCCAGACGCCTGCCCCATAAAGGACTGATGCAGTACATTTGGAATTATAAAGAGTTTTCAACTGTGCAGGGGGTCTGTGACCTAATTTATTTGAAAAGCGAAAAATTGCTTCGTTGTTCCTTATCAACTGTTGGAGCTTAAAATTAATGTGTGTCTTCCAGGACAAGGAAGAACTCATGTACATGCCTAGATAACAAAATTATTTGACCTTAATAAGAGTGTGCCCTCCCATAGTAAATTGTTTAGACTTTGTATTGCGTGGGCCACAAGACATAACGAAAGTCTTGGGGTAATTTACTTTCAGATCAAGGTTCAACATAAAATCATAAAATACATCCAGTAGTCCCTGTAAACCGTTTGCAGTACGAGCAATTAAAACTGCATCGTCAGCATATAATAAAACTGGAAGTTGTCTCTGGCCCATCTTCGGTATGTCCTTTGCATGCTTTAACAGTGAATCATAGAGCCCATTAATGTAAATCAGAAAAAGAAAAGGGGCTAAGATACATCCCTGCCTTACACCCCTAGTTGACGGGATTGGGGAGGTTCTCTGCCCATGTGAGCCGGCCTGAACAGAAATCGTTAGGTCTGTGTGTAGGCGTTTAATAAGCTCCAATAGAGGCAGATCGCAGCCTAAGGCTTCCAAAATTTGCCATAACTTTGACCTATTAACCATATCAAAGGCACTGGTTAGATCAATGAAAGCCATGTGAATAGACTCTTTTTTGACTGTCACGTATTTGCTGAGTATCAGCTGCAAGTTTAAGACTTGCTCAACTGTGCCTACACCAGGTCTGAAACCAAATTGAATAGGGGATAAAATCTGGGCCTCGGACACCCAATCTTCTAAACGGGACAGGATCACGCTACCTAAAATCTTTGCCGTCGAATCGATAAGAGAGAAATTGGTCTGTAAGAAGAAGGATCTTGTCTATTTCCTTTTTTGAAGATAGGAACAATAATAGCCGATTTCCATGAGAGGGGCACGTTACTATTTACCACACTATTCAACACATTTGTAACTAACGGACCCCAAAGATCAATTTCTGATTTAAAAAGATCAGCGGGAACCCCATCGGGCCAGGAGCTTTTCCCTGCCTAGATCTATCAGTGGCATTTTTGACCTCATAGAGGTCAAAAATAATGTTTGGGGCCTTAGTTTTGGAGTCTAAAATAAAAGGTGCAGAAGGATTTACATGCGAATTCTCATAAGTTCCTGAACAGGAGACTTTCCTAAAATGAGTTAACCAGACGTCCTCAGCAATAAGACAGTCATTGGCTAAAGAGTGGTTACCAGAAAAGTAAGAGTGATTTATCACTTTCCAGAATTTAGAAGTATCCTTCTGCTCAGATGCAGCCAAAAGTTCGCCCCAGGCCCTAGACCTAATTTCTGATTTCCGTTTGTCAATGTCAGTGTTATAAGCGGCTCTGGCTATTTTAACTAATGGACGGGAGAGAGGAACTGCTTTAAGTGCATCTTTGAGTTTTTTGTGGGCAGATGAGCACGCAGAATCGAACCATCTGTGGGCCACCGGCCCCTTCGCGGGCCTGTCCACCGCCAGGGCGCGTGAGATGTCAGTGCTCAGATTCAAATTCACGCACTATGCGGTCAGAATCTAACTGCTGGGACAGACACATATGAATCGAGTCAGACCTACTTCTTACAATTTCCTGGTTAAAATTTTTTGGATCTATTTTGTCTTATTTTAGACGTATGCCACAATTTGGATTATAAACAGTAGCAGCGCTCAAGCTTTTATTCTTGGGTGCCTGGAAATTTTTTAGGTCCAATATAATGCTAAGGGGTTATGATCGCTCGCACAATGAGGCGTAATCTTAAATTCTTGAATTACATAAAAATCAGAGGAGCTGATAAGTATGAAGTCGATAATGCTCCCCCTCAAATTCCCTGTAAAGGTTGGTGTATTACAGGCGTCGGGGGCCAATTTCTCGGTGACATGAACCAGATCAAATTTACAAGTAAAAAGGTTTAAGGCATCTCCTTCAGATGTATGGTTAAAATAAATTACTGACTCTCTGCCCTCAGCAGGAAAGGCACACAGGTCCATGTGTTCTTTGCTGCACAGAGGAGTATTGAAATCGCCAACCCAGATAATAATTAGATCACTATTCTGCAAAACACGTGAAGAATCTATGAGGTCCGTTACCTCTTCCAGATGACCCATAAGGAGGCCCCGAGGGATGTTATTGTAAAAATTTAAAATTAGGATATCCTTTAGGCCACTAATAGAGACCAAGACAACCATAAAATAAAGGGAAGACCAGATTAAAGACACATTTAAAAGCGGAAGATGTACAGAGACAAGAACTAAAAGGCCGCCACTAGCTCTCCCCCTTTGGGAGGTTAGTGCTGGCTGACACAGAGAGGTGAAACCGTTCAAAAGGAACGTATCTTTGGACCAGGTCTCCTGTAGACAAATTATATCGTAGGAGGAAATAAAGCTCTTCCAGTCCGAATTGTCAGATTTGGATCGCAGCCCTGCTATGTTCCAGCTAAGCAGAGTTAATGGTCTAGACACAGGACATGACATTAGAACTTTAGTATTTATAGGAACTTTCAGATCCAATTCAGGCTTTCCTGTGTCCCAGGTACATTCAACGTCGACGTTACCAGCCTTCTGTCTCTCCATGTTAGAAGAACAGGGGTGGATCACCGATAGTCAATCGTTCTCGTCAAGGTGACTAAGAGTCGAGAACCGGTTGCTAGAGGGTACAGTAACCTGTAAATGAAGCCTTTCTGGGTCTGGTCTGTAAATACTTGAATTAGTGACAGTGCGGTTTGGTAGGAGCACAGGGTCGTAAAAATGACACAGGGGATGTATTTGAATCCTGTTAGTTGACATATTACAGTGGCCCAAGTTGGTCAAAAAAAGGTCTACTGAACGAGGATTAGCAAAATTTAAAACAACATAGTCTCCCTCCTCCAATACATTGGAATATCCTACCCTCCGCACTCTTCGGGCCATGAGAATCTTATCATTATGTAAACAATTAGGTTTGAAATTGGAGTTCAGCCAGTGACCAGCTTTTCTAATTAGGGAGTGGGTATCTTCTTGTTTGGAGCACTCCAGAGGAGGAACATTTGAGAGAACCAGAACGTACGGATTGCAGGCAGGTGGTAAATGTAAAAAGTCTGCGTGGTTAGTAAGTTTATTTGAACCTTTGTCGTGTCCTAGAGGAATAAACTTCCCTTGTCAGCCCTAATACAGGGTTGTCAACATGAGTTACTTGACCAGAGACGGCTTGTGGATCAAGCGAAGAATTACTTACACCTTGGGGTACCAAAGTAGAGGGAGGAGTGGATTGATGGGCTGGTTCAGGGCTATGATGTATTCCCGTACATAAAGGACCTGTTTTTAAAAAAAAACTAGATAAAAACCTGGTCACGTCATTACAAAAGCAATCAAGCTTCCTAGCGATCAGAGTGGTAATTTTTGCCTCTAGAGTTGCGCAAAAGGATTTGAGTGTCTGGTCAATAAAACTAGAACAATCTTCAGGAGCATCCTTACTCAGAGGGCATTCGGGGAAGGAGACCAGGGAGATTGGGGGTTGGTCACTTTGGGCCGGGAAGGTAGGTAGTTTCTTTTTGGAGCCCAGGGCCTTTTTTGTGTTTTTGGGCTTTTTCCCAGCTCTCCTTTTCTTCAAAGGAGGAGAATCGGCCTGAGAGCAAGAGCTTTCAAGAGGAGGAGTAGCTAAAAAGGGAGAAGAATTGATTCAGTCGGTAGTGGTGAGTATATCGACGCCCAACTGACTGGTGTTCAGAGGCGAAATCAGTGATAAAGGACCAGTTCTTGGAAAGGTGGAAATGTGAACGATAGGTTCTAAGGGGGGGTGTTGAACAGTACTTTGAACAGCCCCAATCCTTTCTTCTACATGTTCAAGTTCAGATTCAATGGCCCCCATCACAGAAGATAAATAACTAGTAATGGAGGACTGAAGGGAGCTGGACCCGGCTCCCCCCTTCTGAACATTAGTCTTTCTTTTCCCCATATTTAATAACAGACTCCTACAGTATCTGACACAGCACCCAGATGGAATTACCACAGACGGAAGGAGTAGACGTTAGGGGGGGGGGGGCCCGGCCTCTTCCGGTTGATGACGGGCGAAGGATGGGCCCACCCTTGGCCCGGGCTTTGCCCGGGTGCCGCCCGCGCGCGTCCCGCGCAGCGGGAGCGCGAAAGTAATTTAAAGGGCTCCTGCCCTTCGGTCAAGGTCCCGGCAGCAACGCGCTTCCCGCGACGGCGGGAGCGCGAAAGTAATTTAAAGGGCTCCTGCCCTTCGGTCAAGGTCCCGGCAGCAACGCGCTTCCCGCGACGGCGGGAGCGCGAAAGTAATTTAAAGGGCTCCTGCCCTTCGGTCAAAGTCCCGGCAGCAACGCGCTTCCCGCGACGGCGGGAGCGTGAAAGTAATTTAAAGGGCTCCTTCCCTTCAGTCAAGGTCCCGGCAGCAACGCGCTTCCCGCGACGGCGGGAGCGCGAAAGTAATTTAAAGGGCTCCTGCCCTTCAGTCAAAGTCCCGGCAGCAATGCGCTTCAAAAGGGTCATCGGCCTAGGCGTGTCTCCTTGTAAGTTTACTTATCAAGGTTCTGACGCACTATCAAGGGCAAATCAATAAACAAACTGTTGTTCTGGTTTCCCGATAACAGTACTCTTAATGTTGACTGAAAGAGTTTTTGGAGTCTCTCCCTGCCTCACTTCCAGACTACTCTCCTCAGGGTGCAGTAAAGCCAACGGTCTTTAAAAGAGCTTTCTCTAGAGAGAATGTTTACATCCTTTTTTGGGGTGATGTAGTGGGGGTGCTAGCCCCTTGTATTTCAAATTGCAAGGTCTTTATGGGCCCCCAGCTTAGGGTCGAATCTACAATGAGTGCGTCAGATGCAGTAGCACCGAAACTTAATGTTGGATCTACAGTTAGTGCATCAGGTGCAGTAGCACCAAGGTTATGAAAATCCCTTCCACTCCTCTTAGGGGCATGTATTTTTTTTTTTTTTTTTTTTTTTTTTACCTCAAAACATGGGGATTTGGCAGTGAAATCTCCAACTTCCAAAGTTGCACCTTGCAACAACCGAATTTATGCAAGAAGCTTAGCTGTGTGAGAGCATGAATAAAGAAGAATCTGTCCTTATGAAGGTGCAATCTCCGTTTGCAAGCATATGCTTCCCCTCTGTCTCTTTCTCTCTCATCCATATAATTCCATTCCATTCCCCGCTCCATCCCCCTTAGCCACCACTGTATTGATGTAGTGGTAGGAAGAGCAGAAAACTCCACTAGACTGTCTTTAATTCTCTAACTGGCCTGAGTGAAATAATCAGGCAGACACTGAGGCAAGGCACAATCGTAGCCTGACTGCAATGACAACACAGACACGTAAGTACTCACCCCCAAGTCTTTGCGCACTGCTGAGTACTGCACCTTAATGTGATTGTGAGAAAGTAGCCTATTTTTCTAGCATGGTTACCCCTATTTTTGGCCTGTTTGTCAGTCTGTTTTTACTGTCTCACTAGGATCCTGCTAGCCAGGACCCCAGTGCTCATAGTTTGTGGCCTATGTGTGTTGTCAGTATGCTTGACTGTGTCACTGAAGTTCTGCTAACCAGAACTCCAGTGCTTATGCTCTCTCTACTTACCAAATTTGTCACTAGAGTTTAGTGACTCCATGTTTCAATTCTGATTGGCACACTAGATAGCTCCCTTAGAGGTCCCTAGTATATGGTACATCGGTATCCAGGGCATCGGGGTTCCAGGAGATCCTTATTAGCTGCAGCATTTCTTTTGCCACCTCTATGGAGCTCATACAAACCTTTCATCAGGACTGCCACTGCAGCCTGAGTGAAATAGTGCACACGCTGTTTCACAGCCATTTTCACTGCACTTAAGTAACTTGTAAGTCACCTATATGTCTAACCTTCATTTACTGAAGGCTAGGTAAAAAGTTACTGTGTTTGAGGGCACCCTTGGACTAGCAAAGGTGCTGTCACGTTGTCCAGGGCCAAATCCCCTGACTTCGTGAGTGCAGGGACACCAGTATACTCGTGCACTACATATATGTCAATACATATATGTAGCTTCACAATGGTAACTCCAAATATGGCCATGTGAGGTGCCTAAGATCATGGAATTGACCTCCAAATCTGGTATTTGGGGGGCAATTCCATGCACCCCCAGTGCTGCCAAACCAGCTCTTTGAGGTTTCCACTGCAGGCGCAGCTGCTGCCACCTCACAGACAGGTTTCTGCCCTCCTGGGGATTGAGCAGCTCAATCCCAGGAAGGGAGAACAATGCATTTCCTTTAAGAGAGGGGTGTTACAACCTCTCCCATCAGAACTAGGTGTTACAGGCATGGGAGTGGTAGCCTCCCAGAGCCTCTGGAAATGCTTTTAAGGGCACAAATGGTGCCCTCTTTGCATAATCCAGTCCATTGGCAAAATGCAACTGTTTTTCAGAGGTGCTGGTGAGAAGGCTGAACTGACACCAGCCATTCTTATCACAGTGCTGAAGCCCACTGGCAATCCCCTCTCATGCCCCAGTTTGAAGACAATGTGTCAACTGTTGTATTCAAAGTCCTTAGACAAAGTGGAAAAATTTAATAACAAGCCATATTCTGTCAGTATTCATGCCACTTATGAACCGCAGACAATCCTCCTAACTTCAGTAAGACACATTACAGAAACAATCTCTACAGAATCTGCTGTTCTCCTTTGTAGTGGCAAGTTCTCACTCTTTTGTATCGGATGGAAGGGGCCAGAGGGGACATAGGGGTGGTGAACAGCGGGAGGGGGAGTAAGGTGAGACAAGCAAGGAACATTGGGGGGGTTAGGAGAGGGAGTTAGTGAAAGGCAAGGAACAGGCAGGAAGACCTAAAGAAAACAGACAGCAGAAGGATGCAGGGAGGTTTGGGCTAGACCACAGACAGGCAGAGGGGGTATTAAGGTGGGATGGAGTCAGGAAAAGCACGAGGAGCAGGGAAGGGTGGACAGACTGCAGACACATTTACTCTTGAACATTTTGTCTAAAAGTTTTTAAAAAGTACCTCAGGAAGCATGCAGCCAGTAGAAGGACACTGGCCACAGATAGGAAACTGTAGTTGGTCAGTGCTCCACTCTAAGGACTGAAACTCGTACCCAAGGAGGAAGCAGGAAGCCACTGACCAATAAGAAGAAAGAACACCAGAGCGACATGCAAGCCAACCAATGGTAAGTCATGATAAGTAAGGGGTGGGCTCCAAGCCCCTTTTTAAGCTTTGTTTTTTGTTCACAAGAGGTTTTCCAAGGACAGCACATATTCTGCATGCACTGTTCAGGCGAAACCTAAAATCAAAACAATTTGACCGCCTTCAATTTTTGAGAAGCCAAATGCCATGCAACGTTAACACTTTTATGGCCCTTCTTCCCTGCAAAGCATAAAATGTAACTTTTCAAATTATTCATCTTTAGACATTACCAATCTGTGAATAGCTGGAGGGTCGCCAACCGGCTGTTTAAGGATTTTGGAATAAGATCAAAAATGTCAATAGTGTCTGCATAAAGCAGTTATGTTAAGGAGCGCCCACAGATACTAGGGAGACCCGGGCCTTTGGAAATAAAGCTGGGAAGATCATGTATGTACAATGAAAACAGGAGAGCAAGTAAGCATGCCTGAATCATGCCATTTGTGGTTGGAATACCCATTGATAGTCCCGATATCCGCCCAAAGAGACTTCACACTAAGTTGAAGAATCTAGGGCTATATTTCAGTGCAACAAGGTTCTAGGGATGCCCAGATTAGATAATGTCCTCCACAGTGTTTAAGGATGTGAGCGCGAGATTTGCCCAGTTCTTGGAATCAAAATTTCCTTGCATTTTTCTCAGAGATTGTCCTTTTATTCTTTTTTGCAAGACTTGTTTTTCTTTGCTTGTATATTTCCTTCATTTGTCCAGGAGCCTCAAGAGCTGATCATGGGGTCTAAAAATGGGAAAAATCTCAGGGCCTGTAGTAGGGGTCTTCACTGAAGTACTAGGAACCACTGGGCTAATAGGTTCAGGATCAAAAAGATTTTTTGGTGAATATATAGAACATTCTTCATTATGTTTCGCCTTTCTAGATGCCACTGCCAACTTAATTTGTGATTTGCCGGCTTGTGTCCCCTGATCCCAAGCTAAAAGTACAGGGGAATTGTGGATGCTCTTCTGAGGCTTAGAGTGCTCTACTTGAAAGCTACAATCCAGTAGTCCAAGTTTACCACATGCCTCTTTTGTAGAATTTTGAAGTTGTTGATTAGAAAACATCCGCTCCTCCTTTGAACTCGATAACACCTTCAATATTACCAATAAAATATCTTGGATATGGTCAGAGTTATTCACAGACCTCTGGAGTAGAGCTAAAACAGATGACAAAACTCTTTCTATGCTCATAAGGGACTGCAATACTTGTGTGTATTGACCAGGAAGGTTACAGGACAAGTTCGCAAGTATTTCCAATTCAGGTGTTGCAGAAATCCGTTGAACTATAGATTGATTGATCTGACGGAATAAGACTTAACAGATTTAGGCCGGTAGCCTTCCCCGTACAGAGAGAATCTTAGGAGGCCAGCCGTTATTAGGGAATTATTTCTTGAATTTTAAAGTCCAGTCCTCATTATGAAAATTATCAGACTTCTCAAGCACCGAGTTAACAACATTTGAGGCAGATGGCTGCTGAATAAAAGAATGAGACAAATTTACATTTAATTCAACTTTTGTGGTCTTATTAAGGTTCCTCAGGTTAGAGGGAAGGGCATCATACTTGGGATTTGACGGAGTATTCTCTTTTTGAAAAAATGAAAAGATTCAATTCGGACATTTATAATAGGGTCGCATGTAGCAACATATTTCTGAGGAGGTTGGATTTCATTTTTTTACACGCTCTCATGGTAAAATCAGTTTGCCTGAGCATAGCTTTCTGGCTGTCATCCTGGATAAAAAAATATTTGTGCACAAGGCCTGTTAGTAAATAAAGGCCCTAGATGAAAAAAAAAGGCCAGAAAAGGGGGAGAATGCAGCTCAGAGCAAGCCGCACTACAGACCTAGCCTGCCCGCTTCTGCACTAAACTGACTCTACCCTCAAAGAAGAGCACTAGCTGCTCTACTAACACCCCAGGTGGCCCAAACTAAACAATTGTTAATATGAACCAATCAGTGTTAACCAAGAAGTGGCTCATAGTCCAGAGGTAAGCATCACACTCCTCCATTCTTCGTGAGATATGTCAACCAAGTTACAGGAGGAGGCACAAGTATGCTACACAGCTAATAATTCATTAAAAATAGGCAGGCCTTATAGAAGGGCTTAATGCACTTGAGATTGTTATTTCTCTTATAGCTGAGGGCTTTTGTTTTTCAATTGACTACAACTGCAAACGCTCTTTCTCATTGTCCAAATGCTGCTCAGTGTGCCTGATAAGCCCCATCTGCGTAAATTTAAGACCGGTTTCATGAATTTTTATTTACCCCGAAGTACTCATTGAAATGTTGGAGTGTTGACATACTGTTACTTCAATACAGGTGTTTAGACTTATAGGTCAAAATGCAGTGGCGGCTGGTGACTGAAAGCAGTGGTGGGGCACAAATCAAGACGGAATTGCACCTTGTGATTGAGCCTCACTACCCACGTATTTCCATTCACCTACTCACCCACTGCCTTTGGTCACCTACCCATTTACTCATCCACATTGTCATCCACTGCCATTCACACAACTCTTATTCACAGACACCTACATTTTCACAGCCACCCAGTCAAGCCCTGCAAACACTTATTCAAACAAACACACACTGCCTCACCCATCCAGTATCCAGCAGTTTCAGTGATAAAAGCTACACGTTTATTTTAGATTACATGTTTAATATGACAAATCACGTCATTAGTCTGCAGAAGAAACAAAACGAGCATAACTAGCCATGATAAATTACTGGAACCATTACTGCCTTTGAGAGACGAAATTACCTACAGAGGCAGTGAAGGGAAGGGAGAGGAGAGCTGAGAGAATATCATTTTTTCTTATTGTCTGTAAAAAAGATAGAGCTCCAACTAATGTCTTTGGCATATTTAGGACTTGAGGTCTTCAGGTCACACTCCTGTCTCCCAGAGAGCCCTGGATGGAGTTATTTATTGTATTTATTCAATTTCTCTACCACAGACTGTTTGTAATGCAGGAAAAGGCGATTTTCTTTGTGCAATGCCACATTCTTTTAATAAAATGTGAACTCTGGTACGTAGACCCTTCTGATCACACCCCACCATTTGAGTATACAGGAAAGGGTGGATAATAATATCAGAGTGGCATGAAGTTTTCAGAAACTCGGGTTGAACAAAAAACGCTCCAGGCTGTGTACTATCAGGGCTTCCGGTGGAGGAGGAGATAAGCCAGGGACGTCACTCCGTTCTGAGAAAACGTAAGGGCTTTGCGTGGGCAAGCCCTGTCAGCCCTACTGTGCAGCTTTCAGCCACATACTCAAGCAGGCGCAGTGTGGCTTTTGAAAGTGCACAACTTTCACTCGGAAAATGTTGTGCAGAAAATGTTTTACTTTCATCATGTAATTAAATATATGCTTTACTAGAGAGGCCAGAAAAGGCTAGGGGCGCAGCCCCATAGCCCTTGAACACCAGCCGCCCCTGTCAAAATGTGCTATGCTGCAGTGCAGGGGAGCTCAAAGCGGACCGAGGACTTGGCCGGGCCTCCTCCGTGATCTGCTGGGTCCACCCTAAGGAGTGGGGGGGTGGATGTCAGTTGGAAAGGTGCCAGCCACATGGGCCTGCAGGGCACACAATACAAAGGGAGCAAGTCAGAAGTTGTGTTTTTTTAAATAAAATTTCCTAGATTAGAGCGCGAGTGCTAGGTGTAGCAACATAACTGACGCTCTGTGCTATAGGCAGAGGTGTATGGAGTGCTGAACGCCGTGTGTTCGCTGTACCACATTGTAATGCAGGCAGTGTGCCGGTAAGCCATTTCATGACTGCCGGCTGTTCAGCAAAGTCAACGACCCCTGCCTAGGTCCCTGGCATTGGACTGTACAGTTCGGCGTGGTGTAACGTGGAACTGCTCTGCTCTGCTACACCACTGCTCCTCCCTTCATCTGCACCTGATTCTGATCCATGCTCTGATTCGCTTGGACTGCTCCAATTGCTCTAACTTCGGAGTTCACATCGAAAGGCTTGCTCAGTGCTGTGTCTCTCCAAGGTGAAGGCAAGGATTGTAACAAGGAAGGCGTATGAGGTGGTAATGCATTAATTCAGCCTAATATTATTTTGTTTTTGATACATTTATGGAGAATTGGACCCTAAAGTGTATGCCCTCTATGTATAAACAGTGTGTTTGCTATGTAGTTTTAATCTGTGCTTTTAAGACCATTACACATAATTTTCCCTTTGCATTTGCAACCACTTATTATTCAGAAAGTTAATTATGTTATGCATTGTGAACTGATGTTTTCTGCAAATATGCAAAAATAAATTGACATTGCGACTTAAACCAGCTTTATTCATTTGTCACCATAGGTTTCAACTGGGTCTTCCAGCTCCTGACAAGTATGGCTCCAATGGTTAACAAAAATGTGGAGGGACATATTGACAAAGTTATACCACTTCTGGAATTCGGGAAACCAGAGAAATTCAAGGTTTGTAGTGAACACTTGTGGTCAGCGGTAAATGTACCCAGAAGTCGGATTTTGGGACAAAACCTTGGCAGTTGATTTTGTTTGGCAAGGAAATGGCGTGTGTACAAATTGTGTGCGTATCAATGCTTTGTGTTTTAGGCTTTCCCTTTGACTTGTCAACTTAGTTACCTCAGTGTTCCTCCTGTGCTATAATTATTCACTGGTCATTTTGAAATCACAACCGTACTTCTTTCCTTGCTTGCCAAAACATTTCATTGTGAGCCAAGGAAGTACCAAGAAAACATCCAAGGTGAATAAGAATTGAGTAGATTCTAGTGTGCCCACTCTGTCTTAAACCAGATTCTCAGAGGTATTCCTAAACAGGCATACTTCCAGTTTTTGAGGTCTAGCAGAGACTTGCATACTTGATGCAACTGGTGCAGTGGGGCATCCTAGTGGTGTTTGGATATTTGGAGTCCAGCATACCAACCACTGGTTGATTTCAGGACCTTCATGACCTGGTTTAGCCTTTGCTTGACTTGACTTGCTAGTGTTGACATATGAAGTTTTTTGCTACTGCACAATTGCATGTTGCTGTTTAATGAGTGCAGTATTCAGAGTGTCCATGTCAGGGAGGTGGTGTGATATTTATTTTTTGTTTTGATCAGCACGGCTGATTTGTCAAAATGTTTTGCTCAATTGACAGGGGTTATGGGACAATCCTTCTCACCTTGATGCATAATCTCATCTGTGTCCTTGTGCCCTCCTCTTGTTTTTGTAGCCACACTGCACAGTGTGTCCTTTCCCCTGTTTTTCTCTCCCCTAGAATGCTGCCTGTGCCACTGGTGCTATTCTCCTTGTTCTCTCTCCCTCGTGACCCTTTGGTGCTCCTCCTTCTATTCTGTCTTCACACCCCCTGGATGGGCTTCTTATACCTGGTTCTGGTGTGTCCTCTCCGCCTACATATCTAATTTCTGCTTCATGACTCAGAGACCTAATTTCTTTTTGTCTGCACTCTTATATTCTTTTTAAAGTCCAGTTGTTATTTCCCATAAGGAAGCCGTGCCTGCCTTACTAAGCTTCCTCATCTAGTTTGTTCACCTGCTATCTCCTACTGCTCAGTCTGATCTTCTTAGTCTTGTGAGTTTGTTTCCTTTTGTACCTCCTGTGCCAGATCCAGCTCAATCCTATTCCAGTCATCATACAATTGTTCTCTAAGCCCAGCACGCATTATGATTCCCTCCAATACCTGCCACTTCTTTTTTTTTTTTTGTACTTGACAGTTGCACCACCACTTCATCCTAGACCTCCTTTCAGTCCAGATTTCCTGGCCCTGCAGAACTCAAAGGCAGAAAGACTGTTCTTGTGACATGAAATGTATCTCTCTCCGGAAAAGCAGAAACTAGGAATTACTGCAAGCTCACTGAAATGTTAAGGACCTTTTTTTTCAGGCATTGACTAGGGATAGTGGATGGAACAGTTAAGGCTTGCTCTTGGAGGATGATGTGTGGTAAAATGTCTAGTTCAGGTAAAAGGTGGGAATGGTATGCCCAGATGTGGGTCCTGTGAGTGCTGTTCCATCAGATTCAAGCTATCCTGGATGATGAAGGGTGAGACCCCGAAACCCATCCCAGGATGCTTTTTTCCGGTCCCGGGAGGACCTTTCCTGTCAGTTCCAGCTGGGCTGTTCCCATGGGGAACAGGGTCAAGACTGATTTGCAAACTGGAATTGCATGGCGAGCAAAAAAAAGATGGATTTAGGCCCAGATCTGTGTCTGAGGGTGAATGTTTGACATTGTTCAGCATTCTGTTCATCTTCTGTTCTTTATGTAATTGTCACCCTAAATGGTAAAAACTGTAAAACTGTAAAGGTATACCAGATGCGGATCCCATGCTAGCTATGCCACCGGATTCAAGTTAGTCTGGCTGATTGGGGGTGATACCCCGAAACCGTTCCTAGGATGCTTGTTTCCGGTCCAGGGAGGCCCTGGCCTGGCAGTTCAGGCTGGGCTATTTTCATGGGAAACAGCGTCAAGAATGATTTGCATAAGACTGGTGTCCAAACTGGATTGGCGAGCAAAACAATTATGGATTTAGGCCTAGATTTGTGACAAGGGGTGAATGTGACATTGTTCTGCATTCAGTCCATCATCTGTTCTTTTTGCAATAGTTCAGGTAAAAGATCAGGTAAAATGTCATGTAGAATATCTAATGCAGTTGTCTCAAATAATACAGATTACCCATCCAAAGTTATTTGTTTGAGAAAAAGATTAAATACTTTCATTATCACTAAGCAAATGCACCTAGTAACTTTTAAGTTGTATGAAATCAACAACTATATTTGACTGTATATCTTTGTGTTAATCTGTAACTGAATTTGTCTGTAGACGATAAATGCACACCAAGGTTTACATAAAAAGCCCCAAACCCATGTGATACCCAAATGGAGCACATATCTGCAAGTGTTCGAGTTCTCGCAGTTTGATGCCTGATAGTACTTGATGCCTGATAGTACTTGCTGTCCTTCTAGGGATTGCATAAAGCCTAGTGCTCTGTACAGTGGTTGCATGATACTTTGTTTGCTGGTCATGGGAGTAGTGTGGGTTTCGGTCCAGGCCATGCAGCCTGACAGTCAATGGCAGGACGAATGCCCAAATACTCTCTTGGAGACAACAGTCTTTAGATAGAGGCATGGGGGTATTGTGGCTAGCAGGTCAATATGGCAGATGCCTAACTCCGTGGCTCCGGATTGGTGCAGATTTTATTCAGATCTCCCTTACTGAGTGACATCGACCACGGGGAAAGCAGCCAGTTGTAAATGGGTGGTCCTGAGAGGGTGTCTCTGCAGGCCTGCTGGCCTTGACGCCCGTGCAAATCACTAATGCACGCTCTGAGCGTTGCTGCTAGGATGGATGAAGGAGCTGGGGAGCTCAGTGATGTCTCAGGAAATTAAGACAGCAATGAAGGATTTGGCCACAGGTAACACCCTCGGCCTGACAGTACCTGCTGAGTTTTACTTGACATACTGATGGCTGTTCACTACCAGGCTTGTGGCAGTGTACGCCAAATCGTATGAATCATGGACCCTGGCAGCATCAACACAAGGCAATTGTGGTGTCACTTCACAAATCCAAAGCCCTGGAGGCCCCACCATGTCTTTTCTCCCCTTGCCTAAGCTTTCAAAATCCTCAGCAAAGTCCTAGTGACTAGATTACTACAAGATATAACCAGATTGCTTCATCCCCATGCAAAACACCTCACTCAGTTTGTAGCAACTTACCAAGTACTATATAGTCCCGACATGCAAGCCAACCTTGTTCTCCGATCATAATGATTGACCTTGAGAAGGCATTCGACACGAACCTTTGGGACTTCCTTGAGGATGCCATGATATGCATGGGCCTTGGGAATGCCTTGTTCAGATGGGTATGACTGTTCTACTCCGTTCCTACGGACAGGGTTAAAACGGGTGCCACAATTTTGGAGCAATATGATATCCATCTCTGAACCTGCTAGGGCTTCCGACGGTCACCCCTTCTCTTTGCCTTGCTGATACAGCCATTGGCAGAGTTGCTGAGGCTGGCGAGCCGAGGCAGGGGATATGTAGTGGGGGAACATGAACATATAGCTTCCCTCTATGGAGATGGCCTCTTGCTTTACCTTTCAGGCTGTACCTCGGATGCTGGCCCCTTGATGAGACACGTAGGCGATTTTGGTACCCTTTCGGGCCTCCGGGGTCAGCCAAACCAAGACCTGCCTATTTCCAGTTCAACTTGAACGTCCCACTGGTCTTAGTTTGGGCCCCCAACACCCTTAAATAACTGGGGATCCAGATCTACCGCAGATTTGAGGAAAAGTAACCTAGGAGGGGCCCTGTGCTCCCTTAGAGCCAGTGTGCCTTTTTGGAGGTCGCTCAAGCTACCCCTATGGCGTGCATTGCAAGTTCAAAAATGGTGATGCTCCTGAGGCTACTCTGTTTCTACTTGAACCTCCCAATTAGAATGCGTTGGTCTTCGTTACAACAGCCGAATTCCCTCCTCAGGGATCTAATCTGGGAAAGAGTGTCCCTAGCCACCTTACAGCGACCACCGTTGGTAGGGGGGCTGGGAGCCCCCGACTTCAAACTGTATCTTTTGGTGACTCAATTCCAGTGAATTTCTGTATGGCTCAATGGAACCCGGCAAGAGGACTGGGTCTTATCCGCCAAGTACCCAATTAGGGCACCTTATTGGCAAAATTATTACATACAGTGGTAAAATGTACGCACCCAGATACCCTACTAGCTGCAGCCTTTTAATGCTTGTGCCGCTGTGCCCGGCGTACCGGGTGGAGACTACTGTGTGTCCCTGCCATGCTGCTTGTAGGCATCCTACATGACAACCCTAAAACCTACTTCACAGCAGCTCAGATGGGGGTCTAGACTGACTCTGGTTTAGTACAGTGGAGGGACTGCTTTCACATGAATGTTCTGTTGCCCCTGGAGGAGATGATGGCACAAAGAGACATGCCCTCTGTCAGTTTCCGACATCCAAGGCATAGACATGGGCCTACAGGGACTTGTGAGATAGCGAGGATGGGGAACCCCCGACACACGAGGTGATGCAAATACTGATGATGATGGGATTGGCTCGGCACCTATTGACTTTTTCTGTAGGGCACTAAATGAGATGGTGGGTAGACTCCTCACTGGACTCAAAGACAAATGGGAGGCGGTGGTGGGTTATGAGACCTCAGAACTTGAATGGCACAGGATGTTAGCAAATCACCACGGGTGTTTTGGAATACGCACCTGAAATATATTCAATTTAATTACACTTGCATGCCATATCTGACACCACACAGAATAAGAGCCATCTATAAGGGCAAGCCACGGGGATGCCCCAGATGTTAGCACCCTGATGCTGACTTCTGCCATATGACATGGGGGTACTATTGCTTGTGAGATTACTGGACCAAGATCCCGGACAAATTAAATAGGGGCCCCAATCGCTTCATTGCTTCTGCGATAGAGACCTTCTTCTTGGGTGCATGTGCCAGGCCTAGGCCCCAAAAAGTTGGTAATAGGTTTTAGACCTAAAATACCACCAGCCTAACGAGGATAGCAATGGCCTGGAAATCCAGTGTGCTCCTTGATTTGGGGGTCTGTGAGAGATGTGACCACTTGGGCAAGAGTCGAGGAAAGAGCACTGTTAGGCGAGGAAACCAGTAAGGTGCACCAATGCCCCATAGTGAGATTGTGGGTGGGGGTCATTGATGGATGTTAAAACTCCACAGACTATACTGGACAGGGTGAGGGAGGCTCAGACACAGCAGATGAGATTGATTTGGAGGTCAACTGAGCAAAAGAGAGAGTGGCCTTCCCCAATGTCATGAGGGGGCTGCACTCTTGTCCCTTCCCTCTTGCAGCTGGACCCACTTCTAGAGGTAGGTGGTAGCTCATCGGTCCCTGGCCAGGACCCTGAGGTCCTCGTCCCTCCCACCCGAGTGTCTCCTTCACACATTACTGCCCTCTAATAGTAAATTGAAGTCCCCTTGGAACATGTTTGGGAGTTCTTCCCCACTTTATGGTTCTTTATGCTTTCCTTTTTCTTACTATTATTGGCTATTGTTTAGTGGGCTACCTGGCGACTTGCAATCCCTTGAAACATTTGCCATTGACTAATTTATCTCTACAGATGGGAGAGACACAGATTATGCACTGCACCGCCAAAACTACTGCTTACACCAATATGCACTCAGATTGTTGAAGAAATTTCCCATGCACACAATGCCACAATCCACATGGAAGTGGGAAACGTTACATGTATCTGCCTGTCCTTTGAATGCCAATGTTGTTACTGCACCTTTGGATCCCATTTGAATATATTATAAGTCAATGGTTGTGAATGAATATACTAAAAATAGCAATACACACTATTAAAACAAAAATAGATGGAGGCGTGATCCACTCCAAGTGGTGAGGAGCACATGCCTCACGCACTCAGCCGTCATTTGTCGAAAGGATATGTTGCTTAAATGGTGGGCAAATGTTCAGTTATGCTAATCAGCCGCTTGAAGAAATCCAGCACTGCATGAAGGTCAGGGAACAGGAGGAACGCACACTCCTCAGGTTTTTGCAGGAATGAGGCATTGATGCAAGTTTGAGGTACACAGGCTCAGGACAGTCATTGAGGACAGGACATGATGAAGCAGACTGACTTCGGAGTTTGAACACAGGGGAATTCACTGGTACACTGAGAAATTGCTCATAGCCATGTGTATTATGCATGTTTGCGGTTGCAAATGGCGTGATCGGGCAGTTTGGGACTTCAAAAATACATTTTGGTATGTATGAATTACAATTTGCGATTCAGTAACCGAGAACCACAAATAGGTAAGAGCTATTCAAAATAATGGTACATCTGGCCCATAGTTACTTCATCAGCAGCGTTTCGTCCCAACAGCAGGGAAATGGTCCATGCCACTTAAATGTAGGTATTCACAGCTCCTGCCTTTTGTCCTTAACTTGTCCACACTGGTGCATAGAGATTTTTGAGTGGAAAGGTAAACTAGGGTTCTGGTTGCAAGTCAGACAGACCTAAGGGCCAGATGTATCATTATTTTGAATAGTGATTACGTAATTGCGATTTTCTGTAAATTGCAATTAGGTAATCGCTGTTTGAATGTATGAAACTCCAGGAGTTTAATTTAGCATTTCCTAATGGCTCGCAAATGGACCTACCTCATCAATATTCATGAGGTAGGTCACAATTTGTGACCCATTAGGAAACGCAAAAATCACAGGGATGGTGGCCTGCTGGGCTCAACAGACCACTATACATGTTTGTGATTGCTTTTAGTTAAAGCAATCTTTTTTTTTTTTTTTTTTTTTAATGCAGCCTGTTTTCCTTAAAGGAAAAGGGGATGGGTTTAAAAAAGAAGAATGAAAAGTTTTTTTTTTTTTTTTTTTTAAGAGTAGGCAAATCGTATTTGCATGCATTCACAAAGGGGAAGGGGTTTACCACCTACTTGAAGTAGGTGGTAAAATATGAATGTTTTGTGACCTCATTTTGGTCACAAAACATTCCTACATACCACTGCCATTCAGTATTAGGAAGGGACTCCGTTGACATGCCCCTTCCTAAAACCAAATCAATATGTATTGTCAATTCCACAGTGCGATTCAATAACATATTACTGAATCGCAAACTGGAATTCAGACGTACCAAAATGCATTTTGCGGTTGCAAACGGCCTGATTGGGTCGTTTGCAGCCGCAAAAAAAATGCATGAAACATATGGCCCTAAATTAATGGGTGCTTGCATGCGGTAATTTCACCCTGTTCGAATATTACAGTTTAGGTTTTTCCGATCCGGGATTTACCTGGTGTGGAAGAACCTTTCCTATCTCCCAGCCTCCTACTGTAGCCCGCACCCCACACACTAGCCCTTGATAAACGTATCTGAAAAAATCACACAAAATGGAGAATTTCCTTGTTGTTTTACAATTGGAAAAATCAACATCACACAATAATTCCTCATTCCATGGGGTTTTGCTTGTAATATCATGGTACTGGGGTGCTTTTACTGCAGCAAAGTGGTAAAATGGCCCAGCATGGTGCAAGTTGTAATTTGTACTATGTATGCTGGATCTGATAGCTTAAATCAAGTCATGGAGACAGTTGTATTTTCCAAATGGCAAATCAATTTCAAAATTTCCAGTTCGAGGGAACAGAGCACAGTTTTTTTTTTTTTTTTTCAAATATTTTTTGGGGCAGTTTTAACAAATTATTGGTCATCCATTCTTAATCAACATATAAGGGTCCTGTTTGTTTCAGAACTGCTTCTGGTATACAATCTTTATAATACATAAATACTGTAAGGAATTATGAGGACAACATTGGTAGCTAAGTACATTGACATTCTTTTACCACTGGAGCATTCGTTTTTCGTATACATGGCAACCACAAATGTTTCTATGTATTTGAACGTAGTTTCTTGAAGTGCACATCCTGTTATGGGAAGTGATAGATCCCAGACCGTGTGTCAAGTCCAACAGTTTAGAAAAGAGTAGAGCTGCCATTGTCAGTGCTCATATAACTTTCATAATTCTTCAAACAAAAAGTCTCAAACGTACTCAATAACTTAATACACAATGGGATCTCTGGAAGTTAGGTTGCAGGCATTAATGTGAGTGGGGGGAGTTGCCCCCCCCGGGGAGGGTCATCTATTTGATTTTATGTGTATCTGATTTACTGGGCAATATGTCCAATTCCCTGTCTAGGGATGAGGCCATGGAATGGGTTAATTACTCATGTATATGAACCTGGAAAGATCCTTGGCACGCTGCAGTGCCTTTTCTACCTGAGCTAGTTTAAGGGCATGCTCTCACCCTGTGTCCCTCGCCGGTGGTGGTGCTCTGTGTCAGTGTCGCTATTTTGTTCTCAGTCGGTGACCTCAGTGGGGCACTGCCAGACCCCCAGTATTCTGCTCCAGGAGTCGGCCAGAGGCTGCCTATGTGTTCCCTTTTTGTCTTCAATTCGGAGCACTCCCTCCTCTGCCTCCGCCCATTTTGTGACGTCTTGTATCCAACCCTCATAACTAGGGCCTAGTCTGGCCTTCCAGGCCATTGCAATACGGCATTTAGCGAGCACCAGCACAAGGTCCAAGAATCTGGTCCCCACCCTCCTTTTCTTGGGTCTTGGGAAGAGGCCCAGAATGCAGGCCTCCATTGACTGTGGGGTGTGTCGTCCCACCACAAGATACAGCCTATGCAGGACAGTCATCCAGAACACTCGGAGGACTGAACAGCCCCAGATCATGTGGGGGAAGTCTGCATCCTGATGTCCGCCAGGGGCATGAGCATCCCCATTTGATAAGTCACCCACAGAGTTCAACCCCATGGCTGTCCAAGCACGGAGGTAATTTGCAGTAAACAGGGTAACTGAGTTACCATGTGGCAGACCCACCAGTGGGAGGTCCGGCGTGTATGGGATTTGCTCCATGATTTCTCGCTTGGCATTGCCTCCAGGTGTATAATGCCACCTGCAGTACAATAGTTAATGTCTTGCCGAAGGAGCCAAGGGAGAAGGAAGTTTTGGTGCGGGGAGAGGCCCAAAGTACCATAGGTCGAACCATCAAGCCATTTTGCGGATCCACTGCAATTGTGCCGCCAAATAATATAATTCAAAGTCTGCCACCCCCAATCTGCACTCACCCAATGGCCGTCTAAAGTGAGACCCAGTGTCTGCCCCCATCCCAAATCAGATCTCTGAGCATTGAGTCCACCTGTCTAAACCAACTGGTGGGTATTCTCATCAGCAAGTTCACTAAGAAATATATGAGACGTAGAAGAACAACCATCTTAGTTACAGCGATACGTGCCATCAGGGAGAGTTTCAGTGATCTCCAAAAGATATTACCCCTAGGCGACCTGGAGGTCCTCCACTGAGGGGTATATGTGTTCGCCCTGGTATTTAAAGGAGGAGGTCTCCTATCTAATATACCCTCCGGCTTATCTGGGGGACAGAGCATGTCAGCGGAACATGGAAATAGGCAGGCCTTCGATCTATTCAAACGGAGGCTGGAGATTACCCTGAATCCCTTGAGCCTTGCCACCGCTCTCCCTGCCCCCCCCCCCATGCTCTTTGCTATGTATATCAGTAGGTCATCTGCGTAGAGTGACATAATATGTTGAGATACATCCACCATTATTTCCTCTCCTTCACCCTCTCTGCGGAACAGTGCTGCCAGGGGTTCTATGACCAACACAAACAGTAGTGGCGACAGAGAGCAGCCCTGTCTAGAGCCCCTGTAAATATCGTACCTAAAGGAGACAGTATTCCAGTTCTCACTCTGGCAGTAGGGTCTGTATAGAGTAGAGTGACCTACCTAATCCATCCCTCCCTCAGGTCAATTTTCCACATGACCTCGACCAGAAAGTCCCATCTAATGGAATCGAAAGCCTTTTCCAAGTCCACTGACATGAGTCCAGCCTGAGTTTGAGTTAGCGTGTCTGGATGATATAGGACAGAATAGTCTACTTAGATTAAGGGCTCTGCTTCTGTTTAGAATAAATCCATTATGGTCGTCTTGCACCAGATTCTGCATGTAGGGTAGTATTCTGTTTGCTAGTATTTTGAAATCCATGCTAAGCATTGGTAAAGGCCTAAAAGCTGTAGCTTGCATACCTGGGAGTTTAGTCTTAGGAAGCTGCACCACTAGCACATCTTTGGTAGACTCAAGGTGACGCTCCAGACGCAGTGTGGTTGTATAGAGAAGTACCAACCTCGGGCCAGTAGATCTATATAGGTCTGAAAAAAAAAAACAGCTGGTAGGTCTTCAGGGCTAGGTTTTTTACCTGAAGCTAGCTCCCTGGCCACTTGTTTAATTTCCTGTAGGGTAACGGAAACTCATTATTGATTGGCCTCAGGGCAAATATGTGCTCCCTTTCGGAGGTGGTCATGTGAGTAATGGGGCACCCCTAATCTCCAGGTGTATCAGCTACGCCAGGAGCTGTCTAGACCTGCCCTCCTCGGCATGCGCTTTGGTTAAGCAACTTTTATAATCAACAGTTTTCAACCTGTGCATGACTTCATTATATTGTTTGTGGGCTGTGTTGAGCCTTAAGCCCACCGTGTGGGGGTCTGTTCATTTATCTGTTTCTAGAGTGTGTATAGTAGTTTCCAACACTACTAGCTCTCCGTTCAAATCTCGTCGGACTCCCACAGACTGACCCAGGCAATGCCCTCTTATCACTATTTTGAAAGCCTCCCATTTCACAAGCATAGATGAGGCAGTCCCTTTGTTCAGTTCGAAGTAGTCCCTGATTGCCATACGCAGCAGTTCCCTGTAGCTATCATCTTCCAACAAAGCGGGCTGTAGTCGCCAGAGGGGTGTCACAGGCCTAGCCACTAGAGGGCGGAATACCACGAGAAGGGGACTATGGTGTGAGAGGGTACACCCCAGGTAATCGGTATGTTTCACATAAGTACAAAGTCTCTCAGACCACTCCATCTATTCTGGTATGTAAATCATGGAGGTGTGAGTAATAGGAAAAGTCGTGTTCCTGAGCATGTTTTAGCTGCCATACGTCTATCAATGCCCAGTGATGCAACCAGGTCCTGAACCCCACGGCAAGCCTATGGACCGGTCCCCCCTTGAGGAGTGGTATAGAGTGATCTAGCGTAATATCTCCCACATAATTAAAATCGCCCCCCAATAAGAGATCCCTCTGCATCAAGGTGCCTAGCAGATTAGACAGCGAGTGGAGAAAGGCCAACTGATCCTGATTTGGGGCATATATGGAACAACTGACCACCTCTCTGCCCATTAGTCCAATGTGGAGCAGGACATATCTCATATTTCATATCTCCCATCTTAGTTCCTTGAAGAGTTCAAAGGGGGTTCCAGCCCTGATCCAAATCAAGGCCCCTCTCCCATACGCTGAATAGAAGGTAGCGTATAGTTGCCACCGCCTTCTAAGATGTTCAATCTCAATCCCCATGAGGTGCATTTCCTGTAACATCACCACCTGTACCCATTGGTGTCACAGGAAACTGTGAATCCTATATCTTTTCACTGCAGATCCCATCCCACGGACATTCCATGGTGTACAGTAGACTTCGTGTAATGAGCCAACCATTTAGATGCAAGCGTGTTTAGTTGCCCCCTCTGAGCTTTCCCCTTTTTCTGCGCTGCATGAGTATAAAATAGGCAACCATCCGTTATCCCAAGAGAATTAGAAAAAACATAATGTATAAACAGGTAACTCTAATCCCCAACTGCAAATTCCCTCTCCCCAAGGCCGCAAGGCAACGGGCAGCCGTCCACACACTGCGAGTGCCACAGGTGGGTAACTCCAATCGATGCTGGGGTCCGGGGCATCCAGGGAGTCGAGCAGCAGGCCAGTTTCTTAAGTCCACCATGCTCTGTTTGCAGAGGTTCATTATGGTACTGCATGCACCTTTCTATATTCTAGAACTAAGCATGTATCGCCGTGCGGCAGCCCCTGTTTTGGACTCAGTGTGAAGTAGTGTCAGATCAAGTCATCTGCTGTTTGTGGGGTTACCATTGGTCCGTCTTCCTCTTCCAGCGTAGACCGTTCTGTGTTCGAGTCCATTGCTAGTTCGTCGATGTCTGGGCGGAAAACACCCTGAACAACTACTCCTAAACCACGAAGTCGTGGAAAACGAAAGCGAAACAACGGTTTCGTTTTCCATGACTTCCTAGTTTTAGGGCCTTAACCACGCATGTGTGAACCACGTTCATGCTTGGTTAAGGCACAGAAGAAGGGAGTCGACGCGGTGAAGGAGGAGATAAGTTGGGCTGGGGCTGTTTTTTTGGGGGAGGGGCGGGGGGCTTGGGGTGATTAAGGTTTGGGGGGTCAGGGTTTAAGTTTTAGTGGTGGGTTTGGGGGTTGGGGTGCTTTAGGTTTTAGGGGAGGGGGTTGGGGTTGTGGTAATTTTGGGGGTGGGGGGGTTGGGTTTGTTGTGGGGGTGGGGGGGTCACTGTAATTTTTAGGGGTGGGGGGCTAGGGGGAACGCATGCTGGAACCGTGCATGCTGATATTAATGCCTTTACCAGGAAAGCCTTTACAACGAAAAATCGTTGTAAAGGCATTCCTGGTAAAGGCATTAGTGATACTGTTAGAAATTGGGTTTTTGGTTGGCAGTCAGGTTACCCCCTGTCCAAGCAAAATCCCCCACTCTAGTCAGGGTAAGTCACACACAATCCAAGATTATCCTGTGCCCACCCTCTGGTAGCTTGGCACGAGCAGTCAGGCTTAACTTAGAAGGCAATGTGTAAAGTATTTGTGCAATAAATCATACAATACCACTATATAGCACCACAAAAATACACCACACAGTGTTTAGAAAAATATATAATATTTATCAGGATAATTGTAGGTCAAAACGAATGAAGTTGCAATGTGAATTTGTAGAGATATCACTGAAAAGTGATATAAAGTGTCTTAAGTCTTTAAAAAGCAAACAAAGTATCTTTCAAGCACAAAGTACCTGGTTTGGAGTGGAAAATCTCCTCAGAGGGCCACAGAAGAAGAGATATGTGGAAAAATGGTGTGTGCGTCGATTTCTCCCCAGCGCACACAGACTTGCATCGTTATTTTTCACGCGGGGAAGTCTTGCGTCATTTTCCGGCGCACGGACAGTCTCTTTCTGTGGATCGCGGGGATTACCAGATGTCCCGGGTCTGTGCGTGGATTCTCCTGCTTGTTTTTCGGCTGCGCGTCGTTCTGCGGGGCTGCGCATCGAAGTTTCACTCTCACGGCAGGCGTCGCGTCGATTTCTCCTCTGGAAGTCGGGTGGCGTTGTCCCTGCGAGGCCGTGCTTCGAAGTTCCGGTCGTCCCGAAGGCGTTGCGTCGGTGTGCGGTGTTTTTCTCACCGTGGAACAAGCTGTGCATTGAAAATTTCGGCGCACGAAGTGTCCAAGTGAAAAAAAGAAGTCTTTTTGGTCCTGAGACTTCAGGGAACAGGAGGCAGGCTCTATCCAAGCCCTTGGAGAGCACTTTTACAGCCAGACAAGAGTTCAGCAAGGCAGCAGGGCAACAGCAAGGCAGCAGTCCTTTGTAGAAAGCAGTCAGGTGAGTCCTTTAGGCAGCCAGGCAGTTCTTCTTGGCAGGATGCAGGTTCTGGTTCAGGTTTCTTCTCCAGCAAGTGTCTGATGAGGTAGGGCAGAGGCCCTGTTTTATACCCAAATGTGCATTTGAAGTAGGGGAGACTTCAAAGAGTGGCTAAGAAATGCACCAGGTCCCCTTTCAGTTCAATCCTGTCTGCCAGGGTCCCAGTAGGGGGTGTGGCAGTCCTTTGTGTGAGAGCAGGCCCTCCACCCTCCCAGCCCAGGAAGACCCATTCAAAATGCAGATGTATGCAAGTGAGGCTGAGTACCCTGTGTTTGGGGTGTGTCTGAGTGAATGCACAAGGAGCTGTCAACTAAGCCCAGCCAGACGTGGATTGTAAGGCACAGAAATATTTAAGTGCAAAGAAATGCTCACTTTCTAAAAGTGGCATTTCTAGAATAGTAATATTAAATCCAACTTCACCAGTCAGCAGGGTTTTATATTACCATTCTGGCCATACTAAATATGACCTTCCTGCTCCTTTCACATCAGCAGCTACCACTTCAATACTGTATGAGGGCAGCCCCAATGTTAGCCTATGAAGAGAGCAGGCCTCAGAGTAGTGCAAAAACGATTTTAGGAGTTTTACACTACTAGGACATGTAAACTACACTGGTCCATGTCCTGCCTTTCACCCACACATCACCCTGCTCTAGGGGTTACCTAGGGCAGACATTAGAGGTGACGTATATGTGGAGAAAGGGGAGGTTTGGGCTTGGCAAGTACTTTTAAATGCCAAGTCGAGGTGACAGTGAAACTGCACACACAGGCCTTGCAGTGGCAGGTCTGAGACAAGGAAAAGGGGCTACTTAAGTGGTTGGCACACTAGTAGCATTTAATCTACAGGCCCTAGGCACATAGAGTGCACATTACAAGGGACATATAAGTAAATTAAATTGTCCAATGAGGTATGATTCAAGGTTACCATGTTTTAAGGGAGAGAGCATATGCAGTTTAGCACTGGTTAGCAGTGATAAAGTGCGCAGAGTCTAAAAGCCAGCAAAAACAGTGTCCAAAAAGTGAAGGGAGGCAGGCAAAAAGTTAGGGGTGACCACCCTAAGGCTGTCAGGTCTAACAGATACCAACGAGGTCGTTGTTCCGAACTTGTTGTTGAGCCAGGGGTGCTTGAAGCACTCATGGTTTCAACATATAACCGTCTGGGTTTGTCCCCAGCTCTGAGCCCTGATGTGCAGCAAGGGCAGCTGCTTTCTGAATTGCTGACTCTCTCTCCTCCTCCATCTGTTTTTGGTTAGGTAGTCCGTGTATGTCTCCTGATAGCTAGGATTGTTTGGTGCCAGGGTGCTGCCGTCTACCCCTCGGTTTGGGTTGCCGTCCTTTCCAAGAGGTGCTGGTCTTACAGCCCTGAAGCCAGTCACATGCATTTTGGGGGTTCTCACAGAAATGTGCTGTTCCATCTACTTTAAGTTTTAATTTGGCAGGGAACCTGAGTGAGTATTGAATACCCTCATCTCTGAGTTTCTTTTTAACTTTGGCGTAGGAGACCCGTTGAGAATGGACAGCCATTGTGTAGTCCGGAAACATAGTCACCCTACTATTCCCAACTTGATAGGGGCCTTCTGCCCTAGCGTGTCTCAGCAAAGCGTCCCTGTCGCGGAAGTGGAGCAACTTAGCAATTACTGTATGCGGTTGTCTGCTGGGGGCAGGTGGCATCGCAGGCACTCTTTATGCCCTTTCTTTTACAAAGAAAGGAGTTAATTGGACCTGTACCGTGAATGATCTGATCCAGTTTTCAAGATAGGCCACCATATCCATCCCCTCGATGTTCTCGGGAAGTCCCACTATTCGAATGTTGTTCCGTCCCTCCTCATCTTCGGCTCAACGCTCCAGGACTCTTACTGTATCCGTCAGGGAGGTGAGCTGACACCCAAAGTCTTTGTGTGCTGGGCAAATTTCTTCATATCCTATCTTGACTTCATGAACTCTGTTGACCAGCTTCTGGTGTTCGGCGTGCAGCAAGCCCAGGCCCACGGACACCGCGCATTGTCCTGCTGGAGAGACGTCTTGGTGTCTGCGATAGCCGCTAGTATCTTGAGTTGGAGCTGCATAGACAATGGCATGGCGTCCACCTCCTCAGTTCGTTCTGGTGCAGATGTTTGTGAGGCGGGCATTCCCGGGTGGCCTGCGACTGTTTGGTTTTAGACTTCCCCATATTCATTAAAAAAAAAACTTGTGGAGCGGAGGCATGCAGTGTCCTGCTGCTAGATTTGCTGTGAGGAGAATCAACAGCGGGATCCCCGGTCGGGTGGGTGCAGGTTCCAAACTCAGTCCTCAGCCTGCAAGCTCTGACAGCACTCAGGTTCGCTGCTTCTTCCCCAGAAGCGGCCTGGTTCGTCCTAGGCCCCGGTAACTGTGCTTGCTTTTATTTTCATAGGCCTCCGCATGCTTATCCGTCTGGGTCTCTTTCCAGTCGCCCTGGGGTCACTGATTACCTCTGTTGGTCACCTCCATTCGTTGCTGAACCCCAGATGGGGGCCATTGTTCCACTGTCTCCAATTCAGCCTCCGCTCTTGCTCTTGCCAGGTCCAATCCACCATGTGGGCTACATCCAGCCAGCAGTACCTCTGTCTGTCCTCTCACCTCTGCTGGGCACTCTCTCTCCAGGGGCCGCTAACACCAACACCATTGGTGTTGTCTCGATTAGGGCAGGAGGTCTCTCTCCGCAGCATCTTCTCTACCGTGTTGAGCCTGGGTGAGCCACAGGTCCGCCGACCCCCGCTGAGTGCCTCCGCCTCCCTTATCTGCCAGTTGGTGTCCGCCTGATCAGTAGCCCCTCCTCCAGTCTGCTAACTGCCGCTCTGACAGTTGCTCCAGCCTCCACTCTCGGCGTCCCTGCTCCAGAGCCAGGCATTTTCCTGTCTTCTGTTCAGGAGGCTGCAGGCATGCAAAGCCAGGTCAGACTCTGCTGCCGTCTCCTCCCCCCTCCGGGCACCCTGCGGCTTCAGATTTAGGCAGATAATTCACTGGGCCAGAGCGGAGCGTTTCATTCATGCGTCTGCCATCTTCTGTGGCTTAGCCATGGTTCCAGGGAACAGATCGCAGTTAAGGTCATTTTCTTTTTGGTTGACCTCATCTTGCTTGCAAGTATTTGGAGGGAACACTGCTACCTTCCCTTTCTGTATTATTGTTGGTGGACAGTTCCTCCTCTTACTACAAAGTGCAGGATTAGGGAGAGGAGCATGTAGCATCAGTCTTTCTATGTGTTTTGGGGGTGTCTTCAGCATGGAGTCCAGGCTACATCATTCGTCTAAATGTAGCTTGCTAGCAAGGTCACATATAGAGCTGCTGGAACTAGTTCGGTTTCACTCACTTGCAACAAAAGTTCCTTTCATTGGATGATGAGTCTGAGCCACACACTGCACAATGATTTCCAGTGGGAGGGAACAGGGAAAGCAAAGACAGCTAATTCTGGCTATTCCTAAACATACGTAGCAACCTACAGCTTTGCAGGTTAACTACTTTAAAGGGTTTTTTTGTGTAGTCACCCCTAAGTTTATGGACTGATGCTGGTTTTTTTTACTTTGAGAGACCTGGTAACTAGACCGGAGTGCCAGTGCCCTGACCCACCCTAAAATGTATATCTAATTGGGTGTACCCCTTGAAAAGACTAACTTTCCTGTAAGTACACAATATATGATACCAAGGTACCCAGGGCATGTAAACTAGAGGGGCACCTCGGGGTTCTTTGCACTGGTTGTGACATCCTGAAGGTCCACCAAGTAAAAGGAGTCCCCTAGCCCCCCACTGTGAACTGGTAGAGCAGTCGTGTACTGCTGGCCCAACGTTGCCATTAGAAGCAGTGGCAAAACCTTCATGTCCCCTGTGCATCTGTATAAGTCACCCTTCAGGCAGGCCTGTCGACTCCTAAGGCAGGGTGCAACATATGACACTGGCAGGACAAGTAGTTTACACCCTGACAGTAAAAGTGGGAGGCTGCCATTATCATTGTGGAAAGGCTTGTTTGCCTGATTGGCTAGTGCAGGGTTACACGCTGACCCTTCAGCCTTGCTAACTCCTGAACACTGTGACCAAAGTGGGCCCTCCAAGGTATCAAACAACATGTTACATTAGGCTTGTCTTGAATCTCAAATTGAAATTAATGTAACTTGTTGAAGTGTGCATCTTTTACAAAGCTGACACCTTGTTGCCTTTAAAACTCATGCCTTCTCGGGCACACATGGAACCTTTTCCATGAGATAGTTTTGTGCCTTCCTGGGGGAGACATGCTAATGACTCTCAGGAAAGGGAATATCGAGGGCTTGCAGGTTAGAGAGGTGCTACCTCCCTTCTACAGGAATTCACATGGGTGTTAGCCCCAAAAGGCAGGCTTCAAATAACAAATGTGTAACACTGGGGTGGAGGGCTGCCCCATTGTATAGGCAGACAGACTGGCATGGGGAGAGAGTGGAACTAGTTGCCAAACTGGTTTCTCCAGGGATGTGTAGACTGGAGGGAGCCACCCCCTAGGGGTAGGCTTGTGCGGTCCACACAATGAGATATGGGTCTCCATCTTGAGAGTGGGCAGAAGGTGCATCCTGGGATGGCCATGCGCCACACTCCACAGGAAGTGGTAACCAAATGGGGGGAATCTGGTAGCCCATTGCCTACTAGCCGCATCCTACCCTTGGAGCATTTTCTGAGCACAAAGAGGGCACTCCTGTCATGCCTACCTCAGATCTAACTGACTTGGAAGGAGGACTGAAGAAAGGATGTCCTGAGGACCAGCAAAGATTAGATGCACCATCAAAAACTGCACCTGTTGCCTAGCCGAGAGGTGGACTGTGCCTACTGTGTCCTGCTTCAGAGCCCAGTGAAGGCTAGAGACTCCAAGGGCCAGCCGACTGGCCTCCTATTTGCGGCACAAGGACACAACAGCTGAAGTAGTCTGCTAGGGCAGTTTGGTATACAATCCGCTATCCCTACCACAGTGCAGCACCTGGGACAAAGACCCAAAGCACAGAGTTGCATCCGAGTTTTCTAAACCCGGGAAAATTGTGGGAGAGCTGCTTGGGGTCCTCAGAGGACGAGCTATATACTCAGGAAGGGTTGTCCAGCGACTGCAACAATGGATGACTGGTAGCCCAGTGGCGACTGCACTCTGCCAGCCTAGAGAGGATTTACCCCGCCCTGGAACTAAGGAGTAGTTGCAGCAAGACACCTGTTGATCGCATCACATCCACAGTATCCTTGGCGCATCTTCAGCATCCCTCATCACCTGCAACAGGCCCATTCCATAGAAATCCATTGCAACACTGGTAAAGTCCCTGGAACTGCTTCACAACTGCTTCTTCCGTGGAGTTAACTATTTCTGAGGATCTTGCTGGTCCTCCTGACTAGCTCCCTGCCAGAGTTGGCCACCCAAACAAAGTTTACCGAACCGCATTGACACTTGGCCAAGTTTTCCTTGAAAAAGTTTGAGAATATTGACTTTGTTGAATTTACCATTGCTTGTTTGCGGTTGAGTGTAATACTTTGATTTATTATTTGCTATAAATTCCATATCTCCGTAACCTTCTGGTGGATCTTTTTTGTTTTGGTGTCTAAGGGCCACATATACATAGGTTTCATTTTGGGAGTACCTAAGAGTGAATCCTTGCAATTTGCTATCAATGATATTGCAAACACCAATGTACTAATGTGCCATTGACACATTTAGCAATTTCTAATGGGCTCGCAATTGATCTACCTCTTTAATATTCATGAGGTAAGTCGCAATTTGTGACCCATGGGGAACTGCTGAAAACAACGGGATGGTGGCCTGCTGGGGATAGCAGACCACCATGTCCTTTTTGTTATTTTTAATAAAGCAACTATTCTGTTTCAAATGCATCCTGTTTTCTTTAAAGGAAAACAGAATGAGCTTCAAAAAGAAAAATTAAACGTTTCAGTTTCATTTCTTAAGAGTAGCCAATGGTCTCTGGGACCACTGCCTACCCTTAAAAACGTTTTTTGCATGCATTCACAAAGAAGAAGGGGACCCTTGGGGAACCCCTTCCCGATTGAGAATGGGTTACTACCTCCTCTTCGAAGTCGGTAAAATATGAATGTTTTGCGACCGCATACCGGTCACAAAACATTCATACATACCCGTGTGATTCGATATTCTGAAGGGACGTCCTAAGCATGCCCCCTCATAATGCCGAATTGCAAAAGCAAAATGCAATTCGGTAACAAGTTACTGAGTCGTATTCTGCCTTTGGTACATTGAAAAAAGCATTTTTCTGGTTGCAAACGGCCTGATGGACTGTTTGCGACTGGAAAATTGATTTGTACATCTAGCCCTAAATTCTTATAAAAATACAGCCTATTTTTGTAAATTGAGTTGGACTTTTTGAGTATTGTCAGTTTTTTCCCCATTGTTTTGGTGCTGTTTAAACGCTTACAGTTCTTCCTTTTGTGTAAACCTTGCTGATCGAGCAACAGCTACCCACGGCTGAGCTGCAGGGTTAACAAACAAAACATAAAGGGCCAGATGTACGAAATGATTTTACCCATTCTGTGTCTATGGGAAAAAGCTTTCGTACATATGGCCCAAGGTTCCTAAAGGGGTTAGTAAGTGTCCTACATGGTGATGTTGCTCAACCACACCATATAATACACCCCATTTCATCACAGTGACCTCAACACATGCACACCACCTCACACCCACGTAGGACACACAAGCACAGCAGAGCGTACACCACATATGCTCGGAGGAAATGAGAGGGCCCAGCCATAATATACCTCCTGGATTTTCCCAGGAAAGCCAGTATATATCTCCCTGCTGAGATGTAGGTAAAAAGACCTGTACTCCACTAGTATATTTCAAGTGACACCAGAATAATTCAGGTGCCTTCACCCGTAAGTAGTGTATTGTTCTGATCATTTGGCTATTAATTCACCCTTGCAAAAAAGGACCACTTGAAGTGGTCCACAGTGATCCAATAGAATTAAGTAGCTTCCTGGTGACGAGCATGGGATGTGACTTATGATTTCTGTCTCTTTCACCAGCAAACATACCGGGTCAGCCAGAATGATGAAATGAAGAGCAAGTTCCAACCCCTCAACATGCTCTTCTCCGTACGTCCCACCTGCTCTTTTTGCCCCTTCACTTTCTTTATCCTTTGCATGTTTAAGCTTCCCTTCTTATTCTTCCTGCTGTTCCAATTGCTTAACATACTCTCACCCTTGCACCTTTCTCCAACTACGACTCTCCCATCATTTTTTCTAACTATTTGCTTTTACCCATCTTACTTTAGCACTCCTGCCCCTCTCTCGCAGCCGGACTGGAGGGCAGAATGGTGCATTTTACATCACAGTTTTCACACAAAATGGCTAAGAATCCACAAATTATGAATAGACTTTTCCAGTAGTTTTGTTGTGTACTAGGCAAACCATAATATCCTTTGGAAAATACATGGTGGTAAAATAGTGGATTTTTATTACATTTTCCATAAAATTGGTTAAAAATCTCTATTTCATACAGACTAATAAAAATGTTGCTTTGTAAGGTAACGTGTTACATTAATTTTCAGAATCTATCGTAAGTTCTCAGTCATTTTATGACTGCGTTTCTACTTTAAAGGGATAAGGTGGAGCAAATTAATGTTACGCAGATATCTTAAATCCACAGGCTAGTCCTACATTCTTCACACAACAACACGTCTGCTCAATTAAGTAGAAATTGTAAAAGCAGATAAGTACACCAATTACATGTACTTCATAATACATTTTATCACTAGAGATGGTTAAATGCCCCCATGTCATGAAACGTCAGCACTAGCGGTAAGTGCCCTTTGGTACCGAGTAAAATGGGAAATGTGACCTGTATTTTCTGGTATAAAAATACCTGAAATGTTTTAGCAGCTTTCCACTTTGATCATCCTGTAGAGTTCTGTGTAAAAACGTATCTGTATATGTTTGTATTCCTTTTAAAGAAAAACGCCATCACCTAGAATAGAACCAGTTGAAATACAAGTGAAACTAATAGTGCATTGGGTATGGATTGGAGAATCCTGCACAGGTGATGCTGAAAACCATCAATATTAGCTTATACAGACCTTCTCGTGATACCGCTAAAGCATTGGTATTAGATTGCAGGAGTTGATAATACTCTCACGGCCAAATTAAGGTGTTTTGAGTTGTGATAGGCAAAGGTGTGCAGGCTAGGCTGCTATCAGGGTGGGGGAGGGTTATTAGCTGTGAGATGATTTGTGACACATGTAACCAGATCGGTCCTCCATTCCACGTATTCCAGCAGGCGGTTTTTAGAGCTTCCTACCAGAGACTGTCAAAAGCAGGGCCGTGTGTCAACACGATTTCTTGCTCATGTCAGTTGGAGTTCAGACTGAGAAACCTGTGCTTTGTCTCAAGGAATGCAAAGGTTTGTGAGACCCTCATATTTACTATAATAACCTCCAAGCAGTGTCTCAGACAGCTCAATGGAGACGTTTTAACTTCGTCTTAAATTTTAAAGTCATTTGCTATTGTGACAAACTGGAGGAAGTCATACAGTTTGTTTACAGAGGATGCTTCTTTGCTGAAGCCTAATTATGTAATTATGAGGACAACGCGCTGCTGCAATGAGTGTAAAAGTCTCCGGTATTCTCTTTCCTTATGTTTGGTTTGTAAATGAATTAGGGACCAGAATATCATTTAACTGCTCGCAAAAATTCAAAACAGTTTGCGACAAATATGGAATTTTGTGAACCATACTACGTGCTAGAAAGCTAGTTACAAAATTCCGATTCTACCTCATTAGCGTTCATGATATAGGTATCAAATTGAGACTAATTATGATTGGCCACATTCACAGGGATGATGGCACGCAAGGGTTAGAAGACCACCATGTCTGTGATTGTTTTTTTAAAAGAAAGTAAAAAAAAATTAAACAGCAACCCATTTTCCTTTAAAAGGAAAGAGAACTACTTTAAAAAAGGTTTTCTCTTTTTTAAGTTTCTCTGAGAGTTGTCAGTGGTTTCTTAGAGCAATGCCAAGCCCTCCCCCGAAAACGTTCACAAACATTCACACAGGAGAAAGTGTTTAAATTGGACCCTTCCCCTTTGTGAATAATTTACCACCACAACTTGGGTAATGTTTTGGTGGTTTGCAACCAAAACTACTTGCACAAACCATTGATACATAGGTTGCTTAAATGCATTTGGAAAGACCGCCTACTAAAATCCTCTTCTGAATTAAGATCTTGTGATCAGCAGTCAGACTCTAATTTTAGGAATTGGTTAACGAGTACTACATCCTAAAATGGTATTCCTACATAAGAATAATCTGTTTTGCGTTCTTAAATGCTTATGTTTTGTTTGCAATCGCAATATAGATTAGTACATTTGTAGTTCTTTACTTTTCCACTTTATTACATATTCATTTATTTTACTACTATAGTTTCATACAGCATTGCACATGACCTTTTAGTACAGCTTTACCAGTACCCAATTTCATGGCACAAATTTTAGCGATCCAAGAAATTTGAAGGGCTGAGTTGGCGTTACAATGAACTAAACTTGTGATTTACGGGTTACATAAGGGGTAGAAGAAAGTGTTAGCTCATAAAGCTAGTTTACTAGCTTACAAAACAATATAAAAAAGCATTTGCAATGCAATCGGTCTTGCATTTGCTAAAGTTAAAGCTACTAGCATTATAAACTCCTAACCAGACTTTTCTTGCCATATAACTTGAAAATCAAAAGTAAAACAGTTTCACATAAGCAAGCCGATTCACAGCACCATGGCCGCCATGAGCATCAGCCATAACGAAAGACACAAAAGGAAAAAGAAGTTAGCTCTTAGTCAAACCTATTGGCAAAAGTGCAATTCGCCATATAACAGGGTCCATAGCCAAGTCGGTAACTAAACCGCCCCAAGGAGGGACAAACGTAAACCCTTTACCAATGTAATCGAAAGGATTTTTGAAGGGCAAGCCCACAAACGAGTAATACTGATGGGCGTGAGGTGGGCATTGTTAAAAGCCCAGATACATAACAGCACGTCGGAAAAGCAGCGCATGTGCGCTGCTATGCTCGACCCAAAGATGAAAAAATAAAAATCATTTTAAATTCAATACAACACATTGTATTGTTCCTACTGTTGATGGCTATACAACACTTCTCACTACCTTAATCCATTCATCAGTCAATTCATTTTTTTAATCATCATTTAAATTGTGTTGTGTTAAATGCGTGTGTATTAAGGGTTTTTCAAATTTTACCAATCTGTCCCATGTTTGTGTCTAATAGTTTCACAAACTACCTTGAACAAATTTTAGTTACTTTCCCTTTTTCAGTCTGTGTAGTGCATCAATTGCACATAGTGCAAGAAAGTGTCTGTAATCTTAATTGCTTTAGTTTTTTGGTAAGGAGAAATATAGTAAACAAAGCTGTATGTAACTTTTATTATAACACTTAACAGAGTATCTCCGCGAGGGCTTGTATTCTTTGAATTTTAAATCACTCTTTAGGGCCACACACACCTTTGTACTTTTAGTCTTATGCCCCATCACAGTTTACTTTTCTGCCTCTCTGAAACTCCAAAGATTATCTTTTCTTTCTGTGTCTGCTGGTTCTGACGTGGCAGCATACCAGTGCCCCCTGGGCACCAGCCATCATTGCATTCTTTGTGCACTAATTCAAACCCCTGATAGGAAAATAAGGAAAACATTGCTTACCTGTAGCAATGATTTTGCTGCTTGAAGCTATTTTGAATTCACTTTCTGTGCTTTTATTCCACCATCTTGTGGCTGGGTCTGGGAAATTTCCTTTTATCTTTCCTTTTTTAGGTCTCAGCTAGATGGCACTGTATCGAACAAACTTGTGTTTAACCTGTGGGCTCCAGCCCGCCCACAGGCTTCCCATTTGCTTGCTTGATCATCTGTCTTATATTGTTACGATTAGTGTCTGGCATGCATGGTCATGCTTCTTCTTGTGTTTTGCCCTTCCCACAGAGCATGGACAAAGTACTTGTAAACATCCATTGCACCTGTTTTTACAATCATTTTAGGACCTACTTTTTTCTTTCTTT